>NC_043747.1:5943541-6243541 GCF_902148845.1 Salarias fasciatus
TCGCTCGACGATTCTCAAAGATATACACGTGCACAGTCATACGTGACCCGCAATTCTCGTGTTCTTGGAGCTTCCAGTTGTTTAATATTCGGGTTTAATTTTAGAAAGGGAATGCTTTTCCAAGCTTTCAGTGGGACCTGGGATGCTCATATCGATACTCAATATCAGAAAGTTGCTGAAAGTTTGGGGTTCATGCCTCGGTGCATCCCCAAACAGGACCAAGTCTTTCCTCATGGTGATTTAACACCCTTCAACCAACAGATACCCCTCTTTAGAAGAATTGATTTTACCAGTAAAACAACTAATTTGCTGTGTGCAGATACAAGATGGTGTCAGCTAATTTCAGTATGATATCATACCGCGGTTCTGGGGATACATTTGCTTCTAGATTACATATTTGGATGATTTAAAGTTCTTTTTGGGGGGGTTGTGGATCTGAACAGAAATAAATCAACATAATTATAACAGTGGGTTTTTTGTTTTTGGTTTTTTTGCAAAAAATTCATCTTTAACTGCCATTAAGTAACCAGAATAATGGCATTTTACTTTGGCTTTGCATTTCAAAAGATTAGTATGCATTCCTACAACCAACACTAAGGTTTATATTCTCACAGAATTTTTAATGGAACCCATTTTTTTGTGAAAAAACACAACGTATTCATTACATAAGTTGTATAAATGATGCCCAATTCAAGTAATATCTGATACAGAGGAACAAGAACAAGTTTGTCTGCAGATTTCCTTGAAGAAATACAGTACGCTGATGAAAAATGTTTCGTTTTTATTGATTTTTTGTGAAGATGTTTCATTCAAGGAGACATCCAGTTTGTAAATTCAGCCACAAAGGAACCAAGAACAAGTTCTGATTTCTTTTCAGGTTCGATTTGCTTTGCAACAGAAATCCAGCTGTGTCTGGGCTTTCCTGTTGACTCGAACGTGGTTTTCTTCCTTTCACCATATTTCCAATTGACACTGAACACGTGTATTGAAAGAAAACGACAGCGATTGGAAAAGAAGGCCCTGAATAGTTTGTTTCATTTTAATTAACTTCTTTGCTCAGACTAGGTTAAATGTAATGAATCAGGACTAATTTAATTTCAAAGGAAATCGTTTGAAACGATGAAGAGGCCATCGGTTAGTTTGTCTCTGCATTTCTCTCTCCTTGAGTTTTCTGAAACTTGTCTGGGTGATTCAGTGATTCAATTCAAAATGCAAACAATGTCATGAATGTGGCACATTTTTGTGCTGGTGTGCACTTTTTAATGGGCTGAGTTCTTATCGAGGAAGAAAGGTGGCGGGTCCTACTGGTGCTTTGGCTTCCTCTCATTTGATACCCATTAGTCGAGCTGGTGGCTCTCAGATCGCCTGTGGGCTCGAATACATGCGGCTGATTGTGATTGCCGTCGACTGGCGAGAACAGCCTTCCATTATGATCAGCTGGGATCGACTTCATCACACTGTGACCCTAACTTGGATGAAGACGGATAGAAGGACGGAATCACTGCGGTTTCGTTCCCAGCAGAAATCTATTAGTGGTGTTTGTAGCCGAATTGATCCCCTCGATGTGGCGTATTTTACTTGCATGTCTGTACCCTCATATATTGGCTCTTATTAGGCTTCATTTGTGGACAACAATCAGCCCTTCGGGCAATTAAGTGGCAGTGGGGTGCCTTGCAAAGAGGTTGTGAATTATTAATATTGCCTGTATTAGATTCTTAGCCATTGGCTTGGAAGCGTAGATATCTGTATGTGGGATTCTATGTGTGCTTTTTATGCATCCAGCCACAGTGGGGATAATTATTTAAAAGGAAAGAAATTGCAGAAACAAAGTGGCAAATGGCTCCAGAAATAGAGAGCGATGAGGGTGCAGGGGAGGAAATTGGGATGTAGACAGCGTGCGGAGAGGATGAATTGCATAATTAAAAAAAAGTAGCCAGTGCATATTGATTGCGGCAGATGCGGCGATAGGATTGTGGAGGAGCGTCCCGGGAGTGCGGCTGTCCCCGGGCTAAAGTGAGAGACGGCGAGGGCAAGGGCCAGCGATAATGAGCTCCCGCGAATGGAAGCCGCGGCTCACTCAACACACACTTATCTGTGTCGTTTCTGGCTGCGCGCAGCTTAAAGTTGCATGCGGCCCCCGGAGCGTCAACCCGCAGAAATTCAGAAGGAGCGCACGTGTGCACAGCGCAGGCAACAGCTGAAGCGAAGGTGTGTGTAATTAGAGAGATAAGAGAGAGAATGAGAGCCGCTGGAGTGCTGATCAACGGTGTCGGTTTGGTTGCGAGTCGCCTCTCAGCGTGTTTGAAATGTGCTTGTTGACCTGAAGACCTGCAGAGCTATCATCTGCACACAAATTTAGGCTTTGGCACGCCGGCAAATGTAACCAAGTGGATGGAGCAGAAAAGGTGCAGAGAGGCAGAGACAGCCTGTGAGAGGAAAGGGAAAAACGAATCTCGATCTACCTTTTTTTTTTTTTTTTTCGTGGTTCGTCTGCATTGAGTTTCATTATAGAGAGTATTAAACACAGGGTCTTCAGTCCTGGTCCTGTAGGGTGTTCTCCTGCTTATTTTAATTATCTTTCTGCAGCTTATCTGACTGCAATGACAGACTCCTTATTGGATTTTCTTAGGAGTTTGGTGCTGGCCTCATATGTTAGACTCTGGTGTGTAGAAGCAGGAAGGCATTTAGGGCTTCTTTCACACGAGGATGGTTCAAGGCTGGATTCACTTGGGAAGGGGTGGAAGAGGGGTTTGGGGGGTTGTCTTGTTTTCACACTGCACTTTTGAGAGCGGACCAGACACTTGAACAGTGCCATGCTGTTTATCTGGGGGGATCCCTTTTGGATTTTTCTTGTACACCTCCAAACAAAAGCAACCTGAAAAGATGCAAGAGCTCCGGCTGCTGGGGCTTTTCAGGCAACCTTCTGACCAAAGGTCATTTCACTCGCTTGTGCCCACGACTCTACTCTTCTAAGCATGACCCAAAGATACGTCTTCTACTTGTTCAAACCTGCATCTCATCTCATGAAGATCCCAAAATAGTTTCACTTCATCTACAACAACAAAGATTCACTCCAATGCCAATGAATGCAGGACTCCTTGGAATTGTTAAGAAGGTTCTGACCTACCCTTTATGTCTGGCCCCAGAGGGAAAACTCTTAAAACAGCTAAGTGTGGCTGGTTTTATACCAAAAATCTATAAACCTATAGATAAAGCCATGGCCATGCATGTGTTTGCATCGTCTTCCAACCCCAGCATACAGGCTGAGTCACTGTTGTGTCCTCTGATTCAGTCTTTGAGTCTTTGTCAGCGTAATCCATCCATCGTTCGCTTGCTCAATTGTGAAATGCGAAAAATAAATAAGTCGGTTAGGGGAATAGAAGTAGCCATGAAAGAGATTGCCACCATAAAAGTAGTGACAAAATGGATGGGACATTCAAATGCACGGGTGCCCTTGCCTGTTCTGATAAAGCTCACAGCGCGTCGGCATTAAGTCTCATTGAACAGTCAGACGGTGTGAGGCAGGCGGAAGTACTACAAACACAGAGCTTCCTGTGTGCGTGATTGTGTGTGTGTAGACGACTGACCTTCCTGTGAGCCGCCCCGTGTCCTGGTATTCATCGCCGTCACCTTTCAGCCGGCACTAATTGTGTAAAGCGCTTACCAGTGACAAGAGGCGGCACACCGGGCTGCTCCATTCTCCCGCTGAATCTCCCCCCTTCAAGGTCAATCCCATGCACCACCCCGCCTCCTCCTCCTCCTGCCCCCTCCCTTTTGATCGCCCCTCCCCCTCTGTCGCCCTATGATTTCGCCCAACAACTGCTGCGTACTGTAGCTGTCTGAAATCCAAAAGGGTCGTCACGCATTACTCAAACACACCAACCTGAAAGGAAAAAAAAATACATTTACCGATCGACTGCGGACACCCTCTTGATTAACCTGGCCCGCAGGAATGTTCTGTACTGTTTGGAGAGAGGAGCGGGGGAAAAAAAAGAAGGAAATTGGCTGTCGATACATGCCCTGGGCAGGGAAAATGTCAGAGACAGCCATGGCAGATGGATTGAGAGACACCTGGGGTTTTTTTCTTTACGGAGTAATGCCTTGATGATCGATCGCAAATTGCCGTCGGTCAGCGCTGCCTCAAAGTCAGAGATCTGCATTTTATAAATACAGCCTACTGAGGGAGGCACTGCTGGCCATATGTGTGCACACGGTCTGCTCCCTTTACAGAGATTAAGCTCGTTCTCTGTACAAACTGTAAATATGAGCTCCCCTATTCCACATCTGTCAATACTCGCCCGAGGTGGGAACAGTCAGGCTTTGACATCGGGATCAATCCCATCCTGATATCTGAAGCTTTGATTCATTTACACGTCGTATGTCTGCTCAAAAAAGTCAATCGCCACTTGAGGATGACTCCTCAAGCAAGATGCATATTCCTACTGAAAAATCTATAGAACTATATCTTCGTTAAGACTTCTCTATTTTGGATATGATACTTTCAATACATTATTCACAGGCATAGGTTTTTTCCAAATATGTATGTATATGTATTTACATATATATATATATATATATATATATATATATATATATATATATATATATATATATATATATATATATACACATATATAAAAGGGACCCAGTCAATGCTGGGTTAGTTATATCCAGTGGGTTTCTTCAATGGGTTGAAGATTTGACCCTGCATGCTGGGTCCACGTTTTGATCCAACAATAGGTAAAACTTACTCATGCTGGTGGGTTAAAGCTTCCAAGAAGTGGGTTATCAGCTTATCAGCGGGGTTGGGAAGGTTACTTTAAAAATGTAATCCCTCACAGTTCACACACCAGTGCCCTCTGCCATGAAAGGCGGTCAAACCATCCACTGAAAGCCGATTGGGGTTCAGTGTCTTGCTCAAGGACACTGCAGCTCATTGACAGGGAGATCTGGAGATTAAAACTAACAACCAACTGAGCCACAGCCCCTCATTTCGAAAGGTGGAGAGGTCTTCTCCTTCTTAGCCATTTCTGTAATTTCCCGTGAGAACACAGGACTCTCGTTTTCTGTCGATTTGCTGGAAGTCTCCGGATGTAAGATGGAGAAGGAGTTGCAGGAGTCTCCAAAATGGTGATTCTTCTCTTCCCTTCAGCGAAACTATCAACCCAATCTGCTGAGTCAAAATAATGACCCCAATTTTGGGTAAAAGTGACCCAATCGGCACAAATCTAGGGCGAAACAGAGAATGGGTTGGAAAAATAACCCAGCAGTTTTCAGAGTGTGTTCACATCTAGAAAACTTCAGGAGTCTGATTTATAGCTACCAGCTAACCTCAAATCCATGTTTTTTCAACTCTGCGAGGAAATCAGTTTAAATAAAATGAGGTTGTAGCATGTTGTGTGAAATAAAACAAAAAAAAAAACATTGTAATGACTGTTTACCTCCTCATGCATTAAAAACTAGTATTTCGTCAATACTCTAAAGTTAGTGTCTGTCGAGGTGATTCGGTGCTGATTCTGACTCAACATATAGAAATCTGAACATAATGAAAACAAAACTCTGTGCCGAGGCTCAAAAAGTCCAGGCCGGTGCTCGGCCAGTGACATTTTAACTTGGTAAATAAGACCAATAATTAGCCGGCTACCCGCAACAAGTTTTTGCCCTTTCGCGGTGGCACCCGGAGCAGCCTTAAAGCCGGGCCCAAGTTCAGCTGAGCACAAAATACCAGAGCGAGAGGCAGGGGAAATAAGCAGGGTTCCGAAATGTCTCGGCGAGCGGCGCCTTTTTCCACTCACATGATTGATGGTGGACATTGTTCAGTGGCTTTTAGTCACAGGCTTGTAATTGCTTTTTGATATTGTTACAAATGAGAAATTACTCTGTCCCATTACCAGTGCTGGAGATAAACAATGGGGAGGTTCGGGCAGAGCGCGACGATAAGCCAATGTTTACAGAGGGAAAGCGCCGCTCGTTCACGTTCCATTTATTTGAAGTGAGTTACAATGCGCGCACAGAATGAGGGACAATCGAGAGTCTCCGGAGAGTTAGATACCTGAGGATGTGAATTACCGAGGAATGCCTGCTCTCCATCATCTTCCATAACTACTCCGGCAGACAAGAGCATTCAATAACGCTGTCGTCAGCGGTCCGGACGGTGATTATTCAGAAGAGATGTAGCGTAATGAGAAGACGGATCGCGCCGCGCAGCATTTCGCTTTTAAAATGGACGGGTGCTTCCCATGGTCATCCGGGTATTTAGTGATTGAGAGGTGTGGCGATGGAGAACCGCGTCAGATCCTCCCTCCTCCAACGTAAACAGCTGAAAGTAATGGCCCCCGTCGCTTCACGTGTCAGACCTTCCCCGAGCAAACGTCCCGAAACGTCACTCACGGCGTCCGACAAGGCTCTGAGCCGTCCGGAGGAAGCGCGCTAATCACTCATCGCTTATCTATCGGCGGGTCAACACGCAGGGCGCCGGCGGCTGACTGATGAGACGGAGGCGGGCGTGCGTGCGGTCGGTCAGGTGTTCGGCGTTAGATTAGCGGCTGGCGGCCGCGAGATGGAAATCCGGGCCGTCAAAAGCGCCGACATGATCCCATTTGTGGCGGAGACACATCCCATACATCAGTAAGTGGGAGAGCGCGACCCCGGCTGAAACGAGCCGTGCATATTCAGAGCCTGGGTGGCGGCGATGACGGGGATGTTTGTTGGGGCGTCTTGAATCGCGAGTATTTAGATCGGCGCCGGTATTCGGGGCACGTCCCCCGGAGTGCAGCCAGCCGAGACGAGTCTGAGTCAAGTCACAAAGTACTAACTGAGGCAGATCCGTGTCAAGCCGGAGCTCTTTAGAAGCCAACTGTGACGATCCGGGATGAATCCTGACCTTTGAAATGACTCCCTGTATGAACATTTCACTATGATTTACAGTACTGGCAGCTGGGCGAAGAGCCGGAACCTTCCGACACACACGGAAGAATCACAACACAAGCGCTTCAGTTTTGATGTCATTGTGAATGAAATCACTGGAAGCTTCAAGGATCTTGATCGTCATTGATCTGAACCTTGAGGTGGTCACTCCAGATACAACGCTTTCAATTATTTTTTCTCGCTTGAATAGTTCGGAGGCCTGCAAATTTCATGACCAAAAGTTGTGTTTTTCACAGTTTCAGTATGATGTTTTTCAAATGCACAAAAACATGTTTAACTCTTAAAATGAGGATAAAACAGCTTTTGTTGCTTTATATAGTTGTAACTGTAGCTCGCATTTTGGAAGTTTCATAACTACGTTTTATGACAGTGTTGTTAATTTTTGTCTGTTTTGTGTCTTTAAATCATTTACCTTGTAAGGATTAGATTTTTTTTGTATTTTTAACTTACTTAGGGATCCATCTGTTTTATTTGAAATCCTTCGACTTTTTTAGACATCTGTGCTGTTTTGACCTTTGCACCCATTTCAAACAAGCCTTTCTATCTTATCTTGCTATTCAAGCCTTTCTTTAACCACTTTAGCATTTTTTTTTAAGCTGCTCAAGAGCTTCAGCGCAGCTTTTGTTTCTTTCCACATGTCAAAATATATATTTAAACTAGTTAACAGACTGTAAAATACCAATTTCAGAGAGGATAAAGAGCCTTGTGCGGCTCTGGAGGTGCAGGCTTCATACCGCAGTTATCGTTCTTTCCCCTCTGAAATGATAGAAATGCTCATTATAATCATCTTTGATAATATTGTTTAGTTTATGATGAATCTTTGAGGACTGATAGTTATAAAAACACATGAGCCAGCCATATAATCGTCATTCATAAATTTATATTTTGACTTTGTATCACCTCAGGTATCTGAGATATGAAGCGTAGCAACTTTCCGTGCACCAGAGATTTCAGCAGCAGAGTAATTCAGTGTGTCTCGCCGACATGAGCTGAGCAGAAGGACAATCAATGAAGAAGGACATTGTTTGTTAAGAGCAAATATGAAACATAAACGCTTGATTCAACACAGAGAAATGGGCTCAAATGACTGAAATAAGCGGTAAAGCCATGAAGACTGTTAGAGGTAGGTTCCACTACGGAGTGATAAATTGCTAAAGTGTTCACCTCGTTCCTGCAGTTTTCCAGGAGATTGTGCAAACATCTGGTGCATGCAAATTAAAAGCAGCATCTGCATGTGTGGAGCTGCGGAGACAGAATTCAATTACTGTTAATACGCTTCTTTACTCCAATGACAATAACCTACTGTACACGGCTGCTAAAACTTGGGATTGCAGTGTTTAGAGGTCCATTATTTATATTTGTTAGCATAACTTCGGAAATATTATAGAAAAAAACTTTATTGTGAAAAATCCATTTGACATTTGCTGCTGTGTACTTTTACGACATTGATCGCTGTGTGGAATATTTAAATCAGTTTATTTGGCTGCCATGGAAGGTGTGCAGTGTTTTGGAAAGAGTGGGAAATACAGGAAATTGAACCTGCAACCTCTACCAACTGAGCCTCAGCCACTCCCTAAACCCCCGGTAATCTTTACTTCAAAGCAGATCTATAATTGGATTTTATTTACGGTCAATTTCTCATGATTTTCAGTTTTTCCTGTGTTTGGTGTTTTCCGACGTTAAAACTCACAGGCAGAAAAGCCAAATCTGCCATCAGATGAGTTTGGGCTTTTCCGCTTGTCTGAGTGTGATTATAGTCCACATCTGCAGTCCTCCACTCCGGCACGTATCGCCAGAAGACATCTCACAAGGAGAACTCGTCTTCGCTTCTCATCACGCTCAGCCAGAGAACGTCTTATCGGGCCGGTTCCTGTTATTCCGCCTCACTCCAGGCACGTCTGCCTTTCCAATTCATCCCCCGTCCCGTCATTACCATACATTTTCAAGTTCATCTGCATCTCGCTGATGAAGACTCGTGATCAGACTTGCTCTTCCTTGGAAGGACTCTGAACTGATGAGAGCGTTGGCGATCCCGGCTGACCCGGGACTCTTCGCGGCTCGCCAAGACGCGACGGGAAGAGACCCGGCTGCACCTGATGCCTCAGTTCCAGGAACCCGTGTTCAAAATTCAACTCTGTAATGCAGATAGCCTTCATGTGTCTTTCTGGCTGCTTCTCCCGCACATCAGCCAAGCTTCATTTGGGAAATCAAAAGCCGGCGATTCGCTGAAATGAGCAGCTTTCTGTCTGTGATCACTGATGTGCCATTGTTTTTGAAGTTGGAAAGCGTTGTGCGTCTGTGAAGCTGGAAATGGAGCGCGCCAGATGAGGAGGGTTTCGAGATCAAACGCCATGTCTGCTCATGAATCGCCTTTATACTCAGCTTGGTTTAAAAGCAGGTATAGTTGTTAAACGCTGTCAATCCGTCCTTCCTATATTCCGAGAGTCTCACTTTGCTCAGAGATGGTTATAAAGCCGTCACATCCTGAGTGTGTTGTCTGATATGACTTGATTCCACACACTGTCAAAAAAAAAAAAAGACTTGTTTGCGAGTTGTAAAAGAAGAAAACAACCCTGCTCTCGGGGGCGGCGGTGATCCCCACTGAATCGGTCCCCGCCTTAGTGATGGAAACAAGCCTTCGTGCAGCGAGTCCCTGCGCTCGAAGCACGCTCGCTCGCCGTGCTGGATGCCTCGCGTATGATTCCCGCCCTTGCCGACGGACATGGAAAACAACTCCCCCCTAATTGATAGGAACACGCCACGTGACGCCGACTGGCAGGATGTGTTTTGGCGCCTGAAGGTGGTTTTTACTCACACGGGGCCTTTCGGGTTTGCATGTCAGAGGCTACGGTGAGCCAATGATTGCATGTCAATTAGCCGAGCGCGGGGGTAAACAAGAAACACTCCACTGGTGTGTGTGTATGAGAGAAATAGGTAAAGACCTCATAGAATCCAGCACTAGTTAGTTGAGGCTTTTCTGAATTCCCCACAACGTTCCAGACTTCTTTCCTCCCTCGCACAGAATCCTTAATGCCGGCGAAGAGACCGGGGGTGAAATATGCACGGAAAGTTGTTTGTGTGTGTGTGTGGTGTCAAAGCCAAGGTTATCCGGACAGGGTTTCTTGAGCCTAACTGTCTGCTGGCCGCTTGTAAGAACAATGATCCGTTAAGGGCAAAGGAGTCGGGAGCAGGTCCTTCATGTCAGCCCCACAGAGGCTGAGAGTGCTTTCTCTTGTTCCTGCAGATGTAGGAGACACATGTTGGGCGTGTTTGGATGTGCCAGTGTGGGATTCACGCTTCCTTATTCAAAGCAGCGGTTTTCAACACAGTTCAGTCCAGGGGCAGCAGTCAGCCGGACTGGTGAAATGGTGGCAGAATCACCTTTAAGTTTAAAATATAACAGCTTCCGAAATCTCAGCGTTGTTTTGAATCTGATACTCTTCAAGTTATTTAACAAATCGATGATTTCTTACAGTTTGCTTGATGGTTCGGCGGGCCAGACTGGAGCCTCTTGCGGACTGGTTTTGACACGTGTTCCTTATGTTTGACCCCATTATTTAACGTCTGAACACCACCTGGTTCACCACTGATTCGCACCGGACGAGCTGTAATTCCAAAAGCAGGTTTAAGAAGCATCGTCGCCTGTCAAAACGTTAAAGAAGCAAGATGAGCAAAGTCACCGAAACGCTGCGTCTCCTCGATGCGGAGTGGAAAATAAACGAGGAAAGATGGAGATTGTTGTTGTTCGCGTGCTGTGCGCTTGTAGGAGAGAAGGAGGTGTTTGTACTGGCCCGCACTAACACACACTCTCTCAGCCCGCAGAGTCTGTAGCTCGTGTTTTGATCAATCTTGTGTGCAGTATACTTTGTGATCTACTCTCCAGTGAGTGCCATCTCTGAAGTGTTTAATCGCTGATTATTCTGTCACTCAAAAGCAGCTGGCTCAGTGAGTTTAGTGTGTGTGTGTGTGAGAGTGTGTGTGTCAAAGAGAGCGAACGGGGGAGACATGCAAGCAAGAGTTTGTTGAGATGGGAAGAGAATGAATAAGACGGAGTGGAAACTCAGCCTTCACCCCTCGGTGGGCGGTTTCTGCATCCGTCGCTCTCATCAATCACGTCAGCGTCAATGTAACTCAGCTTTTCTGACACGGATCGACAGCGAAAAGTATTTACTGTCAACCTGCGAGCAGATTAAGACAAAGTATCGTCAGTTAGCTCAAAGGATAATGAGCCATTGGCCTTTCAGAGTCTTTAACATTTCTTCATTTCGTCTGGATTTCATGCAAATTATGACAAAAAAACGAATACTTTAAATTCATGCTTGGCACAATATTCTTTGTTACTATCTGAAGCATATTTACGCCTGTTTATCTATTAATTAAGGTGTAAAATGAGAGCTTTTCTTTCTATGAGATCTCTAACCTGCGGTTCTTCATCCACATGAGGCCCTTTGATACCGCTGTCATGCTTTCACAAATTAGAGCTACGTAAATAAACCTTTTAAGCCTATTTCCATTTCATGTGGACATCAGTCTCTCTGTCACCGTGGCTCTCGTCTCAGGATGTTCTGATTTGTGGAGATAATCAACAACAAAATAAAAAAACTGTTTAGACAAGGAGAATGACTGAAAACAGCTTTAGTAGGTAAAACCATGACTAAAACAGAGGAAATAAAAAAAAGGCAAAATTACAAGAAATGAGATGAAATGTTGATTTTTAAATGACGTTTTTTAAATTTGTCATTTTGACTTTAAACAACATATTGCAATTGAGTCTTTTGTAATATCCATATCCAGTAGATATTTTGATAATACATCTTGATTCTGATGTATCTAAAAAAAGAAAAACACTATAATTAATTTGCTCATGTCAAAACATGACATGAAACAAACTGTAAATGACTCGTTCATACATGGACCAACAGACCAACATGCACATATATAGTGGTGTTTGCATGCAAAGTGGAATTAACTGAATGCGAAAATCTCATTTATGTCAAGATAAATCGATTCACATTAACTTTGATGAAGCTGTATTTTTTTTTTTTTAACGTCTGCATAATACACTCATTAAAAAGCCGATAACACATCCTTTAGGGCAGCAACTGAAAGAAAACACTGCCTGTTGTAGGAGGGACACACACCTAGTGATGATGATTATGGGGTTTTATATTGAGTCTTTTCAATTTACCTTGCTGTTAGAGAACAATGTAAAGCTGCATAAAGACAACATGCCTTCTATATGCACGTAAACGGAGGCGTCTACGATCACAACAGCATAGATCGATGATCAAACCATCAAAAAGAGAAAAAAAATCTGGAGACAAAATGTCACTACGTGCACATAAAACCACAATTACCTCCTCAAGAGTAATATAATGAAATGAATTGAGAGCGTCTTCGCTGCTCAGCGGGTTAAAGCCAGGATCAGGCCTCCTCCTCAAACTCTCGGCTAATGAACACAGAATTAATAAAAAACACCTTCGCTTGCCACGTCTCACCTAATTAGAAGTCTTACTCTGAGAGTTCAATTCACTTTTATTTATATAACACAAATTACAACTCAGTAATCTCGCTGCACTTAACATTTGAATGAAATATAAAGAAAGAAACAACTGGGATCCCGCAGGCGCGAGGCCTCGTTAGCGCCTGTTGCTGGCTGTGAATTTTGCAGGATGCAGAGTCAGGCGACCAGGCTGAAGCCTTACTGCCGCTGGTAACTGAGGAGTCTGTTAACACGAGGCCCACCGAGCACCAGAAGGAAGCAGGAGCTCGACAAAGAAAGACAGAAGGGAATACCAGTTTGCTCATGCTAGCCAGAGCTAGGCTAAAGAGCGACGAGCTCCAACTTCTGGAAATGACTACAATGTCAGCATAAAGTCAATTTTCATCAATCTTTGTGATTCAATATCCTTTGAAAAGTAAAAAAAAAAAACCTCCTCTGTTGCTGTTGCAGCCTTATGCATGTTTCCACAAACACACCCTGACAGCACAGCTTTGAGGCTAATGCTAGCTTGCTAGCTTTCATGGCAGCATTTCAGCTCGAGTCTCACTGTTGAGTTGGTTCTTCTACCCTTCAGAAATTTGCTTTAAAATCAGTGTTTTCTTTGAAATTCTTACAGCTTTCTTGGCGGTTTGGAGGGCCAGATTGGATCCTCTTATGGGCCAGTTTTGTCCCACGGGCCTTATGTTGGTCACCCCTGCTCTAGAGAATAAGAATTGTGGTTGTTGTCATTGTGAAAAGCAGCAGAACTGCAAAAGCCGTCCGTGCATGTGCCGGATCGGTATACATGTAGACAGGTTTTAAAAAATGATCAATAAAATGCATTAAAAGCAGCGGTAACACTTTTCATTCCAGCTGTGAAGAGCTGTTTAATGGGATTACAGCTCAGGGCTGGTGGCGGTTTGTTCTGGCCTTTCTTGGGCTCTGGTATCATTTCTCTTGCCAGGAAACAGTGACGGTAACCTGATCTGTTGCGGTGACCCCCCCCCCCCCCCCCCCCTAAAGCACACACAACAACGCCACGTCTAACTCAACATGGAAACTCACACCCGGGCTGTCTTGTCGAGTGTCAGTTACTTCTCCAGATCCTCAAGTTGAGTTGAGTGCATTTCAAAAGGCGTATATGTTGCTGCGTTGCGCACGGCGCTCTTTTTTCCGCCCTCCATAATTGAGACGCTGTGAACCCGCCTTTAGTTTGGGAAGAAAGGAGCTGCGCCGCCGTCGGAGGAGCTGTCCCTGGTGCTGAATCCACTTCCAAAGCTCCCCGCCTTTTGTTGGTTTCAAGAAAGAAAACAAAAAGGCTGGAGTTAAAGATGATATTTGGAAGAAGATGTTAGCAGCAGCAGGAGGAGGAGGAGGAGGAAGAGGAGGAAGAGGAGGAGGGCTGGATGCATAATTCAGAGATGAAGGTAGAAGGAGATTTGCTTGAAAAAACATGAACAGTAAACAGAAGTAAAAAAAAAAAAAAAATGGAGAGACGGATAGAGAAGGATGAAGAAGGAGCCGGGAGAGGGGAGAGTGTGTAAGTGTGCATGTGTCAGGGCGAGTGTGTGTTTGTAGTAGCAGCCGAGCCAGCGAGTGTGTGACCTCTGCCACGGTGAGGCCGGCGCCCAGGGAATCGAACAGATGGATGACTAGCTGGTGTCTCAGCACCTCTCCAGTCTACTCCTGGCACACTCGGCCCATTTGTCAACATTAGAGTGAGGAGGAGGTGCAGAGGAGGCTCCCGCTCGGTGTTTTTACCCCTCTGAGCAACACTCCCCTCTTTTCAATCCCGTTTCATCTCTGGTAGATGCAAACCGAGCAAAACACTGTATTTTGAAACAATCAACGCAGTCCTATAAATTCAAAGGTCTTCAGTAAATATAAAAACTTATCTGAGATCATCAGAATTGCTTCATCTTATGGATTTTCACCACAGTATTCCTGCAGTAGCACAGAAAATCCAAACAGCAGCTCCAGAGAAAGTCCTTAACGCTGTACATACAGCAATGGTAATAATAAAAAAGCGACAATGTGAAGGTCCAACAGAGGGAGAACGTTCAAAACAACTGTCCAGAAACTACTTTTCCCAGTGTGGAGTCTCGGTTTCATTCAGATTTGTGGGACGTCGCTCTCACTTTTCATCAATGGTCATGATTGCAGCATGAAACACAGGTAGAGCGATCAGGAACATGAATAATTCACACATCAAAAAAAAAAAAACACGTGCAGACAAGACTGTCCCTCTTGAACGGGAGACAGATGGAGCAATCACAGAGAACACACATGCAGAGGACGGGCGGGAACTCAAATGAGAAACAGACGATCAGAGCAATCAGAGGCGGGTTTATTCTACGTTTGAACGAAATATGTCCACATATGCACGAGAGGGAAGGTGAGCTTTACAAACGGAAGAATCCGGGCAGAGGCAGATGAACACACAGGAAGGATAAAATACATATAATCTCGAATAATGAGACACAGCGTGACGAAAGTACTGGAACAATGGAAATTGATTTCTATAAAGCATGGAATGGCACTTGAGGACAAATGAAAACAGGACATTTAGGAAAATTAGGAAGAATGATAAAAGATGATTTAAAAAAGGGGCATCGGCTACTTGTCAATAACTGACCACTGCTTCCACAGTAATTACACGTCCACAGCATGTCTCGACGAGCCCACCCCAGCGAGTCAGAGGTGCTTCAGGAGGTTCAGTCCGCCGTAGGCTGAGCTGTGATCCCGGAGTGTGTTTTTCTGTGTGTGTTTGTGTTGTATGTCAGGGATCTGCGTGCCTGGAGTGTGTATTCCCTGGTCAGAAATGTAACGCCCGGAGGCATATCGTTGGAGCGTCTTGAAAGTTGGAGTGGAGGCGCCGTAATGGTGCCGCAGTGGTTATTATTCAGCGCACATCAGAAGAGCGCCGCACGCAGACAGCAGCGCGAGCGCCGTGGTGCCTTCAGGGTAATCAGCAGCACAATGACACTGTTGGGAACAGCTCCAACAGCCCCACTCTTCTGAAACAGCCCCAGTCAGCGGGGGGCAAAATGATTTGTTTTGTTTTTACACGTTTTCCTGTGTAACACAATAACACCGTTGGCACCGCTGTGCGAATGTCTTGATCTGGTGGTGGTTCTGCAGGGAGTCAGAGACTTATACAGCTTACTTTATTCCCATTTTCTTATTGATTACATTTTATTTTTTAGTGATTTTTGGTGAAGGAAAATGTTTTTCTTCCTTGTCGTAATCTGGCATTTCAGTCTGTAAGAGCCTGTTTCAAAGAACTTGGGGATAAAGTACAAGCATATTAAAAACAAACAAAAAAAAAAAAGTGCATTAATGTGCAAATCATCTAAACCACTTTGGTTTAACCGACCGACCGCTGAATCAAATTACAGGACATTCCAGATCACTGTGTCTTTAGTTCTTTCACAACAGCTTAATTATGAATCCAGTAATGGTCCTGAAGAGTTGGAGGGCAGGTGGACTGACAGGATCTGCCACTGAGCCGCAACTGTCTTTTCGGACATTGTTTACAGAAGATTTCCATATAAATGCAAAACTCTCTTGAAATGAAAACGCAAAATGATGCGTTTTCACTTGAAATGCCACTTCAGCATTATTCTACCTCTCTTCTATGTTAAGACAGTGGCAAAAACCAGGGCTGGTTCTGGTTAAAACTGACAGCTAACAGCAATTATGGGAGCTGAAATCTAAAAACTCCTGCCTGTTTTCATATATTTGAGGGTTAAGATGGAGCTTTGGCCACTTCTAGGTAATGTTGGGGTTGTTTATGTGTTACACCAATAGAAAGACTCTTCAAAGAAACTCTACAAGTGTCTGTTTATCATTATTATTGCCATCCTTGTGTTATTTTAAAGTGACGTTCTAATTCAGTGGAGGGTAGGGCTTTACATTCTGTCCATTAATACAATATTATGTCTTGAAAGCTGTTTGTTTGACAGGGACTGTTTGGGTTCTCACCACCTCGGTGTCTGGAATAACACATTTGTTTTCACACTCTTTTAATAACTTAACATCTTTCAAACTGATGTTTTCTTGTTGCTGTCGTTCGCGCTGCGTGGTGAAAGTGTTTTTAATAAATAAGCTCATGTGATGACTGAGACATCGCTGTGCAAGTTTAGTTAAAAATCCAAATGTGTGACAGTTTACTTCTTTATTCAATTCAGCAGCATCCCTGTCTTTTAATCTGAATTATGAGCAGCAGTGTTAATGTTTGAAGGTGTTTTCCCTGCTTGCACACACTCCTGACCTACATTAATGCCAAGACGAGTCAGTGATATTTCATTAATCACACCAGAGGGAAGAACGCTCGCGATCTCCGTCACCCCGGTTCTGAAGAGGGTCCGGATTTAGATTGAAGGATTGAAAGAAAAGGTTTAATCAAAAAGGCTGAGTCACGACTGCTCCCGTCGTCGCTCACCAAGAAATAAAACATGCAGCCAGACTGGAGTAGGTTTTCCTGGCCCTGGAGAGCCTCACGTCTGCATGTTTTCAATGTTTTCCTGCTCTAACACATGAACTTAAGGATCGTATCATAAGGATGCTGTGCAGAAAGCTTGAGCGTAGATGCAGAAGCTCTATAACGACTGAAAAACATTTACACACACCAACTATTTGAAAAAAAAAACATAATCCGTACACTGAAGTAGCTGCTAAGTTCCCTCCATGTGGAAGCAGCTTCAACAGATGTTTGCATTGTGGGTGTTTTCCGCCCACGTCTGGTCAGTGTTATGCCGAGTCATTTGAGTTCAGCCATGCCGAGGACCTCTTCAATATGTCAGCTACATGAAGCTCCCATCTCTTCCCAGCTATCCCACCAAGTGGCAATCCCATCGGGGCTGTTAAACGGCGAGCACGAGTGGAATTCCTACCCATTCCTACCTATGGTAGTGGCACAGGGCGATCGCATTCTTTATGGCCACCATAGGTCCTCATCCAGGCTTCAGTGCGGCAGCGCACATGTGGTGTGAAGCTATAAGTACGCCCGATTCAGAGGTAAGTAACAAGCTATCGCTGCCATCTTTTAGCGCCAATAAACTGTCAGAACGGTTCGCCTGTGTCTTAAATCTGCTTACATGAGCATAAAGCTCCATCATAAAGCCTTCTGCCCCTCTGGTAAACTGTCACACGGAGATAGGAAACATCTTATATTGTGAATCAGAGGCTCATTGTTATTGAGCTGCGCCTCACTCAGACACTCTCTGCAGCGTCCGTCCGTCCGTCCGTCCGTCCGTCCGTCCGTCCGTCGTCCCCTTTCTGTGCCCGTCTCCTGTTTCCTCCCCTCTGCTCCGGATCAATGGCTTCCACCAGTCAAACCCTTCTTATTGACATTTCTGAGCTCTCGGAGTAACAGAACACTGGTCAGAAGAGAGGCTCCTTCCAGCTGGGCCGGGGACGCAAATAGAGCTGTCAGTCCGAGACGTCACGCGGCTCTTCTGGTCCCAGCGTCATGTTTCACACTTGCATTATTATGATCGGTAAATTGCCTGTCACACTTACTTGAGTTCTTGCAGCTTATTTAAAGATAAGCACTCCCCCCCCCCCCCCCCCGCTCCCACCAGTCCTCTAGGGCTATTTGGACTAATGGATATTGAGCGTGTTAATATTTTTTCTGCTCATTCCGTCGCGTTTACATTTTCCTGACTCAGCCCTTTATGGTAATAAGAGAGGATCTGCGAATGTTGGGAAATTTTAAAACCTCTGAACTGGCAGTTGAAGCCTCCCCTTATTTCTCTCTATGAAGTAGCTTCCTTCAAAGTTTTAATTTGCATCCGTCATACCTTTGAGGAACTCGTGTCCCTTCTCCGGGCCGGTCGGCAGAAACACTTCTGCCTATCGCCGTTTAGCCACTCTCTCTGCCACGGCACCGCGCCACGGCATCTCTGTCAGCTGAATTTGAATCTTTACAAATTTCTTTTTACCCTAGAAAAAAAAAAAAAAAAAAAAAAGGAGAGAGAGAAACTGTACAGTTGCAGTTTCCCTGCAGGGATTATGAAAAAAGTTTCTCAAAGTCTGACTTTTTCACATGTCAAAGCCTGTAAAGTTGGGAGTCTGAAAGCGGGGATAAAGCAGTGACAGGTATTGTGTGGGTAAAGTGTCGATAGACACACAGGGCGAGGTGACACTGACAGAATGATTGTCAGCCTCACTTATGAAAAAAAAAAAAAAAAAGCTGCAAATAAAATTGCAGCCACGCTCAGGACGCAGTGGGAGATCGGCTGCAGACTCACCCCAGCTGACCGGACCTGGACACGTACTGCTTTGGTTGACCTTTTTCTTTCCCTTCCTTTGTGCGCTCGCTGGTGCGGATGCTGCCGAAGTGGGTGATTGCTCTCTTTCAGTCGCTGAGCATTGTGGAAGTGCGAGGTAACGCCACCATTTAATCAATTTAAATTCTAAACTTCGGAGACGGCGGAAGTTTTGTCAGCTTAATGTTGCTTGGGAAAAAAAAATTGGAATAATCCAAAACTGACCCAGATATTTTCAGGAACTGAGTTGAGGACAAGCTATTAATGCAGTCCAGTGAGATTTATTACGTTTTGGAAATTATAGACGTTGTTTCTCTCAACACAATGGCAATTGCTAGCATACAGATGTACAATCCACCCAGAGGTCAACAGCAGTGTCTGATTTTTCTGTAAATCTGTCGATCGATGCATTTTCTTTACTCATTTCTTTAAAGATAGGCCCATCTGCCCATCCCAGTGGGCATATGGCATTAGGGAAAGTAATCTTTATTCTCATCCTTGTCCTTATTTATCCAAAAAGTTCAGAAGAAACACTGTTTCAAAGCACAGGAATCAGTCGATTTAGCGTTCCTGTCGATTGGGTCACCTTTTAAAAAGGGCCTGTACAGCCAAACACGAGACGTCGGATTATTTTTGAGGTTGATGAATCTTCAGAGGTTAGTAGGAAACTGTGTTTTGATACAAAAGTGGATGTTTTTACCAGATACCAGTTTTCATGCATTTACAATCAGCAGAAAGAGTTCACTCTTGGTCACATTTGATAGTTTCTGAAACGATAGTGGAGTGTTTCATCCTGTCAGGGTATGAAGGATGGTGCTGAAGGCATGTTCTGTCTTTGGGAAAAAAAAAAGAAAAAAAAAAACCCTTCCTCTCTGTACGTCATCTGGGCTTTCCATTGAAAAACATCCTCCAGCAAATTATTCACATTATTTGCATTTTGCTTACTATAAAGCACTTTCCAGGTGGAGCCGTGGTGAAGCATTGCCCGGGAACTCCATTAGGCATTCAGCGGCCTGTCACAGTCCAACAGGCTTATGGCTTTCAACCTCACCCTTGTTCTTTTGTCACTGATATGCACGTATACAAATTACCGGGCCGGCGCTACACTTGCAGGGGCCCACCTCAATCTCCTCTCTCGCAGCTCCTTTTAATGGCTTCATCACTCATCGGCAAGATTTTTTTTTTTCTTCTCTCTTTTGTCATGAGTTAGGCTGCGGCCAGCGACAGGCCTGGGACTGGTCTGACTCGCCCGGGTAGACAGTGAATCATGAGAAGGGTCTTGGGAATGCCGAAGAACCAGAGCTCTGTATTATCCCTTTTGCTCAGGCTGCGATGTTGGCTGAGCCGGCTGGACTAAAAGCCCAGATCAGTGCTTCTACAAATGGGACCCTAAGCCTCGGGGCTGCTAACCCCTCTTTATTGAAGCGGGCTTACTGGCAGAACCGAGAACGTGGTGGCTCAGACTCTCAGGGTCGGCTGCTGTCTAACTCCCACTCTCCGTCTGACCCCGTTTTTCACTTTTCAGTAACGAGATATCAGTATACAGCTTTTCTTGAGCAGGAATCTTGTGGATTGACGTGTAGGACCACGGAGAATGAAGTCTTCTTTGTGTCTGTTGCAGTTAAGAAAAAGCCCATACAGGAGTTGCACCAAATACACCAGCGTATTTCTGCAATTTCAAAATAGTTACTGCTTAGTTATGGTGAAATTTTGACAACCATTTGCACAAAAATGACATGTAGAACCTCCAGTTAATGCTGTGATTTCTGTAAATAAACCATAAAATATCTATAATCATTAATGATAACAAGTGCATGGACCCCAACAGTTATATTTCCTTCCCCCAGTTTTAAACTCTTCATCCAGATCCTGCTTTCAGCTGTTCGACAGGAATTATGTGTAACAACGTATCCCAGCCAACTGCTAGCACCACGTAGGTGTCACTGAAAAATCCCCATAATCTCATTCTGACGACAGAGGTTGGACTCCGTTGACCTCCGTGAAGACTCAGGGATGTGGAAGAAGAATGGAAAGTATTCCAATACCGTTATTGAGAGTTAAGCCATCTTAAATCCCGCTCCGGCTGTCTGATATCTCCCCCCCTTGAGAAACTTGTCCAAAGTTAACTGGGGCGCTCGTGAAATTATTTCTTCTGTGGCTGAGAGGGGATAAAGGGGATGGCGACTGTACGTACTACCTCCCGGTGGACTCAGACTCACGCAGCCGACTGTTCCTCTCCTGACAGCGCCTCGGCTCCACCAATCTCAGATTCCAGCCCGGAGGAGCCGACAGCATTGGGAGAACGCCACTCTCAGCCTTTTAAAGACACAACTTGTCCCTTGTCCCTGTACTGAACTAAAAATCTCAACCTGAAGTTTTATCTTTGGACTTCAGGTGTCCTTTGATCTCTGTATTCTGTAGCTTCCTCACTTTCGGTATTTATGACGACTGCACAGAGCAAGATAGTGGATATTTTTTGTTCTTCTTTTGTCTGTCAGGGTCACATCTAAATTGTCACACTTTCCTGCTTCATGGCTGACAGCTACATTTGTCGCCCCAGGGGTGGTTTTAGTCCGACGGATCCGGAGGAGGGAGGCTGCCTCTCTGAAGCGCCGAGGAACAGCACCGGTCGGCGTCTCGTTGTGTCGCGCAGTCGTGCCGACGCTCCCCAACAGTACGTCGGTGCGAGCTTAAAGCTCTGTGTTCTTAGCAGCCACTAATAGCTTATTAAGGTTTGGTATTTTTAGCACCAACTAATAGCGCAGCCTGTCCTCTAATAGGGCTGTTTGCCCCCCCCCTCCTTTTCAGCTAAATATTGAATGTGTTTCCTGCCACCTCTCTCTCTCTTTTCCTGGCTAACCAACTACAGCCATTTTAATGCGATTCCCCGTTAATTCGTTCTTGCTCTGTGACCCTCAGTGATGACTGCGAAGCCATTATGTGGAATAACTTTCATTATGCAGGCTGCTGTGGCACAATTGTCGCACCTTGTGTTTTCCTACAGCGTTGGCCGGGATCAATGTTCAGGGCGGAAGGGTTGGGATTTTAAACTCAGTGTGGCAGTTGTTGCTGTTATTAACATATTTCAGGTCTGCGAAGCTTTAAATAATTGCATGACTGTGGAATCAAGCGGCCTTGATGTTGACAGTTGAAGCCGTTGTGAAAGTTTTCAATTCGCCGTGTTGCTCTTTAGCATTTCGCTGGTGTTCTGTTGTCCCTGCATCTTTCATGATCCGTTATAAATGTGGCGGTGGGAGGCCGGTGGCGCCGTCAGGTGGGATAGCTCAAGGACTTGTGCGCCTGCGTTTCCTGGGACTTTTTCTATAGATTAATTGTGGCCACACCTCCAGTTTCTGTCTTTATTTGATCACCCTGCGATGTGCTGTCACCCTGTTGAGAGCAGCTTATGCCGTGATTGCTGACATACCAGCGTGAGTGCAGCAGCAGCTAGTGACGCCCATCTGTGTTGCATGACTTGTTTGGAATTACTTCTTTATAAACTCCGAGTTTGAAGCAATAGTATTTCAAAGTGAAAGACACTATTGTTGCCAACAACCAATGTGGTTACAAACACTTCTTTTTTTTTTTTACAGTTTTAACTTGATTTTACTGTGATTCAGGTTGACCTGACATTTCGCCGGCGCCCATCAATCTCAGTTCTTCTGCTTCCCCATCTGCTTCCTTCCTCTTCTCCGTCTCTATTAGCCGATTATCTTCGAGAACGAAAATAAAGACAGGTGCACTCCCTGACATGCCGCAGACTGTTCTTTTGTTGTGCCCACTCAATGGCCATTGTGTAATATTTCCAATGTAATATTGAAATATGGTTGAGAGTGAAATGTAAGGACGTTATCGCAATGATTCATTCATACACCTCTTGTCAGGTGGAGGCTGCATCTCATTTCTCAAGTACTTGTTCGGTTAATTTGAATCCCATGTGTGTGAAAAGCAGAGACAGGTGTGTAAATGTAGGATTATGAGTGTAATATATGCTAAAACCATTGTTTGGCATTTGAAAAGTCACTTTGTGCCTTTTTCTTCCTTTATAGGCATGTGCTTCGTGATTTCTTCTTCTTTTCTTTTCTCTTTATTTATACCTACAGGCTAATTTGATCTTGAGTGGGCTGGACCAGTGAAATTCATCCATCATAACATTTAAATTTAGATACTTTCCTATGTTGTGACACAGAGTATAAGTTTAAATAAAAAGTCTGTTTTTTTGCAAAAAACAAAGAATTCTGACTGGTAGTTGCTGCAATTTCAACATAAATTCAGTTTTAATAAACCTTTTCTGAAATGAAAACACAAAAATTATGCATTTTTTTTTTCGTCTGAGGCCATATTATGAATAAAAAAGTTGATGGCTTCTTTGCAGTTAATAATTATTTACTTGATTGTTTTCTTGGACTGGATTGGAGCCTCTTGTTGGCCAGTTTTGGCTCATGGGCCTTATGTTGGACCAATCTATTTGAGATTTGACATGATATAATTTCAATTAAAAAAAAAATAAAAAATCTGCGCAAATCTACCAAATCACATCCAAGTTTTCAAGCATCACATCTAAACTTTCTCAGCGATAAAATCCCAACAGCTCCAGTTTCACCTCCGCCTCTTTCTGACGAGGAAGCTGAAACTTTCCGAACTGAAGCACGACGTGCGACGGTCTGGTGCGTCAATAATTGGCACTTCGAGTCGTCGCGGTGTTGTTCTGTTTTACAGTGTCAAATAAAAACGGAGAGGGCGGCCATTGATTCCGCCGTTAAGGCTTGCGTCAGTTTCCCTTTTTCCCGTCCTCCGCTCGTCCCTTTCATTCATATTTTACATGAAAGATTGCTCTTTTTTTTTTTATCTATGATCTTTTTCTCGGTGACCTCAAGCAAACATGGCCTCGCTTGAAGCTCTGATCGAGCTGCAGATTTCTGATTACCCAGTTCTGAGTGAAGTTGCTTTAAAGCAGGCCGACGCCATGCGACTGAGGCTGCGGGCGTTTTCAGCCCAAATGTCAAACGTCGAGGCCCTATGGATCCACACGTCAGGGGTTAATTAAGTCCTGGCTGCAGGAGAAAACAGGAAGGTGTAAACATCTGCTTCGACATGTGCCGTCTTTGCTTTCATACATCTACTCTGTGAAATGAAACAAGCTGAAGTGATTCAAGTCGATCTGAGAGATCAGAAAGGGGATTTATGTAAACGTAGATGTAAATTGCAAGTGATAGCTTTACTTTCCTGCTTTTCACGCTCCGGCCAGGATTCTGCTGTCCCTGCACCGAGACTATCACTGCTGCTTTAACGGGGGACATTCTCATTTGAAGAATGACCAAATTGAATAGTCTGAAAGTGCTGCAAACCAGCAGAGTGAAAGCAAATTGCGACCTTAAGTGGAGGAAACTCTGCAACTGAAGGCGGAGGATGGAGTGGATGGATGGACTATACGGCCACCTTTTTGCAAATGTAGCTCCTTTATAACAAGTCGCGCTCTTTTTCTAACCTTGAAGAACTTTTAGGGTTTAACAGAACAAGGCGGCGTCTATTTCAGACCCTGAACTCAGGGCTTTGTATTGTGAGATACATGCATTATTACAGTTTTAAGTTACGTGATTTAAAGTTTGTGGAATTACTGAATAAATGTAATTAGCGTGTTGTTCATGACAAAAACAAGTAACAGCTCCCACTAGTGGCCCCACACGAAAACTGCATTGTTTTCAGCATTTCTCCCTTTAGTGAACGTTGTTTTCGAAACGTTTCTGTGTAGACGTAACACTTTTTTGCAACGAAAACGTGGTAAACAAGCATTTTCACTTGGAAATCTGTTGTATAAACAGGGCCATCATGCCGATACGACACATTAACAGAAGCCTCAGCATTTTATGAGTCAGTTTTACTGAGTCACTGATCGACTGATAGTACTTGTTGAAAGATGTACCAATATCTTTGAGAAGAAGCAGCTGAAATAAAGGCTCAGATGAACATAAGGCTCTTCGAAACTGTCGCTAACGGTATTGTAAGTCTGCTGATACCTCACTGCTCGTGTTACTTTTGGACATTTTCTCTGTTGTTGTGATCCTTAAGTGAGATAGCTAAGCTGCTCCTGACTGGAAACAGCAGTTTTCTGGATGCTGCTGAGCTCAAAGTTGAACTTCATTAATTGTGCAGTAGCGAAAACATGCTGCAGTGAACAATGGTGGTGTTTCAGAAATCCCTTATTCACAAAACCAAGAGAAAAGAGGGACTGCTTGTTCTAATATGATGACTCTTCTGGCTTCCACTGAAAAACAAGACAACGAGAACTGTGGATTCAATTATAAATAGAATGCAATTTACTGTGAATGCGCTTCATTTCCAAATAGGAAAACAGCTGACCTGTAGAGGCTGATAGTACAATCAAAACCCTGACGAAACCCATTTTACTCAAGTGATTGCTCCAGATTAACCAAAACATTATCTCAGTGTGAGTCTTTGTTTTTCTGGCGAAGTTTTAAAACGGTTACAGCTGAAGGTGACGTCAGACCGCGGCGGGAAGCACATATGGAGCCTTTCATCCACACGGATAGAGCGGGTTCTGGTTTTATCTCCATCCCTGCGCTGGTTCCGGGGTAATCAGAGAGTCAGACACCGGGCTCGATTCGGAGAACAAAGAAAACGCAGGCCGGAGCCTCCGGCTGTGACATTCATCACCAGGAGTGGAGGTGAGGAGGAAGGATGGAGCCACGCCGGCGCTGGGGCCGCACAGCCGGGAAAGGTCAGGAGAGACGAGCCGGCGAAGCTGTCAGCCCTCGCACAAATGTCAGGAGCACAGTTCACCAGATGTTAGAAGGCAAAAGGTGGGCGAATTAATCCTGATTAGACGGCGGAGTGGTCGGGAGGGCCGGAGCCCAGCCTTTTCCTTCTGTGTTCGGCGTGAAGAGAGACCAGAGCCCGATCTACATTTTCATCCCTCGCTTGCAGTTTTTTTGTTTTTTTTATTTTTTGTTGCCGCCGGAGAAAAACGAGGAGGTGACACGTTTACTTACTGCACAAATGGTTTCCATGAAAAGCAGCTTTTTGCCAATTTGTTGTTATTTTCAGTCATTTTGTTCGGTCAGCGTCTGCGACTTCCACCACATCCAAACAAATTACCCAGTTGTGACATTCAATCCCTCAGTATGCATAACTTTCTTTTCACCTCATTTGTCTTAAGCCTGGAAGTAGTTGACTCGTGCAGCTCGTTTCATTCACAGGAAATAAGTTTGTGAACCTTTACGCTTTGGATCTGCACATTCCGCTCTGTCTCCACCTGCACTTTGGAAGCTCCTGAATACGGATGCTCCTTTAATGATGACGAGTCGTTACTGCAAATAACTAGTTACTCTGGATAGTAACTTCTCTTTAGCGAGGTTTTTGGTGCTGTTGTGTCTTTCTCAAGCCAAGTTTACCAAAAAAAACATCTCAGAATCCTGAGTTAGTTTAACATTAATGAGATCTTTGTATTCCAGTAAACAAGACTTTAATGAAACAACAACTATGAAGACATAAAACACAAAACTTTTCTTAGTTTTTTGGGGTCCTTCTACATGACGACGGTGCTGAGAGCCACTGAAAATGTGCATTTTTGAGAATAATTCCTAAGATAGAACTATGCGAAAACGTTGTTTGCATAGATGGTGGAAAACAAAACTTTTTAAAAACGCTGCTATGCGCATGCGCGCAATTGTTGTTCATAGTTTTTTTTCTGCACATGCTCAGGCAGATGGACAATAACAACCATGATTTCCTCCGTTTTTTTCCAGGACTTGGTAGATTTCGAGCTGAGACTCACTGTAAACATAAAACAAAAAAGCAGAAACGAACCGATTCGCTTGAAACATGTAAACAGGTTTAATATGATCTATGTATCAATTAGGAGAGGAAAAAGATAATTTCATTAACTTAATAACTAATTAGCTCAATGCTAACATGCTCCAGCCACTGTTACTTATTAGTGTCACTGGTACTCCTGGGTTGTTTCCTCTGATCAAGTTGCAGCAGCTTTCGTCTCCTTCCACTCTGCCGCTTGGCGTCATACAAACTGGCCTTCTCCTTTTGTTTCCGTTATTTACCGGCACATAAAGCGGGGCCGCGTTTCACAGATGAGCAAAATAAATTGATGGACGCTTTCGCCCACCGGCTCACACACATCCTGCTTCTCACAAAGGTCTGTGCTGAGTGTGTGAGCTGACGCACCAGCAGGACTGCGCCTGAATAAAAAAAAAAAAAAAAAAGAAGAAGCTAACAATGCAGCGCCTGCCACGTCAGCTGTTATAACCTGCATTATACATCATTTAATATTCCATTTTGTTCCGCCATCCATCCCCTTTTTACAGCGGCGGCCTCCTCTTGGCTGGCTCTGCCTTCGTCATCTGCGCGCTCCCGTCTGTCTTCCTCTGCTGCGTGGCTGTCGTGATGATTTCACAGGTGCGCTGTAATCTGTTCCCGCGAATGAATAATGACAAAACAAACACAGATCAGCGAGCGAATACAGAAAGGTATCACAAGTGGAGCGAGGAGGAGGAGGAGGAGGAGGACGACGACAGCGTATTTATCCTGTTGACACGAACCTGATTGCTGCAGAAGCATGTCCGACCGGCCCTCGCTCCGCGCGGCGCTGGCGGATACGGGAAGGGCTTCTCAGATCATATTGTTTTGTCAATGTCACACGTCGGCGAACGTAACATGAGTTTGCAGTGTAGAGGCCCTGTGATCGATGTCGACGCTCTTCCTGTCACCGGAGAGTGGCACTGCAATCACGAGCGCCGCCGCGCCCGACTCTCCCCCGAGATTGATTACAGTGGATGAGATGCAATTGCTCCGAGTCACAGTTTGAGCTCTTAATCCAGCCTCGCACTGTCAGAGTCGGAGCTCCACTCAGAACGAGTGAGGCTCCACCCATCACCGATTCCTGTAAAGACATTTAATAATGCAACATCTGCATCATTATGTCTAAACATTTTACTCCTTCATCAAAAGTTGGAAAAAGCCCTACACAAACGGTTCTCATCTGCAAATGTTGTATATCTCGACTATCAAAAGTGGTGCAAGAGAAGAGAGAAGGTGAACAGCGACAGGGTCACAGGGCGCCGGGGTTAATCTCTCCCCAACCTTCAAGACT
This sequence comes from Salarias fasciatus, assembly GCF_902148845.1. Classification (NCBI taxonomy): domain Eukaryota; kingdom Metazoa; phylum Chordata; class Actinopteri; order Blenniiformes; family Blenniidae; genus Salarias; species Salarias fasciatus. The sequence goes on from NC_043747.1 coordinate 5,971,347, forward strand.
TAAATGATTTACTGCGAACCTTCAGAGGTCTGCTGGAATCCACACTTCCATGGATCAAGCTGTTATGGCACTGGGTCAAACTTTTACGGCTCATCGTCGAATGTCGAGCCTGCGATGACTCCTGAATGTGACGCAATGAGAAATCAAGCAGCCGGATTTTAAACATGTGTTTAAATAGTGTTGCTTGGAAGATGGCTTGATCGTTGTCCTCACATGGCTCCATGTTGGTGCTTGTTTTCATCTCTCTTGACCTGTTTGGAAGTGCTTTGACACTCCGGTGGGAATGATTCATCTTTCAGGATTAAGGAGGAGTGCAACGCTGGCTCCTCTGCAAGCAACCTACGGCTGTCCGTAACTCGGCTTTTCTGTGTCGGCGTGCAACATGTAGGTGTGCCTCCGCAGAGTCATGATTCCAGCAGCATAAGCGAAGAGTAAGTGACAGACGCACGTGGGAACATGTGCCTTTAACGGTCTGAAATCTGGACCTGCTAGTTGGTTTTTGTTATTTCCCTTATGCTGTATGTTCTTTTTTTAATCCATTCACATTGATTTATAAATTGCTTTTGTCCATCAAAACCTGAAAATGAACAAATAAATCCAGCTGATGCTGGGAATATGCATTCTCATGACCCTCTTGAAGGTCCCTAGCACCCATTAGAGAAGGCCTGCCACACACGATGAAAACCGCAGTGCATGGACTTAAATAATCGTACGTGACACAAGACGTAACGCTGAATTATGTTCGCCACTCCCACATAACCGCCCCGTATATCGGCTTTATTCAAATGTGTCTCCTCTGCTCCTCTTTTGCAGTTGCTGTGTGTTTCTTCTTTACACTCTCGCGGTCCTGTGATAGAAGTAAATCACTTTAATGGCCGGCGTGAGCTCCGTGAACTGTCTTGTAAAGCGGCGGCGGGCCCTGGGTTGGAAGCTTCCCCCTCTTATTAACCGATGCCTCTCGTAACGGAAAAAAACATGCAGGGAACGGCGTCAAAACCCGAGTCGGGGCTTAATCTGATGGGAGCATCTGCAGGACGCTCGGGAGGCATCTGCTGAGCTTGGGGGGAGTCATCGGGATTAATCTGTGTCAGTCTGCTGGAGCTGCAGAGGACCTCACTGCTTTGATTTGCACTTTTTTTCTTTTTTAAACTGTTGCTCACCTCGGAGTATTTTGGATGTTAACGGGTCTTTAGCGTGGCGAGTCGTGAAAGCCTAATGAATTTCCGGATTCATTTAAAATGCTCGGGATCATCTGAATCCTCCCTCGAGACGCTGAGTTTGCCGTTAGTCGGTCTCGTGGACCCGGAAGGCTCCATCTGGAGATTCTGCCCGCAGATCTGATTTGATCCCGGACGGATTCAGCTGCGTCATAAACATCTCCGCCCCGTCGCTGTCTCCTCTTCCGTCCTTTGGCATCGCTCCTGGTGTTTCCTCGCCAACCCCTCCTCCCTCTCTCTTACCTCTCTCCATCCTTCAACTCCTTCCTGAGGGAGTCAGGACGCTAATGGCTTTGTGCTGAGTCCCAGTCATTAATCAAGCGCCCATTAGCCGAGCCGATGCAAAACCCGGGACTAATTGATACAGTTGGAGTGAGAGGGCCGGAGCCGGAAAGACGAGCGTGGAGTGGACTGAGGCGGGAGACGGCGGAGGGGCAGCATCGCAGTTAATCTATCCTGTCGCCCCTGGAGGTTTGGTCTCTAACATAAGCCGCCGCCGGGAGTTTTATCGGTTTCTTATATTTGGAGGATTTCGAGTGAAGCCATCACTCCGTGAAAGCACTTTAGAAACCACTTTCAAGGTGCAGCAAAAAGAGAGTAAGATATATTACTGAGTAGCCCCAAAAGGAATATTGCAAGTGATTTTTCTTGCTTCTGATTCTGTCAAAAACTTCTACCACTGCTACTATTTTTACTAGCCCATATTTCACGTCATTTTTTAAAAAAATTTCCTCCGCAGTGCCGCTTGGAGCTGACTTGAAATTCTATTGAGTAACTGACAAGAAGGTGCCGGGAAAATCTTATCAAAAATTTAGGCAGATTACTTCCTATTATTGTGTACATTTGCTCTGTAATGAGCTAAAAAAAGCTTGGACACTTCAATCCATCGACCAAACTGAACTTTGGAAAATTTGCTGAACCATGTGGAACCGAGATGTCACCAGCAGGTCTTCCTTCATATGGCACAGTTAGAAAAACATTAAAAAGTATATTTTACTTCAAATATGTAAATACCTGTCTCCGTCGTCGTTGCTTTGGCCGTGCGGTTCTCGCCCTCTCGACAGCCGCAGATTGCAGCTTGCCTCCGCGCTTCGCCTCAGACATTAGCGGAGTCCACACCGGGCCTTTTGATTAGCTCTGGTGCTCTGCGCCGCTGTTTATGACTCCACGTTTATGCCCTCCTGTGCAGCTGGCGTACCTCTCCGGCGCGGGGACACGTGCGCACAAACACACAGCTTTTTCCCCTCATTATGACTCGGAGTGATCCGCTGAGTTGGGAGAATCGAGACAGCAATTATCTGAGGCAGGGAGTCAGCGAGCGGCACTACACAGGAGAAAGGGCCGCCCGGCGGAGACGGCGTCTCGTCGCCGGGGCAGGAAGAGTCCTCATCAGACGCTCAAGTCTTTGGTCACAATGAAAGGGAAGAGAGAAAACACGAACAGGGCCAATTTAATAGGTTGCAAGACACGAGTGTTGGCGTGTGGGAGGAAATCGAAGGGAAAGTGTCCAAAGACGCTGCGATGCGGCGTGTCATTTGGCTCGCCCAAAGCTGGAATGATGGCGCACAGTCACATCTTTAAAAGCGGCTGGAAAAGCTGTTCTTTCTTTCTCTCCGTGACTGAATGAAGAAAAAGAACGACCAGTTTCCTTTTTTTAAAAATGAAGCTAAGACAGTAGTGACCTGGACCAGCTCATTTGAGCAGAAGGTATGAAAAAAAAAAAAACTGAGTATATAAAGCTGCTTTTTTTCAGCCAACAAATTTACAGGTTCAGATAAAGTTTTCTAATATGGTTCATGTATCAGAACTATATGTTTCTTTGACTCCAGTACTCACGTGTAAAAAGGCTTGATGATCTCGATAGACGGAGGATCTTTCATATTTCAAAACACATCTTCCTTGGGAGAGAGGTCATGTCCTGCCTGCTGGAGGCGTGTTGTTACTGACATTAGTCTCCTCAAACACGCCGACTGCCAAAGATCAAGTGTAAAGCTGCCTTCGCAGCCAGCGAGGAGGGGTGGTGGGAATTTTCGCCCGTGTCGAGGAGCAGTCATGTTCCACCTCTGCAGGTTTTCCCCACAGCGGCAGGCTTTCTGCTTCTTGCATGACAGACTCTCTGCCAAGGTCTGAAATATAGATGAGGGCGTGCAGGAACGGCACGCCATTTCAGGACCTCCCATTATGACTGCGAATCAGAGCATTCTCCTCGGCGCTGAATTATTCATGCCCGGAAAGTATCTGCTTAGTCAGATTTTTTTCTCCTACCTGATGTGGGGAAGGGATAAAAGCAGTCAGCACTTGTCTGGGAGTAGCCTGGGAACGCAGTTGCCACTAGGATCAAGTTCGGGTTGGGGGGAACTTATAAAAACAAAATAAAATCTTTAATCTTTGCGAATGCTGCATCGTGAAAGACGGAGAATGTCCTTGGGAGGGAATGAAAAAAAAAAAAAAAAAAAAAAAAAGTCTATTTACCAGGAAGTCTTATCAGAATTCTGGGAGAGTATTTAGAGCACTTTGCTACCTGCGGTATTAGAATTGCAAAGAGGGAAGGAGGGAGCAGGTGAGGATGGGAGGAGGACGAGCCGGGGGGAGGAGGGGGGGGAGCGGGGGGGCGTTGTGGTCGTGCCCCTCACCCCCCCCCCCACTCCCTTTTATTTATTCCTCACGCTCTCAGTGTCCCATTACTCACGCTGCAGCCTGAGAGCTCTTACTCATTGAAAACCCCGTTAAATCCCTGCGTCAGCAGCAGACAGACTGAGAGGAGGGAAAACAGAGAAGGGGGGGGGGGGCGGAGAGAGGGCAGCGGACAAAACAGAGGTGAGACAAAACACTCGTCCGGCCTCCCCCCCACCCCACCCCCATTTTTCCCTGAGTGTCTCTGCCAGTGGTTGCTATCCAAACCTCCATTAGCCTCCATGAATAATGAAAGGCAACAATGAGTGTGTTAGCATTGAGCTATTTCCCCGCCGCTCTGCCGGGACCCGCACCCCCGGTGAGCAAGTGGGTGGGTATGTAGGCAGACAAGGTTGAGGAATTAGGCGAGGGAAAAAAGAAATTAGAGTTCTCCCTGGAGCTGCAGGCTCGATCCGTCTTGCAGTCGGATGGGCTCGTGTCAAAGGAGCCGTCGTTTATGGGCCGCTTATCTGTTTAAGGTGAAACCGCTGCAGGCGGAAAACTTTGTTTTTGATCGGTTGGGAAAGTTTGAGATTGAGTTTGGTTTTTTAAGCTGCACTTTCAGCTGACTGGAGAACCTTGAACGCGGGCGCCAAGGCTGTTTTATTTCTGTTCCAGTCTCGGAGTAGTTAGTTAAGTTGTGCTCTGGCATTATTTGCATACTCTGTTCTTGGGCTTTCAATTCAAATATATTGTGATTCATATGTACACTAATGAAAGTGCTGCTTTAAATTAGGTTTATATGAAGAAACAAAATATACAACAACAAAATAAGTTTGCATTTGCACAGTATTTATGCATATTTATGCATTGGATCAAATTAGAAGTCCTCCCTAGAATAATGAAAGGAATTCCCACAAACATTTGCAAATCTAATATCAGCAACCTCAAAACAGTTTTAGAGTTACAAGTCGCCTCTAATAGCAATGCAACTTCATCATCTGTCCACACGAATGTCCACGTGCTCACTATCGGTAATGATTGTGCTGCGTGTGCGTGGTTTCATTGCAAAAAACCAACGGTTTTCAGTGTCTCTGCTGTTTCCACGTAAACGGACATCGTTTTCCAAACACTGCCGTGTATAAATACGGTCTTTCGAATGACAGTGACATTAGGAGTTGTGTTCATTTCTTCAGTCTTTAAGTCCATTGATGATTGGAAGTGAACTCGGAGGACTGTGTCGGCGTCTATTTTCGGGAGTGGCAGATGTACTCGTGTGTCTTTTCTCTGTTTTTATCCTGTCAAACAAAGTGTGCGCTCCCTCATGAAATTAAAATTGCTCTGTTCCGTCTTGAGTCTTCCTCTCCCACACTGTGGAGATAAAATAGATTTTCCCCTGTCTGTGTGATCCACATCCCTCAGCTGTTAGTGCTCGCGCGCACACACACACACACACACACACACACACACACAAAGCGGGCAAGGACCGTCGCTATCTCTCCGTGTTGTTGTCAGAAGACTTGAAAGAGCTCCGAGCAGACAGCAACAGCTGGCCTCAGACCTCTCGCTCGGGAAGAAGAAAAAATGAAATGTCAGGAGAGCAAAAGAGAAGGGGGGGGGGGGGGGGGGGGGCGGAAGTGAAGGTGCAGAGGAGGAGGGAGATAAAGAAAAGCGAACGTAACGGAGGCTCGGGACGGTAATGAGTGGCGGCGGTGAAAGCAAGCGAGCCACGGGGCACGGCGAACCCCGACTCGATGCATTTACCACGTGGCCTCGCACTGACGGGGCTCCTTCCTGTTCATAACAGCGCCTGTCGTCGAGTGTGAGGTTCGATTCAGGTTGTTGTCGTTCACACAGTAACAGATGCAAAAATAGGACAGTAAACTTCAGGTGCGTGAAGAGTGTGTGTGTGTGTGTGTTATGTGTTGCATTCTGAATCCAAGCATGAAGTTCTCCTCAGAAGGGGGTGTAAACACACCTATTGAGGTCGTATTGGCAGAGAAGCGCACACGCCGGTGTGTATATGGAAAAAGTTTTGAGCAGAGATCCAACACCTGCTCTTTTTCTTTTTTTTTTGTTGCAGGCATCCCAACGCTTGTTAACACCTCAAAGTTGTTAGATTTGATATTTCACAGTCACAATTTGCAGTGTGATGTCAGTGGGGTGTGCTGTGTGAAGAGGAAGGAGAGGATGGGATTCTTTTTTCTTTTTTTTTAACAGACAAAGGGACATCAATTTTTTAAAAAAGAGCAGTCAATCTAAGTGGGATGAAACTCGGGCGAATTTTTAATAAAACACACCTTTCAAGGACTTTATGTTCAGCACTGAAGATGTCAGGTCAGTAAACTTTTCCATTCCAGAGGCTTTAGATTAGTTTTTTTTTTTATCTACAGCAGTTTATTATCAGGAGTTTAGTAACAAATCGCTACTATTCTAGTTGGTACCCTTGAAATATCTCGCTGTTTCAAACAGGAGGATGACCCCGTCTGTCTGCATTTGACCTTAAGGCACCATGAACAAGGCAGCCTTTCCAGTAAAAATGCATCCTATTTGCATTTTCTTTTCAGAAAACTTTCCGTTTGCCGCAGCGATGTTTTGAAAGCGACGTGGAGAAATGCTGAAAACGGTGTGGTTTTCGAGTCTGAGGACGAGTCGGAAAAGTGGCATTCCTCCTGTCAACAAGGAGAAGGAACACTTTTAAGCAGTTCTTTCCACGTAAACAGACACCAAAAACACAGCAGAAGTTTCCCTTTGTCACTTGAAAACATCATCACGTCAAAGGAGCCTAAATCCTGTGTCGTACAATCACGTAACCTGTGATGAAGATGGTGTCCAGGATGCAGCGTCTGAGCCTCGCCTTCCTCTCCGGCTCCTTCATCTCACCCCGCTCCATGATCTCGGTCCTCTGCGGCCACACTGACGGTGTGACGGTTTGGATCCGAGCTCGGATGTCAGGCACCGCACTCAATTGTTCATTTCTCATGTTACCCAGAGCAGGGCTGCACAGATTTCATGCTTGGCCACGCGTGTTCTCTCTCAATCTATCCTCCCCCTTTTTCCCCTCCTTCCCTCCCTCACTTATTCATTCAGTCACCGGGGAGGGGAGGATGGAAGTGCAGGTGGTACATTTTTGACAGTCAGCACTGTCTCCTTTGTGTGTGTGAGTGTGTGTGAGTGTGTGTGTGTGTGTTTTTTAAACAGGCTTTGCATTTTTCCCCTTCCCTCCTCTGCCTGCCCACTCGCCGCCGCTCCGCCTCGCCTCTCTCCCTTCCCCTTTCTTCTGCTCTTACGTTCCTCCTCGCCGCCTGTTCGCTTTCATCAGCTCAATGTATAAAAATTGTTTCTGAGAATCGTCGGTGTTTGGATCCACCCGAGGTGTTTATTCATGCCATTCCAGCCGCTGCTCCGGTGCTCAGCGCTACAGGCTCCACATTTGTATTGATGCTGACAGTTTGACGTACACTTTGGTGCATAGCGCGGCTCACACACTCCCGCTCAGCCGCACACAGTCGGAGACAGAAGGAACTGCTCAGTGCAATATGATCTGCATCTTTGAAAACCAAATATGTTGTTCTCATTGCCGAATTGTCATTCTGTCTGTCCGTGCAGGACAGGGTTCTCAACCCGTGGCTCTGGGCCTACATGAGTTTCTTTGACTCTTCTGTTGTGGCTCCCTGTCGCTCTCACTAGACTATACCTGCTGTATATAAACATTTTTATTAGAGTTTGAATTTAATTCACACACTACAGTCATTTTCAAAATGGCCTTTATTTTTGTTTTTTAAAAAAAATACTTAAAATGGGAAAATAAGATGACAATTATTTAATTGAAAACAGCTTAAAAATACAAAATAAACTTTTTAGAAAAGAGATGAAATCATTAAAATGGCTAAATAAGACTGTTAATAGTGTTTGCTGTGTTTTTGTTCATTTTGTCTTCTCTGTCACAGTCCTGTAGTTACTGGTATTTAATTTTTTTTTTTCCTTTTTATTTATTCTGTTTGGATCATTGCTCAAAGGGATTTCCCCTCTGGGAAATTTCCTATTCTAAATGTCAAAATTGCAACAAAAAAAAAAAAAAAAATGGTGAGAAAGAAGGATGAATTTGCTAAAATCAGGTACAAAAACAGCTGGAAATGTATTAAAATGTTTGCCATCCTTAAACCTCTTAAAAATTGTTTTTGCACGTGTTTCAAAACCACTGTATGTCTGAAAATTCGGAAGCTGTGGTCGCCTCGTCCTAAAGGCTGAACGTGTTTTGCGCCTCCAGGTAAATTTAATTTGGTAGAAAAATCACACGAATGGGTCCTGTGGTCATGGAGGTTGCAGAACTCTGACGTAGGACGATCGACCTGTAACTTCCTGTGGCTCTTCTGGTGGGACCCCAAACCAATACCTGACCCTGACTCTGACCCTGGGCGGTCCGCAGAACGTCCTCCTAGTCCGACTTGTCCCGTTGAATCCTAATCCTGACATTAAGTTTCATGATTTAGATACAATTTCCTCAAACTCATAGAAGAAGAAAGACATGTGAAAGCTAAAGTATTTTAGATTTGAGTAGAATTACGTAACTGTACATTTCTTGATGAATATAAGGTCCTGCTGCATTATGTATGGTGTGCGGTGGAACAGAGCGGGAATTCCCAATCGGAGAGGTGCGTTCAAGGCCCTGCCTGCTCTGATGGTGATTAAATCAGACGTGCACGTTGAGGATAATACTAATGAGAGGAACGAGAATATATTTAAGCTATGGAACATTTTCTACCCAGCTGCAAGATTATTTAAAGTTTAAAACAATTATACATGATTCACAAAAACAGCAAATAACCCAAGTAGCTGCTTGAACAATTCAAACTTTCAAAGCAGAGCTAAGAAGATTTAAAAACATTCATTTTTTTTTTTACAGATATTTAAAAGTCTCAGGGCTCGGAGGTCAGTGATATTTGCTGAAGCAAGAGCTTTGAAAGTGACATGAAGCAAGTAGACAAAGGCTGCAGTGAGCTGTTGACGGAACTTTTCATCTTTGTCTTTTGTTTTTGTTATGTCTATGTGAGTCGTTGACATCTGAAGCACCAAGATGCTCACTGTGAATTTCCTGGTCTATTCACTGGAGCTCATTAAATCAGAGATGATATCAAAAAACTGGATGGGAAAACCTTTTTTTTTTTTTTTAAACGCATCCAGTTATACTGCACACTCAGGCTCTCATATTGTTTTTTTTTCAGACTTAGTCTGACAAATCCGCACTTGTTAAGTCGGAACATGTCGAAGTGCGAACGCTCTTTGTACATTTTATATCAAAACCTGTGTTTGATTGTGGAAATATGTAAAAACAAAGACAGAAGTTTTTCTTTTCGGTAACACCGTCACATTCAGCAATTCCACGCCGACAGCACACCGTGAGCACAACTAAGATTGTAAATGTCTGTTTGCTTTAAGGTCGCCACACTCCAGTCGGGGTGAGCAAAACAATGTGACAGAAATTGAAATGTACGTCTCTGATTTGAAAAAGCGTTTGCTTGCTGAAAATGGAAGACCGGGGAGTCCACTGCAGTTCCATGTTGATCTCTTCCTCTCTGCCTTTTATTTTGTGGCTGTCCCTCTCTCTCTCTCTCTCTCTCTCTCTCTGTGAGTCCGTCCACCGGTCCTTGGCTTTGTAGTGTTGGTTCTTCAAAGAGCCGGGCCAGAGAGAACCCCCTTCTGTTTGATTGCGGTGGGGTCAGTGATGATTGCTGCAAGGTGTTAGTTCCTGAGAGAAATTGACGGCAAAAAGGCACAGTGTGCCTCTGTCCCGATGTGTGTGTTTCAGTGTGTGCCTTCATGCTCTATTGTGAACAAGTTGAAAGGCCCCCGAAAAGAAATAGGCAGGCGAGTGGAAGCCCGGCCCGGGTCCTCTTTAGTATTTGCTCAAATGTTGTGCCTGAACGGCGCGGCTGGTTATTACTGCCCGCAGTCTTTTTTACTTGCAGCCAATTTTACCAAGTGTTTCCAAAGCATGACCCAGACGGACAGAGGTGGGAAGAGAGGGTGGACTGCGGAAGGTAACTGCCTTGTCTCGAACCTTGACTCACGCGGGACTGAAAGAGATGAGCTCGTTCTTTAATCGCCAAATGGAAAAGAAAGCAAAGTGCTGCCATTGATTCCGTCAGGTCAGAGAGCTCAGTGGCTGTTCTGATGACGTTGAATGATGAATGATTCCTTCAGCAACCTCCAAACATTTGATTCCCTCTGAGTCCAACCTTGTATTAAAGAAGAAAAAAAAAAGAAAAAAAGCTGTACTTCCACATCTTTACATTCCGGTGACATTTCCTCCTGCCAAATGGCCGTCGTCTTGATATTCATTTAGCCGATTCCACGTCTTTAAAAGTCCCCAGGCGGCCTTTTGTGACCCGACGGCGTGATGTACGGCCATAATCGCCACGTAAATTTAAAGCACTCGCTGTTAAGGGAGCTAGCTGGGGCACAGCCAAGGTAAGGAGGGGCGTGTGAAGGGGGGGGGGGGGGTTGGATGTGATTAACGGTGTAGCAGGTGGGTAAAGGAGCCTGGGAGGAAGCAGAGGGCATGTTGGGTTCTCAAGACACCAAGAGGCAGTGAAATATGAAGCCCAAAAAGCAAAGTGACAGAGAAAAATGTCTCTCGACCCGCTTTCGCTTCCATCGCTTATCGCCGCGAATGAGCCCCGCATGGTCGAAAATCTCTCCCACCAGCGAGCGCCACACCCCACGAGCACCGCTAAAGACGCCGAGCAGACAGGGGCGCGGTGAAAACAAAGTGATTACTTCTCGCTCGAGATGTTTAATCAGTCTCCCACTATGCTTTAGATAACTTCTGACCCGGGCTTGATAGGAAATTAAAACGATTTTTCTGGTAATGGAGAATTCAAGGAGTAGTTTCCTGAAGGACACTCGTGTCCTTAATTACATTCCGGGCAATTCTCCATTACGGGGTCAACACAGACGGCCCCGCTCAGTCAAAAAACCAGGAGGTGAATTACCGGCATTCATCTCGTTATTGGTTCCTCTGGTACCCCTGCGACTCCGCCAACCTTCCCGGGGACCCGGCGTCCCCATTAAAGCCCAGCCATGTATTAAAAGGAAGGCGCTGGAATGGGCTGTCAGCTTGATGAAACTCGTAAAATGTGACTTTGTATAAGTGTTGTTCCCCGACTTTCCAACGCTTAGCTTCTCAATTCGGAGTCGTCCGCATGTCTCGGCAGACTCAAGGTTTGTCGTCGTGACCTCCTTGAACACATGATGTAAGAAACAGAAGTCGGGGTGCTTTGCTATCTCCAATCAACCTCTCATGTTTTGGATGGTAGAATAACCGTATGCACAGGTAGAACATGTCCATTCGTCACAGCCCACAATCAATTTGTATTCATCATACGAGATCTACTTCCAATCAGGAGACGAACCGATTGTGGGCGAAGCTTCGGTGTTTATGCTGTCGCCCACTCACACTGTGGATAATCATCAGTCAGACTTCATGCACTTGGTTAGCATTCAGTCGTAGCAAGCTCTTTCTTGAGTGCAGTGTCTAGACAGTAATTTCATGAATAAATACAATAGATATCGCCTCCATTTGGCCCTTCTGATTGATCCGTAAGCCCCGTATTGATATGATGAATACAATGGGAAAAACTGCTGCGGCGCGTAAATCTGATGTGACTGCAGAACAATGCCGGAGATGACTGTGCGTGTGTGTGTGTGTGTGTGTGTTTGTGTGTGTGCGATGCGTGACAGGGCCCGAGAGCCTGTCAACATTATGCACACACAACTGAGTCCTTTCCGCACATTCACATGCTCGCACACCTTTAGTCACAAAAGCATGGCTGCCTGCAGCCGGGAGCCTTTATAAAGACACGAGCGAACATTATGGACACGCAAACTGCTTACACACACATTCGTGAATGGAGTCGGTAATAGAAATAGGTCGCACCGACAGAGAAAGGGGCATCGATTCTCCACAGCTGCTTGACTAAATACAGCTTCGCTCATTGTAGCACGTCCCAGCGACTGTATACATATTGATTCGGCAGGGTTTGGTGCATGAAACTTGCCCAACAGCAGCATTTCATTTTAATGACACGTAACTATTTCCTGTGGCTATAAAGTCAACATAAATAAGAGCTATGGCACAGAGCAGTGCCACACGGAGACGCAGTGTTCAGCTGTGTGCGCTGTGAAAAATCTCCCTCTGTCAGTGATGCAGAAAAGGAAAGGGACTGGGAAACACAAAGCTCCAAAGCCCACAGGACCAACTTGGTCTTTTATCAGTCAAATCTCAGCTCATGTTATTGCTTCCATTGTGTTTTGGAATCAGAATCTTTCAATAATCCCAGGGGGAAATTCTGTGTTAAACAGATTTTCTGTGTGAAAAAGGATTCATTCTATATAAAAATAAAAAAAAAGATATCCTCAAATTCATAAAGCATCCAAAGCATTATGTGACAGATGTTATAAAAGCTGAGCTTCCAAAGAAGATGCAGCAGGTTTTATCACCATAGACGATATCTGTTGTGCTCTGATACGTCGACATATCACCTCAAGGTGGATTGGAGTCACCTGGTATCCAAGCTCTTCTCCAAAACTTTAGTCTTCCTCGTGTCGAGCTGAAGGGATACCTGCTGTATTCCCCAGATCAATGATCTCACCCACAATCGAAAGCCTCTGACAATCTTTACGGTTGAGTAATGATATGTAGTCTTTGCAAAAAGAAGATGTTGTTCGACAACCAAGAATCATAGTATTCCTGGCCTTAAGAGGAATAATGAGATCATTCTATTCTGCAGTGTTTAACTTGATAGGGAATTAAATGGACTGTAACTGTTTCATAATTCAGCTTCATAATCTTAAGTGTACCAGACGACACAGCGCTCCATGTAATCTGAGGTGCACGCACTCTGCTCATGTTCGCATGTTATCCCTCTGAGGACTGTTTACCTTGTTGGTGCATTAAGTGGCTCGGTGGGTGTAGTACGTGTCCCTGTAATTCCCATAATCCCTTGATTAACGCTCATCCGCAGCTAAGCAGTGATGAGCGTGAACGCGCCCCGCCATCAAACACCCTGTTGATATCAAATAACGCACGATCGCTGGCTGAAATGAGACAATCTGGCCTGAGATGACTTTGCCGTTCGGGCGGCGCGGAGACTGCCCGGTCCGAAATTGATGGAGAAATGCATATTTTAGAGGGAAAATGAAAGGAATTGAGGAAGTGCCAGAAAGAATGAAACAATGAGCACAGACCACTTAAGATGGGGCTGATAATAAAAATGGAGCAGATTATGGTATCAAAGCCTCACGAGAAAATCGTCTCATCCAAGCTCCCATTATGATTAATTGCTTGATTGAATAATTCATGATCGTTATCCATGTTGTAATATTTGGACATATTCTAAGCTCACGAGATTAAACTGGAATTTTCCCAATTCCGCTCCCTTTGCATAGCGTCTAGACTTCCTAATACATGCGTTTGGATGTGATTACAGATGAGTCTACCACCCATCCATTCCGCCCCCAGCAAATCTTCTTCACACAATGGATTACCTGCTGTGATATATCACACTGAGCCCAAAGGGTGGAGGGAACATCGTCTACAAGCCCTGAGAGATTAGAGTGGCGCGGTGAGGAAATGGGCTGGAAAATTCTGAATAGTGTCGCACTATAATAATGCCCATTTCCTGTGTAACAAGATGGAGTACGGAGAAACCTTCAAATAAAGGAGCAAGAGTAGAGACGTCCCAAGACTGATGGGGGAGTTGTGTAAATGGTCACAGAGTCGGTGAATCGGCATGGATCCTGGAAGGACGGCTGTCTCAGATTGTTTCCTTTTGCTTGAGTGTTGAAAGAGTCTTTTTCCCAAAACTTCAAAAAAAAAAATCCACTTTAAAAGTTCCCTTTGCGACCAGTCACTGTGGAGTCTGCTGGTTAAATCCGCAGGGCACTTAACTATACATGTAAAATAGCTCCACAGGGCGACGAAGCAAGGCAGGTTAATGTGTTTAGGTGCTGACGTAGTTCCACTCAGCCATCTGGCCATTTGCCTGGTCATTGTCTGTTTAATGGAGATAAAAGTGTCCATATTCGTTGGAGGAGCGTCTTGGCTGCGCCGGGGGTCGGAGAAGGTGACTAATCTATGCGCCCTCAGTTCAACCCAGGCATTTAAAAAACACACTTAAAATAAAAGAGTGCTTCATGAGTAGGCGAAGCCTCAGGTAAGCTCTCACTTTCGACAACATTAAATACTTTTCTCCACTGTTAACCATAAATTTCCATATGCGGCATTTATACATGGTTTGATTACCTTTTAAATATGCTTCTGATGCAAAATTTAACCTAATATAAATTCTGTAACATCCCCAACCTTTTTAATAGTGGTCTGCTTAGAAAATGCAGCTTCAAAGAATAAGAGAATGGAAGTGTCATGCAGTGCCACTTACAATGATTCAGGTACTCGGGTTCCATTACACACTCCAAAAACATGACACGTTTTCCATTTTAAATAAAAAAAATCTTTGTCTTTCTGTGTGTAAATAGGAGGAATCTGCCTTGGATTACATATATCAATTTACTGAGGAGGTCCCATCAAGACTTCAGCAGGATTTTTTTGAGGTTAATTAGTATTTTACCCATTTTGCAGCAGACTGATAGCTTGGCAGCGGTTTGCCCACCTTTGTTTCTCTTCAGTTGCACGCGAAGCAGAACTCTGCGTAGGATGAAGGCCGCTCAGTGTTGATCACAGAGAAATCTGCTTGACCCATAACTTTGTCCCATTTCATCTCATTGATCACGTATTCAGTGCCGGGAAAAGCAGAGGCCTGGAATCATTTCCAGGTTATAATAGCTGAAACCGAAATTGAATTGGAGAAAATTAAAATCACCCTTTTTATAGGTCTAATAAATGAGATATGTAATAGCTGCTCTTTGCTGCTGGGTTCCAAAAAGCCATGAAGCAGCGGGAAAAGGTTTTTCAATCTAAAATCACACATTATATCAGACAACAGTCCAATCATAAAGGGCACTCAAGGGTATGAGCGAACGGCCACTCGAACCTGCTGCTCGCCAGGGACACTCATCAGAGAAATGCCCAAAGGTCTCCCTCCCTTCGGCAAGATTTTAAATCAGACAAGAACTGAAAAAAATGTCATCCTGAATTGCGAAAGAGCGAGTTTTTTATTTTTTTTAATATATATATATATTTGGTGAAGGTTAAAAAGATGGAGAGAGTGTAACCAGGTGGCTATTTGTCCCCTTTTTTAAAGAGTCCTTAGCGAAAAGCTAATGAACATCACGGCCGTCCAGAAGGAAAAGCTCAGAAGATGAGTCACGGAGAGAGCCGTGTGAGGAGACGAGACGAGCCTGCACGGGAGCTGCTTGGCGTGTCCCGACACGTCTTAATCAGTGCCAAGCTCCAGCACGGCCCTGCACTCCTGGTAGACCCGGCGGATGTTTCTTCCCGAGAAGCAGCGAGCGCACGCGCTGAAAAAACACACACATGACGTCCGACAGGACGGCGGACGCCATCTGGCCTGTGCAGACCCCCGTGGACGGAGAGGACCGGGAGACTTGAGCGGTCATGGAAGTCGGAGGCAGATAAGGGAGGAGGAAGGAGATGAAGGGAGGAATGCAGCATGTGAGATTTCAGACTGATAGGCCTCCACCTGCCTGCTACTTATCACTAATTGGCCATCAGGCTGTTGATGCCGCGCCAGCGCCGTAGCAGGATGCCAGCACGCAATCTGACTGCCATATTTTCTGCTTCTCTGTCTCTGTTTGCCCTTCTGTCCCCGTCGATGTTTTCTAATCTGGAGCCCTCCGACCGGAATGTATGGAAACCAGACGAGATAAATATAAAAGTAAATGAGCTTAATATCTGCTAAAAAAAAAAAAACCACGAGTCACGACTTGGCACGTTTTCCATTTTGCACTATTAAAACTCGTTTCTCATTCGAATGGTGAGCATTTCTGCTCATGAGCTGCTTTCCAGACTCAAGATGTCTGCAAGTCAGGCAGCTATGCACGGACAAGTAGAAATACCGACAGCAAGGGTGAGCAACAAATCATTCCAAGAGGTCACATGGAAAATAGCACTCCTGTGGAAGGCTGAGGCAGAACTTGACTTTGGTTTTGCTCCATATTTAAACGTTTTGTTGATAAAGAGCAGTTTTTATGAGCTCCTGTTGCTCTTCGTCAGTTTTTCCCAATCTTTATTTTTTACATTTGCCTAAATTTTGAGTTCAGTAAATATACTTTTCCTTCTCACACTTTAATAGTCCACCGCCAAATTTTTGAAGGGGGCATTTGTTTGCTCTGCTGACACAATATGACAACCTGTTGTGTAATAAAGACCGACAACGTACAGTTTGACCTTTTTAAATGTAACAAAGCAAATAATAACTAAGCAGTGTTGTATGCATCATAACAGTCGTTTTCATTTGATTCAAGATTTGCACTTATGGCCCCCGACTCTTATGTTGCTACGTCTTCCTCTTTCTTCATGTTGTCCTGCGAGTCATATTAAATGATCTGTTTATTGATACTCGATTCCGTACGATTTGAGGAAGTGATTACGCATTCGTGGCATTTCATTACTTAATAATCATATATTTAACTTAACCCGTTGTTACAATTAAGGACCTGAGGATGATCCATCCATCCAAGAATAAGGATTTCCAAAGAGCCATTATGACTGAGTGAGAGCAGATTTGATTAGAAATGAGTGCGGCCACTTAACTGACAAATAGCGATGAGTGGGATGGAGTAATTAATAGCCCTTCATAGTAGGGCTCGGGGAGGAGTATCTCCTGCGAAGTTAGCACTGGCCTAAAGACAAGAGCGCAATTATCATTCAATTCAAGTTGTGTGCCTTTAACAAACTGGCCTTTTTTTTTTATGTTTTAGAATGAAGGGAAGAGACGGGGGAGAAAATTTGCCCGACGGGAGTCGAAGCATCAGTGGGAAAGCAAGGCGAGAAGGAAGGATATGATTATGTCGCCGGGCATTGTAAATTGAATTATTTAAATGTACGCAACGGATGAACCCGAGCGCGGGGGGAGACGGGGAGGAAAGGCGCGGGCTCGATTTTCATCCCCCTCCTGTGTCACCCATGCATATGCGAAAGCTCCGCGTCCCGGAGACCAACGGCGCGTCGTGTTTTTTTTTTTTTTGTTTTTTTTTTTTTTTTCAAGAAAACTTATTTGAATTTCTTGTCCGCCGAGGTAGAAAGGTTTCGCGGCCGTGAGCTTCTCTTTACACTCCCTGGAAATCAATCCCCAGACACACACACACACACACACACAAAGCAGACTCACTGTTTGGGTTGCAGCAAAACATTAATATCAAGCTAAATTTTGTATTCACTCATACATTTATGTAAGTTGTAGCAGGAGCTCACTTACAAAGCAATTCCATGGAGACGGGGATTCATTTCCGTCTCTGATTAAATCTCAGCTGAATTGTTTTTTTTTTTTGTTATTTTTTTTGTTGTTCCATTAATCCTATGTGCGCTTATTTTATTATTATTATCATCATCATGGGAAATTACAGTTCCCTCTGTACCTCCAATCATCTTCTATTAGCGTTCCTCCCCTAAATGTTCCCGCCTCATTTCCATAAACATTCATCCTCTTGTGCTACATGCTAGCAGCAGTGTGTATCTCGTCGCCAACAAAAGCACATCCCTGCCCGTTCCCCATTATGTTAGCGGTGGAGCCTAATGACTTTATCGGGTCCCGTCGCGGAGCGATTCCCGTGAACCCCCCGCAGTGCACGAGCGGGCGCAGACGCACGGCCGGCCTGAATAAAGAGTGTAAAGGTCTTTAATTAAATCTGTCATCTTGGCATTTGATAAGCGCAGCGGGGCATTATGGCTGCCAGCTATATGGAGGCTGATGGTGGAGAGCCGTCTGAGAGCCAACCGTCCCCGGTTATCTTTACCGCTACAAATAGAGAGAAAGGGGGGGGGGGCGCATTAAACATGCCACACACTTCATTCTATGAACTGAGATATATGCACTAAATAGTGTTATTGAAGTTGGAAAGCGGGTATATTTACACCTCATTAGCATCCAGGGGGGAAGAATTCTCAATCTGTCATGCTATTAATGAAGTGTGTGTGTGTGTGTGTGTGTGTGTGTGTGTGTGTGTGTGTGTGTGTGTGTGTGTGTGTGTGTTGGGGGGGGGAGGGGGGTGTAGAGTATGTACCGAGCAATTACATAAGTGTTATCTGAGTTGGAGTCATTCAGGGATTTCTCATCTGCAAGATATAGATTAGACTGCAAACAGAAAGAGGAATGACATGAAGGGAAACTGTGAAAAGGCAGTATGTTTCCAGAACCGGCTAATCTGTTATTGAAACTGGCGAATCATACAAATCTCCCACCCAGGACGCTGGATTTACACAGTTTAATACATAAACCTGCAGCACAAAACGGTGATTTAAAAATATGCATGTTGAGTTACCCAAACACCGAGCCTTCTTTCATTAGTCAGTATTGACAAGTGGGTAAAAATTGATTCTCTACATGTTTATGGAAGGAGAAAAAAAAACTACTTACTCAGGCGCGCGGGAAGGTGTTTTAAGTAGAGGGGGCTGGCAAATGAATGAATGAATGAAGGAGTGACATCATTGCATTTTGTTCCCTGCTGTATAGCGCATCGCCATTCAGGCTACTGGCTGGAAGCCGCATGATACGCACGAATAAACATTAAGAAGTTCTAACAAATTCACATTTTATTACATTTTTTCTCCATGAGGAGGTCGGCAGCATTTTACCACAAGACAAGAACAGACAAGAACAAAAACACTTTCACAACAGTAAATCGCTGCCATTTTGGGCGCTGTCCTTGGTGCTGAAGATGCAAAAAGGTGATGTCCTCTGCGGAGACGGGTTGTGCTAAGCTGCTAGATGACGTGACTTCAGTTTCAGCTGCCACAGTGTTGTTGTTTTTACCTTAGTCATCCTCGGGAACATTCGATTTTGATTTTTTGAAAGTACTGTCTGTGAAAAAATCCGATATTCTCTTCTGCTTTCTGTCTGCCGTCGTTGTTGTTTGATTGCGAAGAAGCTGCTTCTGGGTGAGGGAGGAGTCTCCTCAGCAAACAAATTAAATTTCATTTCTTTTAGAATACATTTTTCCACATATCTCCACAGCTCTGTGTAAATCCATTCCACACATACTTCAATTTTTTTACAGATTTTTTTTTTTTTAAATTAAGTTTACAGTATTGTAAGGCGCTACAGCTTGCAGCCGCCACCGGGGGGGCTGCAGCCCCGGCAGCACCTCCCTTCCCGCGCTAGTGTACTTACTCGTCAGTTTTAGTTGAATCTGACTGGCAGCTACACTTCTACTGTGTTTTCACTGAGATTATCCTCTGAATTGACAAAGCATTAGAGGGAAGTACACACCTGTGGACATACCCGCTTTCACCAATAAGCTCCAGGAGATCTCCTGGATCGTTAGTCAATTTTAGAACATTTCTTATGTAATTCTCTTTTAACATGAACAATTTAATTTAGCGAACCTTTAGCATCCTATAACGTTCAATATCTACTCAATTTTACAGCAATGTTTGGTAGTTGCTGGCTCATATTTGACATTTTGTGAAAGGAACCATGACTTTAGATTGTGGCAGAGAACCGTGTTACTCAAGGAACATAACCATATCCTGGTCAAAGGTGGAATCTTACTCCAATTGAAGAAGAATATAAACCTGCAGCATTAAAACATTTCAATTGTACAAGCAGAGCAATGCAAGCGTTCAGTGAATGCAGCGCCTTCATTCGTTCAGGGTATTCCAGGGAAAAGGCTCCAGAAAATCATTAGTGCACACCTGACGTCTGAGCGCAAAGATGGATGCCTCCACCTCGACCAATCTTCAAATATGGATCGCAGGCCTCGAAAGTGCTCACCCAGCCCTCCTCCCGACTAAATTATTGAGCGCATACATGCGATGTGTTTACTTGGCCTGCGTCCGTATGAATAAGTAATGATGGGTCATACACAAAGCATGTGAGGAGCTCCGGAGGCCGGACGTGACCGAGCCGGCAGGCGGGGAGGGAGCGTTTGTTTAGAGGCGCGATTGCAGAAAGTACAGGGTTGTGAGGCTTTGTATCAGGACTGTGATTATATCAGGGAAACCAGTCATTCTCAGATTGGAGAATAACAATCCATCTCAGTGAGAACATGGTTTGGGTATGTTTCTATCCAGTTTATTGGCATCTGCTTTTTGATGACCGCGAGATGTCCAGACCTTACCATGCATTCAGATTCAGTAAAAATTAAATTAATTCTCTCCAAAGTAAATTTGTAAATTTGCTACATGTCCTTATGTGAGCTGCTGTGTTTCGGCTGCAAACCAAATGCCTGCTTTTAAACTCTTCATACACACCAAGTTGTGTGTACGCCAAGCAAGAGTGGGTTTTAGGTAATTGAAGGCTGCACTTAATCATAGAGAACCACTGTGTTTGCCATTATCAGTCTCACTGCATGCAGCGTGACATTTACTAACCGAATCAGCTGCTGAAGGTGCTTCAAAACAATCCCCGCAATGTTTCAAAATTATTGGAGCATTTAAAGACCTTTGAGGCTCCTGTTCCTCTGGAAAACCTTTATTTATTTGTTTTTTTAACATGATAAATCACATGTTTGTCTGTCCTGTTTGACATGAATTGTCAATTCTCCAAGCGGAGTGTAAACTACAGCAAAATCAGTAAGTCAGCTTAAACCCAGCTAAAGTACTTCGATGCATCCTGTGCTTGACGTATCATATTAGGTGTATTACTGGTACTACATGCACAGTTATGTTATCTTTCAGCAATTATTCAGCGATTGACCATTTCCTTAGACGGCTCCTGTCATGTAATTCCTCCACACCTGATTCTCCATTCCAGCTCGCTAAATGTCAGCGTGTTCACTTCCCTGTTCGCTGCAGAAGCATCCGTCACCTCTTTCTTTCTTTCACACCATTTTTTTTTTTCCACCATAACTGAAATAACAGGGTTTTTCTTTTTGCCTTTGTGTTTTCAAGAAATAAGTCAGAGGCTAAATCCTTCTTTGTTAACTTCACTAGCCTGTTAAAACTTCCACGTAATCCACCGCAAAGCTCTCGAGAGCAAGCATTCCTTATGCATTCATAGTGGTGACCTTGTATTGTAAATTGCTGGAAATGCGCGAGCCGTTACCGTACCTTACATCCTATATGCTTTACCTTGCGTTCTCTTTCATCCTAGCTGAAGGCCATGTCTATTTTCTCTTTCCCCCCCCCCCCCCCCCCCGGATCTTGGCTGTAAAAATATCACTGTTCAACCAATTAAAGGCAAACATATATATGTGTATATGTATACACACAGAATAAACAAACAAAGCATGACTCCTTCTCAATAACTGAATGCCTACTTTGCTTCTTTATTGGTGGGATTTAATTTCAGGTTTAATAATTCAGAAAATCAACCCAACCTGCCGATGGGATCACATTGTTCAGCGGCACTTCTGCTGCAGGGCGTCGACCGTCGCTTTGTTGTGGTGCATGTGACAGTAAACATCTCCGGTCTGATCAGACTTTAGACAAGTGACTGATGAGGAGAGAGATCCAGAGCAATCACTGCCGGATTCCACCAAACAAGGCGGGACAGCTACTCGTCTTTCACCGCGTCCCACTCCGCAACCTCAGCCGCCGAGCTTTCATGATTCTCCGTCAAAGTGAGACGTTTAATGAGAAAACAAATCAAACTGATCGCCGTTACAGCTGCGGCCTTTCTAGATGAAGACGATTTGTGATTTTAACTGACGCGCTGAAGGAGTGATCGCACTCAATGAGATTATTAAGAATGAAAATGACAAAAAGTCAAGATTACTGAAAAAAAGGTAGAGAAAGATTTTTTTTAAAGGTTTATCACTCTCATTAGCATACAGATAAACTATGCAGTGATATACAGCTCAATTCTAGCTTCTCAGTAACCTCTGACATGATATTCTTCTTATTTTTGTTGATTTAAATGAGAAGAAAGTGCAGTGTTTTCCCACTGTGTGGTATTTGCGTGACCGTGTGCTTCTTTTCCCGTGTTGGATTTGTTTTCTCTCGCCTTGTTTCCTTCCCGTCTTCCCGATGGCTTAAAATGACTTAATTTAATAATAAGCGCGAGCACTGCCACTCCAGGTCATTAAGTCTGTGGGAGACGAAGGCGAGGGCTTCACCACTAATTATTATGTCGGCGGTGTCACCTCGTGCTCACATGGTGCACGGAGATGAAAAACAAAGGGAATCGCGTAAGAACTGCCCGGGATAACAAAAGAGAAGATAGATGTAACCAAATATCTGAAGACATTAACATAAACAATTACCCTTGAGTGTATTTACCCATCGACCCTGCTTTGTTATCGTTTGATGATCGTTTCGGTGACTCCTCCTAATTAAATGCTCAATCCTTCCCTGGCTATTCAAATGTGCAGCGCAGCACTATTTTTACCGCTGCTGATTGGCAGCGGCAGTCGATAGCTTGATGGAAAGTCATGTTCCCATATTCAAAGCAGGCGTCCCTTATCTGTCTATTGATGGCCTCCACATGTTAACCCCTCAACCTTCACTGCCGCCGGTGGACAGATTACTCCTGGAGCTCGCCTCCTCCGGCCTGCGGGCGTCACTCAGCTGGTTAACGCCTCCAGCAGAGCTGAAGCATTGGCGAACATCACACAGGGAGGATGGTGGGATGAGAATTGTCATGGAACGCCTCATTTTGCTCCTGAATTAAACCTTGGAAAAACACTCACTTTTCTGTATTCCCCTCCTACCATTGTCAATGTTGTCTTTTCGTTCCCTCCCTCCGTCACAGTGGAGTTAGTGTAAAATGGGAAATCACCCCGTGGCGTGATCCTCTTCACTTCATACAATTGATCCCAAGCAATCTTCTTACATCAAAGCCCAAGTACACGTTCGATAAAAAAGGAATTAGAGTGGTACCCGACCACTGGAGGGCAGCCCCGGACATCAGGTTTACATGCTATTGGCTCAGCGGGAGACGTTCTGCTGTGAAGATTGATTTGCTGCCTGTCCTTTCTACCTGGCTTAAATCCATACATGACGGTTCCCAGTTGAGGAAGCAATGCTTTTGTTGGTTGACAGTGTGAAGAACCAAAATTCTGGGGAAGTCAGACTCTGATGACTGATCTTCCGAACCTCGCAGCCCAAATTTCCGCTGATTTTACTCCACAAGGCTAAAAGAATCACTGAATAACAGAGAGCGGTTAGAGAAACAAAAGAAGGCAGCGAATGACTGAGTGGAGTCAACGCTATGAGGAATGAACAATATCATTGATCAGTCTTTCACACCTCACAAGGACAAACGGCGGTGGGGAGTAATGTGAAACAACAAATGTTGAGATCAAATTGCAGCCTGCTTTGAAATACCTTGAGCTGTTTCACCTCAATAGACAAAAAAACCAGTTGCACATAAAACAAGAATAATCGAGAACACAGGATGTATTCAGGAAAGGGGTTGAACCACTTTGTACAATAAAAGTCCTTTGTTAATCACATTGTAGCCTCATGTGCAGTAATTTCAATTGTAAATCTACATGGGAAAAGTCATATAAATAAAGTGTGATTGATAAATTGAAGATTGTGTAATTTTGTTGTCAATGCCAACAAAACCAATGCTGACTGACTTTCCATAGTACGGCATATAATCAGAGGTTTGAAGGTTTTTTTTTTTTTCCAGTATTTGCATCACCTTGCATTTTCACTTTATCAACAGTGCTCCAATCATCTTTCATGTCGGCAATGTCAAATCATTTCTTAGTGGCATAAAGACGCGACAGATGATGCACAAGAGTGGCCGGTAGCCTTGGCTCAAAGAGCTTGAGTTCCGCAGCACTGTCAGTTTATCGCTTCATAGCAGCTTAATACCAAGTCAGTAGCTCTCTAGAAATAAATATAAAAGTACACCAGTTCATATATCACAGCGCTGTGCGGTTTTATAGGATTGAACCTTTACAAATGTGTGGATCAAGCCCTTGTAATCTTGCTCCCATCGAAATGTGCGAACTTGTGTGTGTGACCCTCCTCACATTGTAATTATACTAACCACATGCAATGCTTTCAAGGACTGGTGCACAAGGACCCTGCAGACCCAGCACTTCCTCGTATTTAACTTTTCTTAAATGTATTCCGCCGCCGTGTTTGCCCTGTTGCGGACATCAGCGGCGGCGGCGGCGGCGGCTTCTGGGTGCAGAGCGTGTAACCGAGGCTGACACTTCGAGGAGGCAGCCATCACCCTGTCCATTAACTCTGAAATCCCGATTCCAGTCAGCTCTACATGCAGGAAAGGCTGTGCACTTTATGCCACACGCACACACACACACACACACACACACACACACACACACACACACACACAAGTAGACACAAATTCACCCAAAACATGCCCTAAAAGGATGTTTTCTGCCTCTGTTTTTTTTTTTTTTTTTTTTGAAAAAGTTGTACTCTCTAGAGAAATAAGTGACAGGGTATACAAAGCGGAGGGACGAAATATTTTCCAGTGAGGGGAAATCGGTGGAAAGTGTCTCATTTCAAGGGCTTCTCTCTCAGATAAGGGATGACAGATGAAGAGGAAGCAAACCTCAGAAAGGGCAGTGGGATTAAGACCAAACTTCCTCCCAGAGGAGGAAAAACAAAGATAGACTGCAGTGTATATTAAAAAGAAGAAAAAAAACAAACAAACTGGACACTGGTGTTGGGGTTGGAATGGCAGGAAGATGGGGACACTTCTTGGTGTTTTTCTCAGCTGTTGTCTTCTTTTCCACACCGGATCCCTCAGAACAGACTCTGTTGGGTCCATCGCGGATGTTTGACAGACGGACTCGGAGCGCTCTTGACAAGTCCCACTTTGCGAGCCTTTTTCAAAAAGTTGTGTTTTCAGTAGCTCCGAGCGCCGTTGTTATGTTAATGGACGGCCCATTTCAGCCGGGCGGAGCTTTAGAACGAGTGTGTCTGAATTACGACGTGTCAGGACCTCTGATCTGAATCATGTCTAAGTGCACCGCTTTCAATTAGCCGCGGCTTAATTGTATCTCTCAAATATTGGACTGTCTGTCTTTCCTTCGCGGCTCAGGGCTTATGTGGTTAGCGCCACGGCTCCTAATTAATATGATTTTAACGACGCATCACAGTCAAGCATTAGTAATCACAATAATGAGCAGACAGAGTGTTAGTTCTGCTTTCCGGACAGAGTTTCAGGCAGTTTTGTTCCGGCTCGGATTACTTTCAAATGTAATCTCTTAAAACAGTTTTCTCTTGTCCTCATGTGTCATGGGTTGCAGTTAAATATTTCCTGAGGTTAAACAGAGCAGTGAACTCATGGTCAGTAAGAAAAATTTAATTTAACAGCCTCAGATTTGGTTCCAGTATTAAATTAGTCTCTGCATGGAAAATCTGTCTGAACAGACTCTTGGACCTTAGAGCCAGTTTATTATCATGGATTACCTTCATATGGAACCAATGCAGCCAACTGTTAAAGCTAGGGTTGGCGATCTGAATGAGATACATTTTTTTAAATACTGGTTAAAATGATCTTTATGACCCGATGGGAAGCAATTCATAGCGTGTTTTTAAAGTGGAGCGGAAAATATCCGCTATCTACAGCAGGAGTAAAACAGGAAAAACAGCAACCAATAGTCTTGCCGGGACACCTTTTTTTAAACCAATCAAATCCCTTCGCCGTTCGACCTGCCCCCTGCGCGTACATGTCAATGGCGTGCACTGACCCTGGTTCAGTGCGCGCGTGGAAGGATGGAGCGTCGTTGCAGAACGGCGGAGAAGAATGTTTGGGGTTTACTTACCGTTGAGTGCGCCATAACTTGGCGTAGTGCAAATAAAGAAAAACAAAGTAACGAAGCGCTGAGGACAGGTTACGGCAGGAACGCACTGGACGTGGAAGCGCCGCGAACGTCTCCGCGTCTCCGCTCCCAATGGGAGCTCCTCCAATGGGGTGGGAGCTGGGCGGAGCCTTGGGGAGATGCTACATTCGTGCTACATGCTAGTTTTCCAAGATCGCCAACCCCAGCTTTAAGTTGCAAATAAACCCGTGACTTCTTTATTTTCTGAGAACTGGAGGTTTATAAATTGATCCTAATCTCCAAAGAGAGAGCTGCGTGCAAATACTGGAGTTCAAGAAGTCTGTAGATTTTAACTGTGTCTCAGGAATGTATTGATTTCAATAAACTAATGGAGAAAATCGATCATGTATATATTTTTTCTCAATCCATCACTATCAAATATCCCTCAACAGCATGTTTTGAGCAACCGCAATGAAGAAAACCAGAGTTAAATAAAATTAAGAGTGCGGTGCTTTCCTCTTGGGCCATGATGCTGTAATTTATTCATAGGCATTACTTCCACAGAGGAAGTCAAATCAAGGCTTTCTATCAAATTAATCCAACCAGGTAAGGAGCTAATGAAATTAATCAGTGTGTATAAATCCAGCCGTCAGTCATTGATTAGCAATAATCACACATGATACAACCTTTTATTTTACATTAAGGTACCTTTTGTTACCCAACTACATCTACCATTGGGTTACTTATGAAGTTGTCAGTTAATTTTCACACGTGGAAGAAAACCATCGTAAGACACATCGACCCGTTCTATTTCTTTCACTCCCGTATCTTGATGAGTTCCGGAAACATACCAAAAAGGTATCTTTGAAAATTCTATCTTTTTTTTAACTGGGGAATTACTTCTCTATTATCTCTACTCCTCGCTGTTTTGTTCCAGTTGCCTCCAAGACGTAACTATGAAATCAGACTCTTAAATCTCACATTCAAACCAGCCCCGCTCCGAAACTCTACAGTGAGTGTGGATGGTGCGTCACTGCTGGTTTCTCTGCTTGTGCTAGTCGTCGGGTATCAAAGGGGTGTGTGTATCGAACGTCTTGGGACGCTGTCGGCGGCTCCGGCCTTTCATGCAGGATAAGACCGAGAGAATTCTTGGGTCCAGTATCTTCCCCCGGTATTGTTCCCTGTTAATCTCAGCGACTTCCTATCTGGGGTTTAAATCGAGAGGCACTTCCGTTTATTGAACATTGACACCGACGGAGCATCAAAGACGGCTTATGTCTTAAGTAAGCTTCTGAACGAGGCACTCCGTCTACTTCTCTGTCTTTTGGGTGATCTCTCTTTTATTTTTTTTCTTGTGAACATTAACTTCTTTTCACGAAGACTTTGGAGAAGTTAGAGGAGATTCGTAAGGCGTTTTGATCTCTCGCACCCTGCGGTTGTTCAATCTGGCACCCCAGAAAGATGATGACATTTTGGTTTCCCCGCCGCACTCCCTCCTCTTTTCCCAACTTTTCTACTGCTCCCCCTCTTCCTCCCTGGCGCTCATTGTTGGCCCTTCGTCGCGTATAGCAATTGTATTTAAAATCCTTAAATCCTTGTCAAAATTTCTCCCTGCGTGCAAGAGATTACCGTGAGCCAGTATTATTCTGGAATAGCTTTAGCAGGCGCTCCCCCTCCCCACCAACCTTTCACCATGTACCGTGATTATTACCTCCACAATGGCGCGCAAGAAAGGACTTGTATTTTATTTATTTATTTTTTTCTCTCCAGGTCCGAGAAAACCTGTAAATCAGCCCGTGGAGTCGTCACGAGGCAGAGAGTAATCACTTCCACCCTGTAGGAGGAGGGAAAAAAAATGTTTCTCTGTAAGTGCAAATAACAAAAAGGGTGAATTTCAGCTAAGTGTTTTGTCACGGCGCGCTAGCTCGGGCGACACCTCGCTTCCCTGCCAGGACGGACCCGCGGCGACTCTTTTTCCAAATAGTTTAGGCTCAGTGAGAGCCGCGCTCTCTGGGGCCAGTTGTCCACAGCTCCGGGTTATGGAGGAATGGAGGGGGAGGTGGTGGGGGTCCTCGCAGACATCATGGATGAGGGGGAAAATGAGGAGGAAGATGAGCCCATCTGGCTCAGACAGCTGGGCCCACAGCTGGAGGGACAGGCAGTGACAGCTGACTCACCGCACAGCGCTAAGCTGTGGAGATGGATGGATGGATGACTGGAGGGGCGGGAGCCGAGCGGAGCAGCAGGGAGGAGATAAAGAGAGGTGAGAGAGGCGGAGAGGGAGCGCTTGCCAGCCCACCAGCGGCATTGTTAGTTAGCATTTGTTTATTGGTTTGGGTTTGAGGAGGAAAAACAGAGATCTGTGGAGCTTGGCAGGTTTCACAGGTGAATTTAACTCATGGCTCGGGCTCTCCGCAGCGTTTATTCACTGACTGATCTGCAGTTATTAGCGTGATATTTCTTTAAAACAGTGTCAGCCACGAGCAGATGTAAGTTATTTACTAGATTAAATGTGTTTCCTTGTTGGAGAGTCCAAACTGTGCGAAGCCCCTCGTGCCTCATTAAGATAACTTCTCTCAGCCGCAACTGTCTGTACTTGTTTTGCACTGCATCAGGCTACACATGTGTGGCCAATACTGCTGATGTAACATCCAGCTCGGGATCACACAGTGCACTGAAGCAAGAACAAAAAAAGCGGAATGGATGCCAAACCGGAGCAGAAAAGTTGCGCGGCTCGGTTTGCAAGTTTGTGCTGGGAACTCTCAAGAATTTTGTCACTCTGCGTTTTGTTTTATCAACAGAATTATTTTCAGTTTTCAGGGGATTTTTCATTTAATTTCATCATCAGAAGGAGGATCCGGCACGGCAACGGGGTCCGGAGGGATCATCGAAATGCAGAACGACTCCCGAAATGAATACAAAAGCTGCAACAATAAAGCGAAATTGGCGATGGCAGAGAGGGCAGCAGATTGATTTTGTGGGCGGACTCTGCGTTTGCTGTTTTTGCGTTGTGGTGAAACTACTAGCAGAAACTAGTGAATGTTATTTGAGTTCAATGGAAGAACAGAAATCTAAATGTAAGTCTTTTAAATAGCTCCCATTGTATATCCTTAATCTATTTTACCTCCATTTATTCTGTCTGTATGACAGCAATGGTTGTGGATTCAGCTTCCAAAACGATGCTGTATGGATTGACTTCCCACTGTGAGCCACACTGATGTGCCATATTTGCATTAGTTTCTTTTTTCCAGCTCAGACATGATCAAGATATGTTGGAAATCCTAATTTCTGCCACATCTGCGGAGAACCCTGCAGTGTTATGCCCTACTTAGGACTCCTTTCATTTTCATAAGCATCACAGAATCCACAGTTCCCTCCAGCACACATCCACGTCTCCAGTGATTTCAGAAAGTGTGATATACGAACCTACAATCAGGAGACGTGGAGGGAGATGAAACGGGAGCCGAACCTTCCTGATTATGTTATTATGGTACATTTATTCTTTCTGGCTGTGCTGAATCTTCTTCACGACTTCTTGAAATCCATGTTGGATTTACACTTCAATTAAACCATCTCAATTCATTCTGTGCACTGTTGTCAAGATCGAATCCTATTGGTTCAGCAAACATTAATTGGTTTTTGGGTTTCTTCTCAGAAAAATCTTGCACTGACTCTCAGAAGGTTGAAAAAGGAACGTCCCACGTCGGCCTGCTCGGAGGCGTACTCGCAGATGGATCGCTTTTTCAGAACGACCGACCGTGGTCTTGCCTCGCCCCGGGGTGAACCGGGCCTCGTCTGTCCGCGTGCCGTCAGGACCGCGAATTATTTTGACTGTTTCTATAAAAAGAAGGGGTGAAAAGGCTGAATGGGTGGATGAGTTCCATCACCCTGAGGGTCGATCCGGACCTGAGTCTGTGTTTGAACGTTCAGCACTGCCAACACGCTGATAGAGATCAGATCTTTGTAATTATGAAACAAACAAACAGAAAGCAGGAGAAATCCTGGAACACGAGGGAGTTAGGATGAGACTGACTGACAGCATCATTTCTTTATGCAAATGTTCGTGAGATCTCCAGGAAAATGGTGTTTACGGTGCTGTTGGGTCGAGGGTCTGGGGATCAGGCAGGTGATCTATATATTTTTTCTCCATCTCCTCGCCGCCTCCCTCCAACTCCCGCTGAGGATATATCATTTCACATGATTAAGATGTGTGCAACCTGCTCCTCCATCCAAGCGAAACAGGAGACACCCCGGCTCTCCCTCAAACCCCCCCCCCCCCCCCTCCATCCCACCGACCCTCAGCTAGTTATCTTTCCTCCCTCGTACCTTCTCCCGCGTCCCTCTCCCTTTAATCCCTCCCTCCTAATTACCAAACACACTCCTCCCGCCTTCTTTTTTTCGTGTCGCTCTTTCATCCCGACCCATTTCTTTTTCATCTCGCCCTCCTCCGCACCTTTTTCCCTCTTCCCCCGTATTGATGACAGCCCGCTAAACCTTTCTTTCACTACCACCCCCCCCCCCCCCTCCCGTTAGCCCGGTCTCACACACCAACCAGTCACATTCAACTGCACACTCTGACTTTTCCAAGCTGCCGAAGCCGCGATGCTATTAGCGGATTCCTTTGTCCATAATTCTGCGCTCTAATGCATCCGCTGGCTCCGTATGGACGGCTTAATACTTCAGCCTTCTCTTATTGTGGCTCACTTTGAAGGCATTGTTGGGTAAATGTATGCATCTGATTACCGGCAGGATAATTGAAGCTGGGTTTGTGGAAAACCAATAGATTTTAATTACCAAACCTCCCTGAGAGCAGCATATTAAAGCAAGTAAATAAACAGTATGAATCACATTACGAGCTGCAAAGCCCGGGCTACTGTCTGTTTAGGTTGTTTTTTTTCCCTGAAATGTTCCAGTGGGTCGTTGATAAGCAAGCATGAACCAGTATTAAAGATATCTGGTTTATCTGATTTACAGAATATTGAAGTCCAGGGGGGGTCAAATGAATGATCCAGAGGATTCAATTAAAAAAAAAAAACTCCTAGCGATCGGGTAATGCTTGAAGCGATTCCCAGTGAGAAAGAGTCACGCCAGACTGGTTTGTTAGCGTCTTGTTTTGGACTGGAGTCAAACAACACGTGCAGCTTCCAGCGGCGCGATTTATATAAGCAGGACGGCGCTGCGGCTCGGTCTGGAGGAAGTTTCCCAGCAGTGCACTTACATAACCGGCTAACTGTGGAGGAAGCGACTGAATAGCACAAACAGGAGACCAACGTGAAAAATTGATGACTTGCTTTTTTGTGTTTTGTCCCCCCCTCTCTTTCTCCGTGCGAGAGATTCCTCCCGTCCTAGTTTCCTGACCCCAGCCAGTGGAAAGCCTCTTCTTCCTCCTCTTCATCCTCTTAGGGTGTCACTGCCGCGTGCCTCCTTTAAACAGATGCATACATTAACATGGCGCACGCTGACTGTGTGATTCCTCGCCTGGAAATTAAATCCCGTCTTACCCGATGCTTTCTGTCATCGGCGCTTCTTAACGTAAGTGCTGTTTGAGGTCTAATTAATTAGGTGTATAATGGCAAGAATGTTTCCTCTGGATTAGACTGCGGAGGAGAGACTTTGATCCCACGTCTGTCAGTAAATTAAGCCCCGCTCCCTTCATCTCTGACCTCTCTCGCCCCCCCCCCCCCCCCCCCCCCGGGGGATTTTTGGGGTTTGTAGTTTCCATCTTGGAATATTTAGCATGCAATCACAGGCAGTGTGTGTGTGTGTGTGTGTGAATCTCTGGAGTGTTTGCTCACCTGAACATGTGTGTTTGCGTCCTCTGTATTTTCCTCGTGTTGTTGTGTTTGGGTGCTGGAGGGACGGTAGCAGCAGGTGTTGGCGGTCCTCCGTGGTTTTCATCATAATGAGTTCCCAGTCCGCAGCGTGTCCTCTGAAGGGACGCTCCTCAGCCATCATAATAAACCACGCCACCGTTTTCTCTTTTTTTCCCCCCCCCCATGCTTCTAAACATGTTTATGGAAACGATTTGGACGTAGAAAGCGATCAGCAAAGGACGATGTGGGGAAACGATGAAATGCTGGCTTCTTTCATTTCTGTCCATTGTGTTTCTTTCATGTCGAGATGGTTTTAGTTTACAGGTTTTAAGACTCTTCAGTGCTTCCTGTTCCACTCAGTAAATCAAAGAAGACACTACACAAGAGGCAGTGGTGCAGAAATCCCTGGAGAAGTGGGTATACTCTTGATTTAGCCTGCTTTAAAGCAGCAGCATGTAAGGCTGTTCTAATGAAAAACAGTCCATACTGTTCGCTCATCGTCACATGATTTCGATAGAATTTGTGGGTTAGCAATGTAGGAGGGGCTGATGGCACAGCCGGGCTTCTGCCGGGCTACTCCAGGGCAGCTGTGGCTAAATGCGTAGCTTCCCACCGTCGAGTACAGAGTGAGTCGAGATTGCAATTGTAAAGCGACCTTGAGTTCCCTGAAAAAAGGCGATATAAAAAAAAAAAAACAACCAATGCATTGTTGCCATTATTGTCATTTCTAAGAAAATTCATAGCACAAAGATTTCTCCTGTTACTTTTTTCGGCTTGTCTTGATTTTCTCTCAACTTCACTTCTTCTCTCAGCACTGCCATCTAGTGGCCTTTCTGTGATTCCTTTTCTTAGATGCGAAGACGCTACTGAGGTTATGTTCTTTTTATTAAAAGAAGCTACATAAACAATACATTCTCGAGTTTGTAAAACCACCCAGGAGAAAAGACTTGCTTCTTGTTGAAAGACTCGGGCCTTTTATAAGTCGAACCACACGGTGAATCCTCATGGAGCGGGAATAAAATGTGCAGTGATGACGCGTCAGGACTGTATGAATTCAACATTTACTCTTCTGGAAGTTTTTTGAAGTAATGAAAAGTATATGGAAGGAGGGGGAACAGTGGAAGCCTGCCGTGCTGGGTCCGAGCACAGTGGCAGAATACCTTGTTCTACTTCATTCAGTTTACCTGAATGGACTGAAAGAACACATCGTGGATAAACTGGGATGAAGATAATGACGTCAAGAATGAAATCCACTCCAACCCACTTCAGTTATTCTTAGTAATCACATGAATTAGCAACATTTGGAAGAAAAAGCCTTCAGTTTCTGCTTTTATTCAGATGACTATCATCCTTTGGATCAAAGTGTTTTGATTTGATGCGCACTTGTGAAGGGAATCTTGGAAAGGCCAATTCATCTTGAGGTTTGGTCTGCTGAGGGACGCCTTGACTCCTGTCTGAAGAAACCCGCTGATACTGACTGACGCCTGGTGAAGTACAGACGATTCCCATCAACACAGCTTCAGCTCTGCTTTGGCTCCTTTCTCAAGCTGTACAGATCTCCTGAACATCTCAGTTCTCGAACACGAAATCGAGAGTTTGCAGACAGGCGGGAGGTTTGAAGTTCTGGTGCAATCCCTATATGTACCGTCACACCTTCCAGAGGCCGGAGGCAGCAGACCCCCCCCCCCCCCCTCCCTCCCCCTGATCCCCGCGAGGCTCCCTCCCACCTGGCAGAGGTGCTTGTGTGAGTAAATGAGTAATAGTTTGGGCTCTGCTCTCTCCAGCGGTGCAGAAGACCTGCGCTGCCTTCTCCTCTCTGGCCCATTTTTCTTGCTTCCTTGTCTGCGGCGCTGAGCTCCCGTCCCAGCTGCAGTCTCTATCAGTCTTGATTTATCGCGTACACGATCTGCGTCCGTTTCTCTCTTTCTGTCACACACACACACACACCCCCCCCCCCCCCCCCCCCCCCCCCCCCCCCCCCATATCTCGGTCACTTTTCAGATTTTCCCGTTGTCTTTGTCTTTTCACGCAACGCTCGCGTGGCTCCCCCCCTCATTATATTGAACCCTGTGTTCCTCGCTCCAGTACACCGCCCCCCCCCCCAATGTCGCCCACAGTCAGTACTCTGCATGTCGACTTGCCAGGAACAGCAGAAAATGAGTACATGGTGTTCGAGGAAAAGAAGAGCATATCTGCTGCGGGATATTCTCCAGGTTCAGGCTTCAGTGGCGGGCAGACGAGGAGACAAAAGGAGGCGGGGAAAGTGATCAGACGGGGTAATTACACGAAACCAAAATCAGGAATCAGAGCTACGAACAAACTATTTTGGACACCGATAAACATTTTCAAGTTTCAGAAGTTTATACTGTATAAATAATCCAAAAGCATGAAAATAATTTCGAGGTACCCAACGTCAGTCAGTGATGAAGTGACGATTAAAAGACACAAATTAGTTCATTAGTAGAAAAGTAGAATTACTATGAGAATCACTCGAAAAAGTTGAATACAGACGAAGTATAACATAAAAGAGAAAAAGTCTCAAAAATTCCAAACTGTTAGAATACTGGAAGGAATAATAAGTTACAGTTACTCAGAAATGTTGAGTAACAAGAAATAACATGAATTAAATTTAACAGGAACCTGACAAAATGTTATTCAACATAGAATATCAAAAGAACAGTGTTGTGACAAATTAAAAAAATTATATTACCGGTTATTTCAGTGAACTAAGCATGAAATGAAATCTCTGCGGTCGTAGATGAAAATCACAGATGAAGTTAATGTCATTCTCATCTCTGCGGAAAAACATTCATTAGACATCATCAGATTGGCAAAATCAAGTTAAAAAAGAGGAAAATTCCCCAGAAAGCCGAATCCTTCATTGCAATCACTGATGATCAGTGTGAGTCCACACGGAGGAAAATATTGCAATCAAAATATTCCAGTTTGCACAATTAGTCGGACAAAACAGTGAATTTAGTTACTTTGAAAAATGAAAGATTTTTTTCTGCAGCATTTTCAAAGAACACTGAACGATAATCAGTTCGATTTAAAAGAACTTAAAATGTTACTAGTCTAGCGTAAAAAAAAAAAAAATTACATAGTTAACGTTACAAAAAGGAATTGTGATGTTTAAGTTAATGGAAATGAAGTGGATGAAGTTATGATTTCTATCAACCCAATAATGCAAATATGAAAAAACTAAATCAGACTGGGATTGAAATTTATTGGTTTAATTACTTTATGTAAATGGAATTGTTCTTCAAATGTACTGAAGAGAATCCATACATTATGTTAATTCAGTTTTTGCCTGAAAATCATGTTTAATTCACTCTAAAGAAATGAGTTTACCTCAAAGAATAAAAAAGTTACGAAGCCGCAAGCTTCTAATGAGCAACAAAAAGATGGAAAAATATGGTTGGTGGACGGTTTATGAAGGACAAAAGGAACTGAAAATATGGATCTTATTTGTAGAAGTACAGTGATATCAAGTAAATATAACAGGAACTGAGATTATGGAAGTTTGCATCACTTAATATGTTTGTTTTATTGTTTTTACCTTTAATTTTAAACTAGAAAAATCTGTCCCACGTGCACGCCAATTGATAAATGACTTGTAAGGGGGTGTACAATACCGCGTTCCCTTTTTTTTTTTTTTTTTTTTTATCTGCGCATTTGCAGGTGGAGTGTGTTTAATGTGATTTGTGGATGCACACACCTACACAGGAGTGTGTCGCGGCTTCACCGGAGGATGTGCCGGCTGGCAGGTCTCAAACTCTGCGCATCTGCGTGTGCGCGCGCACGAGAACAAACCTCAACGTGCGTGCCTGCCGTCCTTCCTTTGCTCTCCTTCAATTCTCTTCACTCATTCCCCTCCCACCCTCTCTCTCTCTCTCCCTCTCTCTCTCTCTCTCTCTCGCCGTCTCCGCTCTGCCCCTGTGTATCATAGTCGCCGACCGTGCGTTCAAAAGGATCCGAGTGTGCCCACCTTTCCCTCCCCGTCGGCTCCGTCTCTGCGCCCTTCGTCTCTTTCGGGGGTCCTGAGTGTTTTGGGTGTTGTTTTCCTCCTGCCCTGCCCAGTACGGAGCGGTGTAGAGGGGAGAGGGAGGGGGAGGCGAGCGAGCGAGCGGCTGACTCCGTCGGAGGAAGAGGAGACGGGAGAACTGTGCGGGCAGGAAGGATGCGCTCGTTGCTGCAGCTTCTGATTCAATTAGCATGAATTTCACAGCAGAGGCAGTAGCGGCGGCGGCAGCGGCAGAAGCACCGTCAGACTCTTCCTGCGCGCCAGCAGCAGCAGCAGCAGCAGCAGCAGCAGCAGCCCCCCGTGTCGGAGGAGCTCCACTCAGAGGACCACGGGCTGCTTCTCATCTGGAAAGCTGTGTTTGAAGGAGGGACAAAAAAAAAAAACAACAACAAAAAAAAAAGCCGAATCCTGTCCTGGAAGGGGCCGAGGAGCGATCGCAAGTAGGACGGAGCTCTGCTTTCAAGTCTGAGGATTGTTGTGCTGAACTGAACACCAGCTTCTCGGATGCTTCGCTCGTGGTTTAATCCTGTTAAGGTGTCTTCTCGCTGCTACTCTGCGTTGCATGACCCATATTGATTTATTTTGTCAGGGAAGAGGAGAGGGGATTCAGCGCTGCCGTACTTGGGAATAGCCAACCGTTTTGTCCTCTTTCACAACACCACCCCCTCCTTTTTGTTTTTTTTTTTTTTTAAATTTCCATTTCCTCCCTTTATTCTATTCATCCCTCGTTTGTTTTCCCTGCTCTCGGCCGCGGACCGAGCAGGTCTGGGCGCTCCTTCTGGAATCCGGAGCCCCGAGAACAGAATCCATCGCAGCATCCTCGTCTCTCGGCTCTCGTTTCTTTGCCTCTCCCTTCCGCACTCTGGCTTCACTTCCATTCAAGTTGCCTCCGTAGAGAAATTAAAAGCTCGGAAGGGATGGCAGGAGTCTTTTTCTCCATCGTGGAGGCTTGGATTATGGGTGGAGAAGCCCTCTGAAGATCCCCCCCCAAGGCAAGAAAACCCGATCGAACAATTAACTGAGAGAATCCGTACAGGAGCTAAGATGGAGCCTTTTGTTTGGTAAATCTGTGGAGAACTGCGATTATTTGCTCGGGGCTGCTTGAGGAAGTTGCACACTGGGCAAAAAGGGGGCGAAGTTGTGTACAGAGAGGCTTGCATTGCTTGGGGAGAGCAGTGGGAGTTGTTTTTGGTTCTGCAGGATCAAGTCAGAAGCTTTTGGATATCAACACCAGACTGTTGGAGAATTTTTGGGAGTCTTTTCATTTCAGGAAGGATTTTGTCCCGTTTTTTTCTTCTGATTTTTTTTTTTTTTTTTCATCGTTTTTGGGGATTTTCAAACGAGGATTTTGTTTTTCCCTCTCTTGGCTTATATTTTCCTTTCCTTTTTTTTTTTTTTTTTCCATCCCCACCCCGGGCTGGAAGGCTGGGGATCATGGGCCCCGGATTCCTTTGAGATGTTCACTTCCTGTTTGTGTCGTATGAGGGGGAGGGGCCTGGCGGTCCTCTCGGGCCCCGCCCCCGAGGAGCAGGAGGTGGAGGTGGAGGTGGACGGAGGGTTGCTACTGGTGTCCAGGCCGCCCGCCGCGTCGCCCGTGGTGTGGGCCAGCCCGGCCTTCCTGTTCCGGCTGGTGCTCTCGCTGGCCCTGCTGGTGTTCCCCTGCCCGGCCGTGGCCGCCCGGGTCTCCTCCTCCCTCAGCACCACCCACCACGTCCACCACTTCCACAACAAGCATGGCACTGTGCCCATTGCCATCAACCGGATGCCCTTTCTTACACGTGGGGGCCATGGTAAGCTCGCTTTGTTCTTTTGCGGCTCGTTATCAACCACTGATTGAACGGCAAGTTTCCCCCATGCTAGCCTGACGGAGGGGAGTGACACCGCCGGGAAGGGGTCGGCGAGAGTTAATTTTCTTCAAGGGGTTGATTTATGGTGGCAATGAGCTCTAAGTTGAGTACATAAGCCTGGGCAATCGGTTCATCCATCTATTGATCTCCGTCATCCGTGGAAGGAGGAGTGGAGCCAGGTCTGGGCGACAAGTCTTGTTGCCTCAGCAGCTCCCCAAAGGCCGGAGTCTTGATTCATGTTCCTGAGTTGGCAGATGCGCAGTCCTCCCAGCACATCCAGCTGAGGGCGATTTTTTTTTCTGTTTTTTTTTTATTCCCTACTTGCCTTTCAAGTTCAGCAGCCATCTTGGCTCTCTGTTGATGTATTGAACTGTGGCCAATCTAAATTCATGTAATCACCACCCGTGGTGTAATTGTTGACGTGGACTGGCAGGCCGCTGAAAGGGAACGTTCTGAGCCGGGCGAGCGGGAGCCGCTCGGTCTCACGTGCCGTGTGTCACGGCGCATCGCACCAGTCAGGAGGAACCCGTTGGTAATTGCCTGAGCGCCCATGATTTCCTCCTACTTTCCACAGTATATGTCTTTGGCTCAGTGCTCTGTGGTGCATCAGTTGCTACGCTTGTTCTTAGCCTAAGCTGTCAGGGACAAGGCAGAAATTTCACACTGATGATTCCTTTGATGTTCCCCAACTCCTGCTTTTTTTTTTTTTTTCTCCCACACTGCGATTCTCCTGCACTCACCCCCGCCCCCTCCCCCTTCTTCCCTTGAATTTATTTTCCTCACCACCTTTCAGCAGCCTATACATACATTACTTTGACAGGAGATGCTAATAGCATTTATTGATTCCTCAGCATGTTCATGCTCATGTTGTTCCATTTGCATCCACTTAGTGATTCCTCAACAAGCTCTTACTTCTGCCTCTGTCTACTTCTGTTTCTAATCTCCACCCTTCTCTATTTTTTTTTTTTTTGTCCCAGTAAACCTCCGATCTGTGTCGGTATTCTTTTTCTCTGGTTATCAGATCCTTATGTAGTCCTCTGCGGTCGTTTCCTTTGCGGCGAAGCTCCCTAATGTGCTTCACAGCCCTCCTCCGCCGACTCCTCGGATCTGCGTAGCGTCCGCCCGACCCGGCCGACGCAGCTTCACGCGTCCTGTTAAAGTGTGACCGAGCACACAAATGAGGGCTGACACACGTGACAGAGGTGATGGAAAAGAGTGTTCGCAGCGTCTTGTCAATGACAAATTGATGAGCTTGGGCTCAGACTCCAGGGTGGGGGCTGGGGGAAGTGGGCGGGTCCCTTTTTTTTTTTTTATGCCCCTTTTTCTTTTATTTCCTGACGTAGGTCCAGTGTCTCTGCTTTGCCCTTGTAGCGTTCAGGCTGATTTAGATCTGTCTGGTCAATCAATAAATTGCCACCTTTTTTATAAATCCAGACTCACTTTGAATGTTACTATGAGCATTGATAAAGCAAAACAGTCAAATTTTGTGCTGGTCTGATCTGATCCATAAGTGTTATGACAGCTTTGGCAGTTAAGCTAAGCTGTTTATTTAGCCTGTTAGGTATTTCTGAAGCGAATAGCTTCAACAATAGTCATATTTGACACTAATGGTGCCTGCTGTTTCCTCTCACTGCATCACGTTGTTTCATGAACAACAGTATTATGATTTTATACAGAGCTAAATAATTGAAGGTGATTTTTTTTTTTAAATCTAAAATACAACAATAAAAATATTTCCTTTCGAAAAACCTCACATTGTGACTGAAGTGAATGTTTGGTGATAAAAAGCTATTTATGCTTCCAACTCAATGGATCGACATCAGTGGATCTCAGTCTGTGAATTGAGATGTTTTCATGAACGGAGATAATGATGTAAAAGCTGTTAATATGCAGCCAATCTTTAAGTAGACATCTTGCTTCCTTAGCAGAACTGCAATTTATCAACTATGACAGAGTAAAGGTTTGTTGCCACTGCACTTGACACTGCTGTGATTTAATTTCAAATGAAATGAACGAAGACGGGGACTGATTGTTAGGTTGTAGAAAGCGGGAGGATCTCGTGTTTAGTCTAGCCGCCGTCATTTGTTTTGTCTCTTCCCTCTGTTATTGGCCGTGCGTGGCCAGTTGTTGACGCAGAGCAATCATCATTCCCATCCCTGCCTTGGAAACACACACACACACACACACACACACACACACCGTGAATCATTCATTTCAGCGTCAAATGACTCAACGCCACTCTTCCATCCCAATCAACACCTTCTCGTGTTGCTTTTTGAAATTAAACTTCGGCACGCCGCTTCATCAGAGAGAGGCGCCGGGCGTCGTCGGCACGCAGGCAGTATTTCTGCTCTAAAATGGCAGCTCCAACTAGTGTCTTCTCTTTATTTTCCTGCCTTCTCCTCTGTGTAGCTTGGATAATTGGATTGCACCTCTCACATCTCGAGTTGCTAAGCTATTTAAATTGACATAATTAACATAAAAATGTTCTCTGCCTCTCTCTCGGTGGATTCATGGCTGTCAGAAGACATTGGCCTGTAAGAGAAATGGACTATTTGCCCTGCGAGGAGGAATGGCTGCATTTCCACAGTAAACTCAAAGCTTTAGACATCACTCACCCCCCCCCAGCGCCACCGCCACCCCCCTGCCAAAAGCAGACATGCCACTCCTTTTGTGTTTATTTTGCATGTGCTGCCGGTTTGACAGTCGTGCGTCTAAACTTAACTATCGCATGTTGAGTGTAAAGAGGAGCTCGAGTCGAGATGGATCAGTCATCTGCTTGATTAGTTGGCTGCGTTCGCCGCTCTTTTACTTCCTCTCCGGCAGCGAGCAGTAGCAGTTACAAGTGCGCGCCCACGCCGTGAGCGCTTCCCATTGCGATTGTGTTGTTTTTAGTAGCACACTTGCAGCGTTTTTATTATCTGCTACAAGCCAGAACACACACACACACACACACACACACACACACACACACACACACACACACGTACATGCATGACCCAGAAACCTCAGAACACAGTCGCCATCACGGATACTCCCATCGCAGGCGGGCATGTCGAGTCCCCGTCTGAAATGCCAGCCCTCCACGTATTGTCAAAGCAAGCGGCGCGGCTTATTACTAGCACTAATACCCCACTCGGCGATAAGAACCCACTTGCTTCAGAACATTTCCACCAGGCAGTTTCTCAACTGGGTGTCACTGTCACCGACTCCACGCTCGAGCGGCGCCTCGGTCAGGTCTCCCTGTATACAAAGTGGCCTACCGTGATAACAGACACCTGTTATTCATCGCGGCCTTGAACCCTGCACTTGAGGTTCTCTGAGATTCAGGATCGGGTCTTATCTGCTGCTGCCGCCGTCACACGTAGTTGTAATTATGCTACATCTGTCTGGATGAGCTCCTGCTGCGCTCGCACGCCGGCACACAACCCACCCGCCCGCCCGTCTGGATACACGGTGCAAATGCAGCGCAAGTCTAATCAAACGTGTGAGCGATGGCAAGGCGCGTAGCCGGCGGTGGTTCGGTCTGCCACGGGTGGCACGCAAACGCGTCGTAAATACACCTTGTACTGAGTGTTTTGTGGTTCCTAAGTGGTGCTTGACCAGCTGACACAGATGGAAACATCTTGATAATCTAGTTTAGAAAAGCAAAACAAATGCAGACGTCTTCCCTGATTAAGGTTAGCCTTCAAAGTGTTGAGCGAGAGAAACAATCTGGTGTTGGCAGAGATGGGTGTGATTGTAATTTCACTGACATTTGGGGTGAGAAGAGATTTAAGAATAATTAAAAGTCTGTATTTCAAGATTACGCAATTGGAACACATTCAGCCAGAAGACTAAATCATTCGGTTTGAGAACAAAAGCTACTTGAAGCAGTGTGGAAAATAAGCCCAGATTAGGTTCTGGAAATTGCTGAGGAGCCAGATAGGGTTTGTTAGGATTTCACATTGAAACAAACTGGCTGTGTCCATGAAAGTAGCTTTATTTGGAAGGCGTTGGTATATTGGTGAGAGTGCATGGGTGTCTGTGTGGAGTTCTGCTGCAGGGCCTTGGTTTTTCTTTGGGGGGGATGCAGGGGAACCACAGACTGAGTCAGCAAGTCTACCTGGTGGAGTGTTTAGTATAGGTGGAAACATGGGTTTAGGAGATACAGTAATAGCGTGTTTTAATATAGCATGTTGGTAGTTTTAGAGTAGACAGTCGCCATTTTTCTCTGCATGGATGTGGTTTGATTTCATGTCAAAAACTAACAGCACCCGTCATGGCCCATCATGCTCACCACGCCGTTGTCAGTGTTTTGGCCGCTGCCATTTCAGGACTTTACCTTAAAAATTATTACATCTACCAAAACTGTTCAAATGAACTGACGTCAGCGTGCAGGGAATGTTTAGTTTCCCTGAATTCGGTGAAGCTTGAATCATATTAACATGCTGGGGGATAAGATGTAGTTTGTAGGCTGAAGTATTGTTTTGCATCAGTTTACATATATGACATATATCATCGTCTCAGCACTAACTCATTTCAGAATATTATAAGATTTAATTCTCAAGCATATCAGATCGTTAATTGGTCCTTTTATAATCACTGCAGACTCCATGAGCACCTTCCACTTCACTGGAATGATTAAGTACTTTGCAGATTGGTATAATACTGACATTTTTGTGAATGTAAAATAGTCTTGGGTAATATCCTGCTATAATTATCTGACTACCTGGAGTCCTCATTGCATCTGCTGTCTTTCATGCAACAATCTAACTATTCATGCAGCAGAAACGAGGGCCACCGCAGCCACAGATACTGATTGAACGTCTTTGTTGCTGCCGTCATCTTGTGTGATGGATGAAGCGGCGCTCGGTTTAGAAGGCTCTTCTCCGGCTGTTGGAGGCAACAACCAAGTGCAGCTTTCTATATGTAAAGCAGTTCATTACTGTCTATTCATATGCCACGACGTTCCAGCCCCCGTCGCTCTGATTACGGCTAATTGGAGAGTCCTGACCGCTGAACTGTGGCATTTCACTGGGCTGTCTGCCTGGTGATGAGTGACCCCGTTACACACTTCCACGTGCGCTGTGCTTCTCGCTGACTCGCGCTGGCCTCTCTCTTTTTCGATGCACCGGGGGAATGTTGGCGATTTAAGTTTCAAAGTGTGTGTGTGTCACAACACTGCGAGTCTGTGCAAACATGTTGCATTTAAAGTCACTCCTGTGATCCCTGGGCAACGTTTTCAGCTCATGCATGAATTCATGAGCGCTGCAAATAGAGTGATTGCATTGAGGTTTTTAGCAGCCTACATTATTCCAAATATAAGCTAATAAGCTTTGCCCAGGGCCTGCTCATGCGTGTGATCGTGATTGTTTCGCACCGGCGGCGTGACTGTGCTTTTTGTCGGTGTGTCTTTGTCGGCAAACACGCACGTCACACCTGTGCACACTTGAAAGTTGGACACATTGAAGGGAAAAATGTTTGCCCCGCGAGGTAATCCATACCTGAACGCCCCGATGCATAGGGCTGACGGGATTAAAGAGCTAATTTTGATTCGGGCGCCGGCTGATGTTTTACATGGAGGGCTTCCAAAAGATTTCGCTGCGGGGGCGGATCGCTCCGTCCTTGGCAGTGGACAGGACCCGTCCGCCGGGGCTTTCCAGGAGCGCGCTCGGTGTTGTGTGCACACGTGGGCGCATTAGCATACGCCTCCTGAAGCTCCGTGTTATAATACAAAACAGTTACAAGGTTGGAACATCTCCCCTGGTACCTGAAGGCTACATTTCAAGAATCCGCTGCATTGTTTCACTTCTCAGGCCTGAAGAAGCCGAGGTCAGGCTCCACCCCGGGAAGCATAATGGATTTGGGAAATGAAAATGAATGCGGCATCACCTCCATTCAGACGGCCGTAATTACAGCTGCTTACACATCACTCGAGACGCCTTTCCTCTTTTTAGCTGCGCTTGTGGTTCCTTTGTGCGAGTCGTCTTTTGCCGATCACAAGAACGTCTTTTCTTTTATGTTCAAACTTGCAACCTGACCATCAAAGCAGAACACCGTCATTGTTATCTCTCCAGTAAGGCTTTGTTTACAGCCCGGCTGCTATTCTGGTTAGGGGAGTAAGAAACAAAACAATGATATTGCTTTGCCAAGAAAAAAAAAGAAGCTATTTTTTTTTCCCTGTAGTTGTTTTTCATATTTGAAGTTAGAATTGCATCAACAAATCGAGCGCCGCG
This sequence comes from Salarias fasciatus, assembly GCF_902148845.1. Classification (NCBI taxonomy): domain Eukaryota; kingdom Metazoa; phylum Chordata; class Actinopteri; order Blenniiformes; family Blenniidae; genus Salarias; species Salarias fasciatus. The sequence goes on from NC_043747.1 coordinate 6,014,913, forward strand.
AATATGAAGCACTAAAAACCACTGATGCTGGCAAGAAATAAATAAATGAAGTAGTTGAAGTATAATGGGCAGCTGGATATGCTCTTGTTTGTGTAAAGCTGAACATTTACAGGCGTTTAGAAGGACTGTAAACATGCTTGTGCACATTCGATTATCCAGTAAGATGACCTGCAGCCGCCGGGCCGCACTCAGCGATGCCATGTTGATGTTAATTGCAGGGTTGTGGGGGTGAATGGCGCCGCCCCTCCCTGTTCTCCCGGTTCTCTGGTAATCATGGCAACCCGTCTCGCGAGCGCCCTTGAAGTAATTGTATATTTGCCCATGTCGACCTCGCTATGAATTCAATTTCCTCCCATGACATCTTTGCCATAGATTTCGTTACCGTTTCTCACCTGAGCATGTAATTACTCTTTCACTAATTGTCTTGTCAGGCAGTTCCGAGTCATTCTTAGCTCTGTCTTTTCGTCCACTTTGGGCGTCTGTCTTCCAAAACTCCATGGTTTCTTCCCGCATTATCTCCGCCATGATCTCTGAGCAGCACGCTCCACTTCCTCTGAGTGAACAGGGCCCGTCTGTAGTCCTCTGTGTGTTCCTGTTTGTTTGGCTGCCGCCGCACATGCATACTGATAAGGTCAGCTGGCTTCCTGCATCCGCCCATCTCCCTGCCCGCCGGCCGGGCCTCGAGCCGAGGGGTCCGGCGAACCCTCTTTACACAAATCCGCCCAGCGTGCGGCCCTCCCGGCCCCGATACCCGTCCTGGTCTTTTCAGCAGTGGCCGATATCGCCGGCTACTGCGCTAATGACAAGCTGCTCCGTTTGATAATCACCACTTTATCTCTGGGCTGCGGGGGTGGAGGGGGGTGGGGTGTCAGTCAGGTGCACCGTCTGTGTGTGTGTGTGTGTGTGTGTGTGTGTGTGTATCGCCACGCTGAGGCGGGGAGCTGTTGAGCGCTCTCCTTTGAGAGTCAAGTCACAACCCCTCTCTTTCAGCGAGCGGCCATTAGTATTCATGATTCTCCCGTCCGAGGCGCACCGCCGCATGCACGCACACGCGCACCGCCACGAGGAACAGGAAGGACGCCTCAGGTGTTCTGGCCAGTTAAGATAAGCTTTGCTGGTTTGACATTTTCTGTCCCGTGCCCACACACACACACACACACCCTGAGTGTGGAAGGGGACATGCATGAGGTTGTCAGACTACACCCTTTCAAACAGCTGTCTAAAAACAGAGTGTGTCATCAGCTTCAGTTCAGTCAGAGGGTTTTTGGAGTTGAAGACACGAGTTACTGCTCTCATGTTTCCACACTCGATGTTCTTCGATGCTGAAAGTGAATATTTCAAGCACCATTCTGATATTACAAACCCATTTTGGCAGAACTCTCAAAGTTTACTGTCTTTACAGTTTTCCCCGTGATGGCTGGCGGTTCCAGGTCAGCGGCTGTCGACGTGTGGCTGTCACGTTTTGGCCGTAGTTTCCAGAATAAGAGCCTCTGATTGTGAAATATACAGTCAACACGTCAGCAGGCCATAAATCTGATCTAATATAGATACCAATCGATCAGTGTAAACAATACGTTACGAACTGGAACACACCTAAACAGCACCCTTTATGACAGTTAAAGAGCTTAGAGAACATTGACAAAGCGATCAAAACTAAAAGGCAAAATAAAGACAAGCCACCAGTCAACCGGAACCAAATATAAAAAAAGAAAAGAAAACAATGTACATTAAGAGGCCTCGAGGTGTTCAAGTCGGATCAGTTCCAACAGAAGTGTTTTACATTACATTTCCGCAATATTTCAGATGACTGTAGTGAAAAAGAGGAACTAATAAGACTCCGAAAGCAATGCATCAACTCTTCCTGGATCCCACGTTGCCTCTCAGGGGTCTGCTGTACCAGATACTGCACATTTCAGGGTACATTGTATTTTATAGTTCCATCAGGACAGATTGCATTAGATATTACACATTTCAGTTTCTCAACTTCTATTTAAAATTCTGTTGCCCTGTGTTTGTTGCTTTTATTCCAGTTTTGTATTTTTTTTATTTTTTTTTACTTTGAGTGATTTGTTTTATCTGGGTGGGACAATGATGAGATCAGAAAAAAACAAAAATTACACAACAGCAGTGTTGTTCAGCGTCTTTTCGTGTGTGTGATTGAGCCCAGTAGAACAAATGTCCAGAGCAGCCGCACCGATCACCAACGACGCCGCTTTATGCACGCAGCTGGTTAACCGGCGTGCACATTTCCCACAACGCTGGCAGGGAAAATGATTCACCCTGTCGTTGCTCCTGTGCGTTTGGACACCGACACAAACCGAGGCGTCAGCTGCCCCCGGCCCGGAGCAGATGAGCGCGTCACAAGCATTCATATCTTTTCTATTAAAACCGAAGGGCCGAAGGAGGCGAGGATAGAGGTCCTTTGCCCGGTTTGCTGCAATCTGGACGCTTCTCCGCCTCGGGCTTCGATAACGCCGAAGCAGGAGGAGCCCCCACTCATGTGTCATAAACTAACCGATACGAACGTCTGAGTTGTTATTATTTGTGACTTCCACATTAGTCGTGCACGGTGTTTTTAGCGGGAGGCTCAGGCTGCGCGTTTGACAGCGTGCTTGTTGTCTGGAATGCTGAAACGCCACCTCGTGAAATAGTCATTTGTTTTCATAAATTACATTCTCCCCTCATCTCGTCTCCCCGTCTAACAAGCTGAATTGCGGCGGAGGCAGGTGAAGTCACGTCGCGGTTTTCTCCCGCACTCTAACAATCAGCCGCTTCCGCCCCGAGACGGAGCCTCTCTGAAAAATTTTTGTTAAAAGTTGGCGCGGCGCTCAGGGGAGGTGACACGGTTACTCTGTAGTGCGTCTCTCATTCCCACCCACCTTTCTGCCGCCACGGCACATGAAAGCGCCGCGGGCACATCAGTGGGAGAGCGCGGCGGCCTGGGCAGCGCCGCGGCTTTGTAGACGGCGGAGACGAGGGGGCCAGATCTTCACAGGGCGCGGTGATGTAAGCACGCTTTAATTATTCAGCCGTCAGATATTAAAGCGGCGCAACTTGGGGGCCCCTCGCCAAGTATTTTCGGTCTCCGATGGGAGTGCTCGCCATTAATAAACAAAGTGGCTTATATTATGCATGACTGATGCTTTGAAAAACCGCCACCTCTTTCGCTCTACCCAGCCCAGAGGAGTTTCAGGAAGCAAAGGAAAACACTTTCGCGAGCTTTTGCGACTGTATGAATGCACCCCGTCCCCCCGGCTGGCGCTCCCCGCCTCCCACCTGCTTTCATCGGGCCTTTGATTGTGGTTTGTTTCCAAATTAAGCCGTCTAGGAACCGGTAAGCTGTGGTGTTACACAATCTTGTATCCTGCAATAAACGGCATAATTACGTGCAGGAAATAGTTTTCATGAATGCGTTTTGCTCCGTTCTTAAATAGTGAATGGAAAATCAGCTTCCTAGCATCCAAAACCTCAATAAAATACAAAAAGTGAATATCAGAAGAAAAAAGAACTACTCTGTAATCTATCGTAAAGTTATATTCTTTTCATTAAATCATCTTATTGGTTTGATTCTGGAGTTCAAATCCTTTTATTGAGGTTTTCATGCTCTACCTGTACCTGAATGTTTTCTTTTATTACTTTCAATTTCTCCAGTTTTTTTTGTTCTTTCTTTATCATCTTGTTTTTTTTCCCCCCAGCTGTCTAAAAACGTGCATTTAATTGGTGATTATAAACTGCTCCTGGGTGTGAGCGTGAGTGTGCAGGGCTGCTCTCCGGGCTGCCTGCAGTCGATCTGAGCTGGATAAAGCTTTATAGACGGATGCGTGGACTCTGCCCCCCTCTCACAATCCAAATTAATGCTTGTTAGGTGAAATGCAGACTCTAAATTGCTTGTCTTGAGGTTGCTTGTGATGGCTCTCTTTGTCCACTGTGTGATGGACCGCTCGTCTGCGAAGGTTATACTGCCCAGCTCCCTTCTGTAAAGGATATGTAGAGAATGAATGGACTCTTTCTCCACCTGTTCACACATTCATCCATCTTCTTTATGACTTTATTCAACCCAGTATCCAATATCCAGTGCTGAGATTTACTGTTTTAGTTTATCTATCCAACTGAATTCCCAGTTAAACCTACCAATTAGTGTTGTTTCAACATTCCTTGTGTTAATTCCCCACCTATAGCGCAGACTGTGTGGATCATTAAACAGTGTGCGGAGCTCATTAGGACTCCAGCGTTGCTGTTTATTCCTGATTTATAAAAGCTTTTCTTTATTCTGTTACCTGTTATCTTCCTGAGTATGCACAAAGGGGGGGTTGCCATGAGACAAACACACGATAAGCATCCGAATGTGAAATACGTTAATGTGAGACGACGCTTCAACCCGTGTTTTTCCACATGTCAGAGTGAAAGAATAAAGGTTTTGAGAGGAAGCTCGGCAGACAGACACCTCCCGCCGATCCATACGTAAACCTCATGACATAAATCCACACGTCTACGCCGGCGCACGCCCGCCCGGGTTCCGCCGGCGGAGAGGAACTTTGCAAGAGTTCAAGCGAACTTCAGAGATCTCGCCGTCACGTCTCTGGCTGACGTATCTGTGTCAGGGCTGCGGTGGCTGACATCCATCACCGTCACCCCCAACTCCCGCCGCCGCTAACCGCTAATGTGCCCACAAGTCACCCCTGCATGCAAGCTTCCACATCTGCCGAGGGGGGGGGGGGGGGGGGGGGGGGGGGGGGGGGGACTGCAGGAGGAGGTGTGTGAAGGAAATGAGAAAAAATGTGGGGAAGAGTTGAGATTAATAGAAGAGGGAAGAGAATGGAGGCAGGCGCAGCAGGGGAGACGCGGGAAGGTTGCAAAGTGAAGGAGAGCGGGAGCTGCAGAGTGATGGAGTCTCCGTATGGCGTGTTTGAAGCACTAACTCATCTTCTCGCACACAGAGCCTTGACACACTTAAATCTGCTCTCCGGGGCCTTTTGGGGAAAGAGGCTACAGACATGAACCAAAGCACTACTGGAGCAGAACCACAGATAGGCGAACCCCCCACCACTTTCCACTCTGCTCCCCGCTCCTCCGCTCCGCTGCCATCTTATCCCGGCCCATCAGTCATTTCACTGTGGAAATAGGTTATTCACCAGCGCGCCCAGGTGACCATCCCATTTGGGGGGCGAGCCGGAGCCTCACCGGGCTTCACGGCTCTCCAGGCTGGGGGGGCCACGGGCCTCTGCCTTTCACTTCCTTTGAGCTGGGAGTGTTTGAAAGATCACTTGACATATTTTTCACTTTCTGACCGCTCCACTACCCACGTGTCATGAGATATGGGACCTACATGTGTGTTCGGGAAGCAAATACGGATTTTTCCATCAGTCGTGGCAAAAGTTTGAGCCAGATCCCATTTCACCAACATACAGCCGCGGTCTGATGGTGACGGTACTTTGATGCATGCCGAGAAGTACCATGAGGGGGGCGAGAATTCCACAACAGGAACAAATGGGGAGGGCAAATGTGAGGAAGTCAAGAGATCTCAGTTCAATGCACAGTTGATACACATGAAGTTTGCACCTCAGTCCACTGATATTCTCAATGGAAAAATAAAATAAGTTGTTCCTGCAGAGTAAAACGATTCAATTGTGATAAATTGACTTTCAGCATGACGCCATGATGTTTGCCGACGCACATGCTGTCATTTCATTGAGATCAGTTTTTATGTGTGATCTGATACGAAAAGAAAAATTATATTGAAAGTCAAACTGCGTAGTTCTAAAAATGTGCCTGGAAAATGACCGTTTGCCAGCTAGAATATCACGGTGAATAGCTCACCACTGTTGGTTCTTGAGGATGACCCTGGACCCCCATCAGCTCCCCAGAGCACCCTAATATGGCTTCCCACCTCATCCTAGAAATACTCCTTAACTGTATTAATGAGCTGCATCAATGCAACAAAAGTCTTCCAGATAATTTCATCGCAAATCAAGGAAAACAGCATTTTAAGTCGAATCGTTCCGGCAGCTGGTTTATTATTGTTCCAGCCGTGTGTTCGATCAACTTCCCACTAACAGAACCCAGTGGAAGATTTTACGACGCGCGTCCCCTGATTGCATGGACCTGCCGTTCCGATTGGACGTGTGTTCTGTCCCTCACGGGATGAAAGAACGCCGCGGGTCAATATCTACTCAGAGTCAAGTGAAAGCAGTAACTCGAATTGGCTGTAAACCTGATTGATTGCAGTGGAGAACAGTGCAAGTGGAGCATTCATAATGGCGACGCAGCGAGGGCCCATCCAGCGTCATCCTGTACTTACAGAGCGAGTGGAGTCTATAATCTGTCTGCGATGATAACTGTAATGTGGAGGCCTTTATCTGCCAGGGGGGGGGAACCAAGAGGCTTATCTCATGGCCTGTATGTAAGGCAAATCAGTCAGTCGCCCATCCTCGACAAGCTTCCCCCTCTCCGCCTCCCCCTCTCCTGCGTCTTCTTTCACATGCCAGCTAATGTTTCCTCATTGGGCAGATTATTGACCGCCAATGGCAGGGCACGTGGGCGGGCTAAGAGGCTCAGTCTGGCAGTGAATTTGAAAATGGATTGTTTCCCTAGAATCTCCAATTTTAAATTGCACAGCTCGAACGCGGAATGTCTCCTCACAGAAATATCTATTTATATATAGAGAGAAAGAAGCGAGAAACACAACATTTCATCTGCTTATTTGTTTATGCTGGAGGACTAAATGGCCCCTCAGCCAAATAAAATGAAACTGGCATCCAACACTTTTCCTAAATACTGAGAATTCACACTTAATTTGACTCTCCAAAGCAATCCAGACCCCTTGAAATTTTTTCAATTAAACTCGTGAATCTTGTGTCCTGGAACCTCGGCGCCGTCCCCAGTTAGCGGAGAGCGATCTGGCTGCATATTCATCAGCCGGGGTAATGGCCGTCCGCCGCACCGGCTCTCCTGCTCCTTCCCGGCTTTGATGAAGTGGCAAGGTTTTACCCACAAAACCCAGTTAGATCACGGCTCGCTGTCACGGAAATGAAACTGAGCCCCGCCGAGGCCGAGCGCCGTCCTGACTCAGCTTTGGGCTTTTCTGCTGTTTATTTTTCAGACAGCTTGTGTAATGGTCTGATAGCGAGCCCTGCTTGCTTTATTGTAATTCAAAGAAGCACTTGTTAATCACATTCACCCATTCACACACACACACACATCGATGGAAGTGGCTGCCATACAACGTGCTCACTACGTCCGTCCACTGGGCACAGTTTGGGATTCAGTGTCTTTCCCAGAGATCCTTTGACACGTGCACAGGGGGAATCAAACCTAGAATCTTCTGATGGAAATGCAATGTTGTATGTCTCAGTTAGCATGTGCATGCAGGTGCCATGAAGCTAATTCAGGCTACGTCCCGGCATCGCTACTTAAGCCAACCCACGTGCCCTATTTTGCGCTCGCTTTTATTTTTCATAAAAATCCGTCACTGCTGTTTGATCTTTGTTTTTCTTTCGTCTTGTCGAGATCCTGCAGTGATGTACTGTCCATCATGTGCCTGGCCCTGTGCTGAGATCGGGGGGTGGTGGTGGTGGTGGTTGGGAAGGGGGGCTTTCCCGGCGCTTCACTTGGCTTGACTTGAATCACATCCCCCACTGCTCTTCCCTCACCCGTCACTCATCTGTCGTACTTTGTCAGTTTCCTGCCCCGCCCTCCTCCTCCTCCTGTTCCTCTGCAGACCCGACCCGCGGTCTGCCACCGTACAGAGCGCAGAAACATAAAACCGTCCCAGTATTGATTCTCACTCCTCTCTCAGGTGCAGTCTCCTGTCCATAAACTCTACTTCAGAGTTCAAAAGTTCAAATTTACTGATATGTCATAAATAGGATTGATGCCCGACCTGCAGAGAAAAGCTTTCTTTAAACGGCGGATAATTGATGAACTGTTGGTTGATCATCAGTCACAATATTTAAAACTTCCTGTCCTTGTGTGTGGTAAAAAAAATGTCATTTCTACTGTCATGCGGGCCTCTCAGCCTCCTCCTCATTCCAGATTTTCCCACCTCTGTGTTATTTCGGGAAAACGTTTGAATTATTTTACACATGCGGAAGTTGTGGGATCCTGATGCTATTTTTATAAAAAGATATCAATGATTCAGAGATGAGTCACGAGTCGCGGTGTGGAGAGGCTATAGATGTCCTGTTTTCTGTCAATCCGATGTGACTCATTTTTGTGAAAGCACACATACTTTTTATGTCGTTGTTGCAAACACAAAAAACATACGAAATTATCCGCTCCCACAAACAGCTTCAGATATGTAAATTAGAATGAGTGGTTTTCAGTTAAAATGATGAATGCCAAATGTGGGGTTTTTGGAGGGGTTTTTTAACCCTCAATTTTTGAAAATGACGTAGCTCTTAAATTAAATCCGGCTCTCAAAAATTCTCTACTAATCGAATTAAATGCGTTGTACTTTCTGTCCCGCCATTGGAAAGCCCATTAGATATTACTGGATTCAAATGGAACTGTCCCTCTTTATCTGTAAGATAAATACACTTGTATGCATGCAATTACAAAGACATATTTAGAAAAACATGTAGTACAGTAAATGCACTCATGATTGAGTACATAGATAAAATTATACTAATTTCAGTAATTGTAACTACTATACTAGTAGTTACAATTACTGCAATTCCTGCTCGTTTGTTACTTTATACATGTTAGGATGACTGCAGTAATTCTTTTGCAAGGTTAGCATTAGCTTTAGCAAAATAGCACTTGTCTAAGTACTGCTTATTCTAATCTTATTAAAGTTACAAATGCAGTATTTAAATGTATCAGAGAGCTTTTAAGCTTTTTTTGCTGTATTGTTTAAAAGTAAACATTACTGTTCAACCAAGGAAGAAAACTGTGGTTTCTGTTCGTTGAAAGGCATGCTGGGTATTTGTATGTGTATTGGAAATGCACTGTATGAAGCCCCATTTACACAACGTTTTTAGGTGAAAACAACAAAGCTTTTGAGAATCAGGTGTCCATTTCTGTGAAAACGGTGCTCGATGCCACTGGAAACAAGTTTTTTGGAAAATGCTCCGTCTCCGTCTCAGACAGAGGAAAACACAACGGATTTGAAATGCTGCATGTGACCAAAACCAGTTGTCACTTTGACTGTCTCGCAATCAGCTCCGGAGTCCTTCAGGAGTCCTTAACTCTGACCAGGACATAACTCTGCTTGCCCCCCACCGTTCCATCTGACACTGTTAGAAATAAATCCAGTGAGCACTTGTTCTCCCCAACTTTCCACTGACTGCCAGACGGTTTTTTGTACTCCCCTGAACAGATAATAAAACCACGGAAAGATAAAGTCGGCGCTTGTCTCTGACCGATTCACTTATGGGCTTTATTTGTGTCCGTCCGCAAATGGCCAAGACTGACATTCAATCAGTCCGTGGCTTAATCAAAGCCCGGGCAATGTGAGTCAATCCACGGTGATGGGAAAGATAACACACTGTGAGGGTGTGTGTGTGTGTGTGTCACAACCGGCCGGATAGATGGCGGGACAGCAGCACATAAAGGACTGATGAATGCAGAGCGGTGGGCGAGCGGCTGGGAGATGGAGAGCGTTGTTCCTCACCCTCTCCTCTCTCCCGGAGCCGGGAGGTGACCTCCAGCTCTGCGATATGAAGAGAGTGTCACGCAACATTACCCCTCCTCCCACCGCCCCACACGCAGATGAAGTTTAATTTTTCTGTGCCACGCTGCAGAGGGAAAACGTTTCTTTTTCCTCCTCTGATTAACGTCCGGGATGTGGGCTGGCGGCGCATGAAGAGGAACTTCAGAAGAAAAGAAGATAGGTATCGCTTTCCATGTTCTCTTTCTGTGATCCGCCACGTGTTGACACGACCAGAGGAGCAGCGCGGCGTCCGCCGTGGTCGTGTCCCGTCGGTTGGCGTTGTCGCTTTCCATAAAAACCACGAATGAGGTCAAAAGCCATCTTGAATGTGGAATACTTCAAATACTTGTCCAGTGAGTCCTCAAGACACATTTGATTTTCTTCCACTGCTCTGGTGGCTTTTTGGACACTACATCTATGTGGCTGACAGAATTGCTAAATCCGTTGTCCACATTCTACCTTACTTTTATGATTTTAGCATATATTTCTCTCAAAATATTGTGTATTTAATTAATATAATTTTAAAAACATTACAAATGCAACAAATATCCATGCAAACCCAACCTAACGCTGCTTCATTAAGCTCACCGTCTTCATGTCAGTGCTGCTGAATTTCACTGCGTTCGTGTAGAATTCCTCAGTTTTTGGAGAACTCGGTCAAGGTCTGCAACAGAGTTCTACTTATTGAATAATTTATTGGTGAATGACTGCAAACCATGGCAAAGATGCAATGTAAAGAAAAATACAGCACTGATGCCATCAAAAAACATGAGTTACATTTACAGTTTGATGAAATTCAAGATATTTACACATTTATAATTGTATACAATTCCATTTGTCTGTCAAATGTCAGGGGTACAATTACAGAACAATTCCAGAAATCTCAAGTCTCAGTGTGTCTGTGTTCATCAGTTTGACGACGTCTCGTATTGCTTAATTTCTTCGTTTCTCTGTTGTTTAGATTCATCATCAGTAAAGTCTTCCTTTTGGTTTGCTTCTTTCCCCAGTCGCTTCTCTTTTCCCATTTTAACAGTCTTACGTCAAAGTGCGAGAATTCCAGGTCCGGTACAGACTTTGCCTCGTTCTCTGTGGAGTTTATGGTGAATATTGATTATCGAGCAGCCTCTGGTTCATCAAGGTTCATTATGTGTTTAATTCTTGTATGTATTTTCTGTTTTCTTTGGTTTTTGCAGGAAACCTTTGACGTGTTCAGACCGGATTCTGCCAGCCGGTATGAGTTAGGGTTAGCCGGTGTGTGATTTTGTATCAGTTCTAAGTGTGATCAAGCAAACCAGTGTATTCATATTGGATCAGTCGAAAAGGGCTGAAGGTTGGTACCAGCCTGAAGGAAGTGGCTCAGAGAACCGTTTCCTCAGCCGAGTTGTTTAACGGTGACAGTGAGACTGCGTAAATTCCAAGGAGCTCCAGGCTTCCTGGTAGAAACAGTCCAGCGATGCTAAACGTGACCGTAAAAGCACGAGCGGAAGTCTGTCGACACAGTGTCGGGGACAGGTGCAGGGTTATGACGGCTCTCCGGTGGCACGTCAGCGTGTTTGATTACCCGGCAAAGATCTGTTTCCCAGCTGGGCAGAGCAGTTTGCATCCCCGGCGTTAGCGTCGGTGTGGCTAATTACTGGGGATGTACGTCTCTCCCGTTCCCACCGCCGTCACCACCGCCGCCTTAACTACGACTTCCTCTCCGTAATTACCTGTCAGACCCGGCCAACAGATAACAACGCCAGCTTTCTGCTCTTCTAAAAGGCTTTTACATTCCTCCCCGTCCGCCGTTCAGCCTCTCTCCTGCTCTGAGCGAGGTCGGCGGCGGCCTTTCGAGTCGCGCTCGGTGTGTAATGTTAATAAATGTCAGATCTGACAGAAGGTCCCTTCAGAGGTAAGCCGTCTCGGGCTTGTCGAGGCTGACACGTTAAAGACGAGGTGGCAGGGTCGGCTCGAACCGGCCCCACAGGGGGTGGAGGGGGGGGGGGCTTTTAGTAGTTTCTTTAGCTGCCGGTAAACAATTGCAGGCACAGCACAAGGAAAGCCATCTTGCAGGCATGCATCGTGTCAGCTCCGTGAGGTGAAGAAAAACTCGTTGCTCCAGTGCGTGGGCTCGCTAGTGAGATTTGTGAAATGGAGTCCATTGGCAAGCCCATTAGACAGTCATACTACACTTCCTGGATTGTCTGTTTCGCAAAGTATTCCACTCAGAGCCATCCAAATACCTCCCGATGAGTGCAAACTAACATGCACTTCACAGAGTGGGAGGTGTGTGTGTGTGTGTGTGTGTGTGGGAGAGCAGAGTTGCCATCCGAGCATCTGGAAAGGTGACTTTCAATCTAAACAAACAGTTGGAGCTCGGGGTTGATTGGCAGGAGAATATCCACTCCACTCACTCCGCCGCTCGCCGCTATTTGATTATGAATTAAGGGGCTGCGTGCGTGAGGTGAGCCGACGCCTCCTTACAGGTGCGGCAGGAGATAACTGATAATCTTTTCCTGATATTTACTCAGGACTCAAGGACATCTCGCTCAAAATAAAGAAGCACTAAGACAAGAGGATTACTGTAACAGAAGCTGACAAAAAAACCGCACTCAGCTGACTCAGCGTTTCCTCGACACATGCCTTCAGGTTATCGCCCGCGCTCCTGCAGAGCCGCGTATTAAACGCTGGCTCGACAAGCGCTCGTTGATTAGCAATTGATTGTGGTCACGTTCTGACTTCATTAGTCGGATCCCGTTTGGAGGCTAACCTTCTGTGTAAAAGGCTCAACATTAGCTTTAATGAGCTCAACAGTTTCATTTGGCTAATTATCATCAAGTGGAAAACCGAGCTGCTCCCGGCCTACGCACGTGTGACAGCGGCAGCGTCGACGGCTTCAAACCTCTGTATGTTTATCACGTGATCACACGACAATCGGCTTTTGTCGACCGTCGTCCCTCCCCCCATCGGTGAGCTGAAGATATTGCCTTCAGTTATAACAGCTGGAGGATTATTTGTCTCCAGTGACAGCTGATGTGTGTATGTTTTGCGTAGTCCGTGTTGTTTTATGAAACAGTTGCGTCATGCCTGTTTCTGAGAGCGTCTACATGGAGGTTTAACATAAGTCACCATGAGGGACAGTCGTTCTTAAGGCTGTTTGTTTTCCCAAGCGTCTTTGTTTGAATTGATGCTGTGATAAACAAAGCAACTCCTCCCACTGCCAACAAGTTGAATCTTTAAATACATCAGAGGCCAGCGGTGTCGTCTCGCGTTGTGCAACCGGCTCCCAGATGACCGAGCGGAGGGACCGAGGGATCATCCAAACACCGGCCTGACTCACACACATGGAAATATGGCATCAGGGCAAAGTGGACGGGGGGAGAAGGAGAGACCAACCTATTACACCTGTTTTGTGTCTGTTTCCATTGCAACAGTGCGCGGTCCGCTGAAAATGCAACTTTTTGAAAACTTCTTCCAAGGTGGCACTTCTTAAAAATGCTTCGAGTACATTTGATTTGATTTATTTATTTATCTTCAACATGCAAAAAGAAAACTAATTTGCAAAAAATCCAGACAGACATCTGATTTGAACGACGTCCTTTAACAGGATTGAGTGGGTTCATACTGGCCAATCCATCCAGGGCGTGTTGGCATCACCGGCCCACGGGCGACTGATCCTGGAGCTGGTGTGAGACGAGAAAGAATGTCTTCCTCTCCTGATGTTTACTGCTGAAGACCCGGTTCAGAAAGACCCACAAAGCATTGTGTGGAAGTAAACAGGCAGTAGTTAAAAAAAAGAAGATATAAAGACCTCTAAACGAAAAAGCTTCCTAATGTCTTCTTTGAAGAAAAAAAAAAAACAGATATCTAACCTTTCCTGAGCTCAGGGGTTGTTTCAGGCAAGCACCTCGGAAAAGGCGGGGAGGGATTCGATTTTTGCTACAGTATGTAAATAGGAGCAGGGAAAAGCTCGGAGGAATGCATAATCAAGCCGGCACCGCCACCCCTGCTGGTGATCTGCATCATAAGCGCTCTCTCAGAGGCCCCAATTAAAAAACTTCTCCTGATTCAGGAACGCTGTTGTGTTGAGCGCACATCAAAACACCTTGCTGCTTGCTCTTACTTTCCTCACCTCGGCGATTCCTTCCCGCCTTTGACGACGCAGCGACAAAGAATTTTCTGTCGTGTTTCCGCAAGAAATGTAGAAAACAGCCGTGGCTGGAAATAAACAGAACCGCTTCATAACAGAGTGAGATGAAAGGCGGGGGATTGTAAAGAGAGGATGTTTTTCTTTGTTTTTGCAGAGGTTTTTACTGCTTAAGGTCAGAATCAGTGGAGTTAATGCGTGTTTTATTGGACAGATGTCACTCAGATGGATGTTTATCAAATTTAGCATTGGCAGCAAAATATACACAGAGTAGCATGCACAGCTGAGCAGCTGCATTAGCTGTTTTTTTTCTTCTTCTTTTTTTACTGCCGCTTCATTTGGCCAATTAGGGGCAATCAGTACTTCAGTTAGAATGGATAAGATGTCCATCTCTGCTGCGGTGCCATATGTTGACCGGGGATCATCAGATTGTTCCAGATCCGTGAAAAAGTCCTCGAACTCAACTTTTTAACCGAGGGGAGTAGCTGACAGTCCCCCCGATCCCGGTGACACACTGCAGCCTCCACTCTTCCCCCCCTGTAAAGGCCTCTCCTCCGACATACCGCCGTCTCTTGATGATTTCTGGCTGCCTCCCCTGATTCCCCGTCGTCCTCTCTCTCTCTCTCCGTTCCAGCTCCTCTCCTCCAGTATTTCCCCATCAGCGGTGCTGGGAGCTGGGAGGCTTTCAGGGCCGTGGCCGGAGCAGCTGTCAGCAGCACAGTGGCCGCTCTTAATTGGCTCCCCTGGGGCTTCGCTCCTGGTGGAGCACAAGAGGCCAGGAAACAGCGGAGGTGTGCCGGAGAGGAGCAGAGTGCACGGAAAGCCTCGGATTATGCTTTAGTGAGGGCACAGGGAAATGAGGAACATGTCGCACCTGTATGGGCCAGGTGGTTTGGTTCATACACGGACCAGAAGTCATCCAGTTGAATTAAATCTGATCAGAACTTCATCTTCCCATTGGGATTCTGATTCGATCGTAGGGCGGTCTGGTTTTTCTTCCGCTCGGTCCATGTAAAGAGCACATCGGGTTGCTTCCTCCAGCCCAGGCATAATCACTCTCATTTATTCCATTTGTGATGGCTTGACGGCTTCCGAGTAAAGCCAGATGCGGGATTCTGTGACCATATAAACACTGCTCTGCCTCTTCATCTGTAATCAGCTAGACATCGAAAGAAGAAAGTTACAAGAAGAAAAAGTGGGACAAAGTCTTCGTCTGTTTTTGTTTTGGCTTTATGGATAAAAAAAAATCTCAGAGTAGAAGATTGGCTACTGCCGCATAGCGCACAAATTATTGTAATTTGACACGTCGTCCACTAAACATAACCTCCTGAGAAGGTAATAAAGGGGAACGTTCTCTGAACCGTGCAATTAAAGTCCAGCAAGTGGACGTTTTCAGCTTGAGGCTGTGCTGGATTATTTTCATGTTTCCCAGTAGGAGACGTCTCAAAGCGGTCTCAAAGCGTGGATGTCCCTTTGTCCAGGTACATTCATGAAACCAATTTGAGGATTTTCATTCAAGAATTGCTGAAAACGTATATTCTCATTTGTCCATGTAGAAGATATCTTATGAAGAAAGAGGCTTGGACAAGTGGTTAAAATGGCCTCATCATATTGCTTTAAGATCTATACTGGCAGAGGTCAAAGGATCTTTTATCAGATGCCTCAAGCCTCTATGAGTTCCGTTATTTAGCAGTTACATCTCGAACACGCTGAGTATCGTCCTCCTTCATTTTTCTTTCATTTATGGCTCCATCTATCCGTCCCACTGCGTCCTTTCGTCTTTATTTCACCTGCACAGCTGAAGAATGAGTCCCTGATTTAGACATCTGCCTCTCTCTTTCTCTCTCTCTCTCCCTCATTTTTAATTCCTCGGCTCTGCCGCTGCCTGAAGCCCTCCCCCACCGCTCGCTCTCCCAGTCCCCACCTTTGCATCTTCCCCACCTCTCTTCCACTTTCCCCACCCTTCACCTCTCACCGTACGAGTTTTTCATCCTCCCCTTACTCCCCCGTTTCTCATTCTGCCTGCCGCTGCCACAAGGAAGCTTTGTCTTCATATACAGGCCTCCTCATTACAGCTAACGCCATTTCTTTCTCTGCTCTTCAGTCCTGATTTGGGTGACTTTTTGTGGGAGTCCAAAAGAAATAGGACTGTGACTCAGTTCTTCTTCAATTAAATGAGGGACGGTGTGAGAACGGGAACATTGGGGGCAAATTCGAAGGTGACAGATTGAGAATCAGAGCATCGCTTGAATTACAGGATCGATGTTTGAGACGTGGATTTCTTTTTGTTCTTCTATAAAGTCTTCAAACATGAGACCTTTGCACTGAAAAATGAACCTCGCTTGAACCGACTGTTCACTTTCATCAGCGAGCGGCGGCGGCATGTCAGACGACGACGCGCATCTTGGATCGGTTGCATGATGTGAACTGAAAAAGGGACTCCGACAAGAAGAAAGCCGGTCTGTTATTAGCTCGTGATTAACACCCATTCCCCGCTCCATTAAGTGGTTCCCAATTAGGACCGAGCAGCAAGAAAGAAGCAACTTTACGGCGTGATATTTCCGTAGCCTCTGGTTCCCTGGCATTTTCCGCCGATTTGTTAATTAAAGTTTGGCGGCGGGCGGGGGCCGACGTGGTGGGCGTGCCGCTGACCTTTCAGCTCAATTTGTTTCCCCGCCGCCGCCGCTGCCTCCGCCGCTCGGATCAGGGGTGTATTTCCCGCTTTTCTTGTCGCTTCCCGGTGAGTAACCGAGCGAGGCGAGAGGGCGGCGCCCCCGGGCGCCTCGCCGCTTGAATTATGCAGTCGCTGGGCTTTGCTGTTTGTGCTCACCCTGTGCACACGTATGTTCAGATCACTGCATAATCTCCATAGTAATAAAAACTTGATCCCATTTTCTTTTTTAATTGCAATTTAGAGTCAATAATAAGCAAAACGGTGACATGTAGAACGTCCACAGCTCCTTCCAGCTCTCTGAAACCAGCTTCAGACCAATGTGTTCAGGAAGTTTACGGATCCAGATGGCTCGACCTCTACAGCCACTCGCTCAGAAGCTCATTATCTGGACCTCGGTTTGCCAAATTCCACTCAAAGCCGAGCCATGAAGGGGCAGCTGATCCCGTTGGGTGATTAAGAAGAGCAGCAGCCCTTTGTGGAAAAACTGTTTTTTGTCTTTGTTTTATCTCATCTGACAAACAATTTCATTTTGTCCACTGATTTTCTGGAGCCACTTTTTTTTGTCTTTTCTTTTTCACAGATGCATCTTTCTCTTAAGCCTGACATGCCACCGTTTTTTTCTCCCACTCCTGACTTTTTGAGCGTAGGTTTTGAGCGTATTTCAGACACGTTTAATTAAAAATTTGAATTTAATTGATGGTCACTGAAAAAGAATCAGTTTGGCACAATCAGTATAAATCTGTCTTTAAACGCAGATTATAAAACACTATCCAATGATACTTTAATGAATCAAATGCAGACTGATGGATTATTTAAGTTTATCAGGAGACAAAATTTGATGGAAAAAAAATGGCAGCAGCACAAAGCGTCAGACTAAGTTCAGCCAGTCGGGAGGTTAGTTCGGCTCCTCGCAGGGGTCGCCGTCCCCCGACTCGGACGATGAGTGATGGCGGGTCAAGCCCGGCTGGCTTGGCGGGGACCGCGGAGATTGATGAGAAACGCCGCCGGGGAGACGGACGAGGGGGGCGGCGGGCAGAGACACATCAGATGGAATGGCGGACGAAAAAAAAGGTCAAAGTTTTGGGGCGTAGCATGAAAGGGAATTCTCGCTCTGCGCGTCGTGATCAGAGAAAATGAAAGATCCTTTGAAGTGCTGCCTCGTGGCAGGAAGGGGCTTTCAGCTGCGGCGTGGACGTGGCGCTTGACGGACGTCCGAGGAATCGTGAAACCTGCACGTTAAGTGTCCAATCAGGACAGGCACTTCATTTTCAGCACAGTTTTCTCACAGAAAGATAAATCTTTGACTTTATATCTTCATTTCTACTGATAAATAAAAGACAGAACGACGCATCAGCTTAAAATGCTCACCTGTCATGGGTATAGTGGCTTGGAAGTCATTTTAATTTGGATTTTTACCATCAAAATTGATGTAACACACATTTGTAAAAACCCCGTTAGGAGTTCTGGTGTCTTTTAAAAAAAAAAACTCCATAAAATGAAACTGCTGTCGGGATTATGGAGGCTCAAATGGGCCCCAAACAGTTAATGTATGCCAATTAAAGAGTCTTAAATAAAAAGTGTGATTGCATGCCCAGTCCATTCCTTTTGTGGATGTGGTCTACAGCGCACGCATTACAAATTTAAAAGGACAGGGACATGGGGGACTCCCCCGGCTCCCATGTTAAGTATACATACCCTCATGAATAAACAGCGATGGCAGGAGGAAAGGAACAAACTATAGGTCTCTGGTCATTAAAAAGATATGAGCCGGAGAGGGAGGGAGATGGAGATGGAGCGTGTTGTCCTCCTTTCTGATGAGAACCTTCCCCGGAGAGACGCTGCAGATCGGAGCATACATTAGATCCAGGTTCCAGCCCAGGTGAACATCGGCAGCAGAAGGGAGCTCAAAAAAAAAAAAAAAAGAACAAGAAGCAGCTGGATGCGTGCATCAGCACCAAGAAAATAGACGGCGAGTAACCTTGAGGTTGGAGGAACTTGCTTGCGGCGGAGAAGAGAGAATTCCAGAGCCTTGTCTCAGAAGAAAGACAGCCGCTGCGGTGTGCCGGCGCTCTGCTTCCTCCAGTATTAACCAGCTTCTAATCTCTCCGGGCAGCACCCAGAAGGACTGTACGAATGTCCGAGTGTAGCTGTAAAAAGGTATTAAAAAAAAAAAAACCAAAAAAAAAACGAGTGTGTGTTCAGTTGACTGTCCTGCGTCAATAAATGTGCAACAATACTGAAGGTCTGCTGTCCAGTTAACTACATCCAGCATTGTGCAAAGACTTTTACAAATATTTCAATATTTCTGCACCCTCTGAAGAGATTAGAACTCAAAGGAATGAGAATATATGACAGTTTCAGCCAGTCTGCTGCAGGAATGCAATATAACTATATGAAAAAAAGCTTTATCAACTTAAGGAAGTCTGTTCTCCTTGATCCATGACAGTAGTTCGTGAATGTGGCACAGAGCAATATAGAGAGTTCTTGTTGCAGATCAACATGGAAAAAATGTTGATGTGTTTTAAAATACAATCAAAATAAGTGAATTTTGAGTGTCCATTTGCAGAGATAGTGACTGGGGACCATTCTTCTCACATATAGAACTGCTTAAGCAACAGAAAAAGAAGAAGGTTAAACTAAAATTTCACCTAAAAGGAACAACCAGGTATAGAAATTATAGAGATCCAGTGTATAAAAGACTTCTGTGGTTATTCTATGAGCTTATTTAATATTTTAGCTTCAAGGTGATTCAGAGGTTTCAGCGTTCAATGGTCTGTCCATGAACATCTTGAAAAAAAAAAGTGTTCCCAGCGTCTCCTTTCAGAGCCGCTTCGCAGAAATCTCTTATAAAATGGCATTACGTGACGTGCGTCACGTAATGTGGAAATCCACCCTCACAGATCCGCCTCCTCGCTGTAACATGTGTTCACTCACCTAAAGCACAGAAGCTGTTGCATGCGTGCCCAGGAGAGCAAGATGGATCATCTCAGCCGGGACCCGAGACGTTTCTATTCATGCCACCTCGCTCTCTGTAGAAGCTAATGGCTTTCCCCTGCAGCACATCTTTATTGTCTAATGCACAATAATGTCTCGGGTGTTTTATGAGCTCGACCTAGCAAACAGACAGAGAAGAAAGTAACGCCGGCGCTGATCGATGGCTAGCTGCTTGATGGATATGACCATATGGAAGAGGAAGGTTGATGGTGGGAACGGGGAAAACACAGAGCTGTGGTGCAGAAAGCGGCATTAGATGCCTAATGCTGTTCAGCAGAGACATCTGGGTGGAACGCACCGCACAAGGATGCTTGTGTCTTATCTGTGGTGAATTATAAATATGGATATGTGGGAATGGCTTGCACACTCCAATGGATTTGGACAGAAATGGGCCTAAGGGTTGTAGTAAAATCAGCTGCGGTTCTGGGTAGATGGAGCACGCTTCCTCGGTGCTTCGGATTCCATTTGTTTCCTTGAAAGACTTGTAGCGCTTCCTCCATCGGACGGCAGCGCTTTAGTCGTTTGCAGATCTTAAAGCTTTAGCTGCAGACCAAATTAGCACGACAAGTTGCACGTTAGCTGAAGACTGGATCGGGGCTAACGCAGCACAAGTACAAGTCGCCTGTTTGTGGTTTGTTTTGAAACATTAGCCGTACCGTATTTTCACCGTTAGCTTAGCCGTGCGTGCACTGCAGCCGGTCTGCACCTGTCTCCTCTGCGCCTGCGACGCTTGGCTGCACCGAGCGCCCATCTGCAGACGCACACGGGGCGCGGGCAGGGCCGGGCGGCCTCTGACGCGAGGATCTGTCACGGCCGAGTGTTGGCGAGGCGCAAAGCGGAGGTGTGCGTGAGGCAACAGGCAAACAAGCCGACTTCACAAATCCTCCCGTAATCATCACACTGATCAGCATCCCGAGATGCACGTCTTTGCCTCAGAGCAGTTTTCAGACTCCTTGTTCCCACTTCGAGTACAGCACATGCATATTAAGCTCAGTCTTTAAGCCGTTGCTGAGAAAATGGCCTCATCGGTTGCAGCAACAAGGACTCAGGTTGGTGGTTTTATAACGGAAACAAACAAGCAAAAAAGATCTGGATGAGTGTGAGATAGCTGATGGTTCACCCACAGAGTGTGTACCTCTTTTGCAAATTTCCCTTTCACGTAGGGGTAAAAACTCTGCAGACATTAATGAAATCATTCTGTGAGGTAACTCTAAAAGACGAACAACCAAAAATCCCAAATTTAAAAGCGTTAGATTGGTGGAAAATCTGGGCAAAAAGTTCTTTTGTGGTGAAGTTTGCAGATTCCAGGTGTAGGCGGAGTAGCATGGAGTCTATATAAAAGTGTGACGGTGGTCAGTTTTTCTTTATTCGCTGCTTAAAATCTAATTTGAATTCAATTAGCAGGGAGAGTCCCGGTGGAAAGGAAAACCGTCTTAACAGGTCGAAAGAGGCCGAACCAGAACCAGACTCAGAGGAGGTTTTCTGCTGTTCTAGTTGTCTCTAGGTGGTAGCGAAGATAAAACCCTCTTTATTTGACATATTTCTTTAACTGTAAAATGGCAAAACTCTTCAAACTACACCCCAGTTGTGTTTGTGGGTTTTGTTTTTCTCTTTTCCCATTCCGACACTAACAGTTGTCGAAAACGACGTTACCTGAGGAAACTCAAGGTGGATCCCTTCCTTTCATGATGCTGACATCGTCAAACAGAAGGAAGGCCCTTTTGTGGCAATTTTTTTAAAATCTTACCGGATAGGAAGCACGCTCGACTCAGGCCGGTTGAAAAAGAAAGAAAAAAAGAGAAAGACAGTGACAGGCTCACACTGCGGATGGATCAAGGCAAAGGCCTCGCCTGCAGACACAATTTTCCTTCATGCGTTAACCAGCTGGTGTTGTTCTGCGTCGGATGGCAGCCTTTAGATTATTAAACCCGCTTGTTGCTCTCCCGGCTCACCTGGCTTTCTCCTCTCTTTTATTTCTGTCTCGCTGAAGAATTCACGGCGGCATTTGAAGCCATCGGAATCAGCGGTCTTTAGCTCAACCGATCCTCTTAGCCGGTGGGAGAGGATCTCCGGCCTGACGTTTCCCAGCGTGACGCCCGTCAGGCGCGCCGGAGGCCAAAGCGTCTCCGCTTTCTTTTCCAGATATAAAAAGAAGACGGTGCGTTTCAAAGAGGCGAAGACAGACATCCAGCTCCGCCTCGCTGTAATTAATATCACTTCTACATGTGGATTGGATGAAGTGTGTGTCTGTGTGTGAGTGTGTGTGAGTGTGTGTGTGTGTGTGTGTGTGTGTGTGAGCGGCTGGCTCTTATCTATACAGGCAGCTATATGGCTGCTTGCTGATTATGCCGGGGCTCCGGCTGGCCAAACCGGCTGTACGTCTCTTTAAACACACCCAATAATCTCCCGGCGGCTCTCTGCCAGCGGTTCAGGGACATCGTTAGCTCCCGATAACCGCGAGTGAACCTGTCTTCCTCTTTTGTTTAGCTTTTTTTTTTTTTTTTTAATTTATGCCCTTGATGGTCAACAGCCATTACTCTCCCTCTCTCTCATTTGACTGCCAGAACGCTTCCTTTTCAATGCACCGAGCAGTAAAACACAAGGATTTGTCTGCGGGTGTGACTTTGTCTGAGTGCATTTGATGGATTAAAGTGCCAGTTTTTATGATTTAATAACAGCAATTGTCACTCTTGATGGGGGCGGGGGAGAATAAACAGTTTATCGGTCTCGGGATAGCTTGAACAGAGCCGCCTGTGTTTGAGCTGCCGCTATCTCGGCGCCGCACGCTGGCGGTTTTTAAGGGGATTGTGGACGCGGCAGGTTGGGAGCGAGGTGGGTGTGTGACAGAAAGATGGTCCGTCGTCCTTCCCTTGCTGCTTTTTTTGGGGGCTCATTTGTCTCCCGGTGTCGCTTCATAAAAGGCCGAGAGATGGATAGAGCAGGAAAAACTAAGACAAAGGGAAGATATAAAGGTTTTCAAAACACAAAGGAGAATCGAACGCAGCACAAGGAAGTAATAGGAGGCACTGTCAGGGGAATCGAAGCAGGAGTGGGAACAGGACCAGGGTGTCGGTCTTGTTTTAGTTGGACACATTCAGCCCCTTCATTCACACAGTTTATAGTCTTTCCTTCCAGATTAAAATCGTTTCACAGATTTCTGAAGCCTTCAGTGTCGGTTTTCATCGCTTCACCCCCACCGTTAGGGATCGGATGTATTTTTGTTTCCAAAATGTGAGCTTGGTTTGAAAACGATGCTTGCAGTGCGACCCCGGCAGGCCAGGTCGAATCTGGTGGCCTGCCAGGTTTTTCTCCAACCAGATGTTTGGCACAGCTGGTTTTGGAAGAAGTCCGTAATGTAGAGCAGCGGTGCCCAACTTTTTTTCTTTTTTTTTTTTTCCCCCGAGGGACCCAAATTTTTACCCTGAACCCAAACAAACCCGGCGCCAGATTCTGGACAGTTAAGTTGAATGAAAGTCACAACACAGGCCTGGCTGCACTGTGCGCTGAAAAGGTGGCGTGCACGGCGGCGGACGGAGCGACTCCATCCTCATGCGCCGCGTCGCCCGGCTCTGAAGAACACGCTTCGCGCGCTCCACACACGTCCCCGCAGCTCACATTAGACCTGCATATTTCATAAGCGTGATGTTTATTTAATCGCATGTCTATCTCCGGCTCTTGATTCGCATCGACTCCACGCAGCCTTCTTTCACCAAAGCATGTTCTTTCCTTTTTTTATCTACATATCTCACTTCTATAGTCGCCTACGTTTTCTGCATTCATTCACGCCTATTACTTCTGCTGCGGAAACCACTGGAAATCTGCTCACGCAATGTTTCTGTTTGGCTCCTATTGATGTCTTTGCTGCTTTGTTGACATATAAAAAGCCTTGTAATGGGGAGAAGTTAGCTTTAACTTGCAGAATCGGCATCGATCTACAAATGAGGGGAACGTGACTTGTTGGCGCAAAAAGTCATCTCAGCAACCTCTGACGTGTTGCCGCGGTTACAACAAATCACAAAAAATGCTAACGGCCTGGATCCTTTGCATCAACTAAAATGCAGTGATAAAAGAACAGATATTACAATAATGCAAGGCAGGAAAAAGCCCAAACAAATATAAAAGTCTAATTCTATGCATGAGCTTCAGGTAAAGGGAAAAAAAAAAAAAATGTGACTGTATAGGCGTTAAATAAGATCCCTGAGCTGCTTAATCCTTTAGGAGCATAGCTAATAAGTCCAGATCTGAAATCCTGTAATACCAACTGGGTGCAGAAGAGAGAAGCTCGGAGTTCTTGTAACCCGACGTTCGTGTTTACCCCCGACACCTTCCTGCTGATAAAAGTCATAAAACATGAGCGGTAAGGAGACTTGCCTCTCTGCCATGCTGCATCTAATTAAGTCACTTTTCTTCCACTGTAATAACTGCCATCACTCCAAGTGTGCGCACATTTGTTTTTTGAAGCTTTTGCAATTTACCGATGTGGTGATTTTTCACCGGGACTGGTGTGAGTTCGCCCATTATTCAAATCTCCAATCATCGGTAATTGCTTGGAGTCATGCACATGTACGGCCGCTATGCAGCACGATCCATGGAGAGAGTCTGGAGATGCCGGCGTTTTTCAAACCTTGATAATGAACATTGACATCTGCCCCAACAGGAAGCCAAACCCTGGTTTTGTAAATTAAAATCTCGTAGCGAACCCACTCGTCCAACCCGACCGCCTCCTCGCTCGCACATTAAATGTAATTTTGAGTCTTGCTGGAATCCCTCCGGGTTCTCAAAGTCATGACATTCAAACGCGTGAGATGTTTCAGTTCAGGAGATCAATCCAGAGGCTGATCTAAGAATTCTATATGCACCAAATTGGTGCTTCAGCCGCCGCCTGGTTTGGCTTTATTCATGAAACTGAGTACATTTTCTCCATCTAACCGCCTCCTTTGAACCTCACCCCTTCATGTTCTGCTTTCCATCCTTTCTCACTAATACATGAATGTTATTTCCTCTCATTGCTTTGAGTCGGATCTAAATGTTTCAGAACTCCAGCCACTGTCTCCAAGACATGGTTTCCTTCGTGATTTTTTTTTTCTTTCTGTTTTATTCTCGTCACATTCTCATTTGTTTCTTCGTTGATGTCTCGATCACCTCGGGAATCTACGTGAGCGCCTCGCGGCGAGTTCTGCGTTTAGCGTGCGTTTCTGTCACTCTGTTGTGGGAAACGGCGCCGTGTCGGAAAGTGACATGTTATTCTTGTCGAGCGGACGGCTGTTGGCGGCGCTCTGTGATGTTTGCTGATGTTCCCTGACATATTCAATTTGGCCGATCCTTCCCGCGTGTGCGCCAGGTAATGCAGTAAACACGGCAGTTTTTAGCATCCCGGCTACTCCTGTCCGGATTGATTCTCCTGCCGTTTCCGCGCCGGATAACTCTGACGTGATGAATACAAATGAGGCGGAGTATAATGAGTTTTGCTGTACAGTATAGTTAAAGAGCTAACGTTGCATGTGAAGGTGTTGTTTTGCTCCGGGTTTGAACCATTCTCAGTCAATAAGCGTTTTCCTGTTTGTAATGCTATACGACTCTTTAACGTCTATCTAAGATGTGTACATTTACATGAATGTATTCATTCCTATGGAGTGTTCACACCCGTGTTAACAGTCTCCCCGCTGCCTCGCCACACACGTGCTGTTGCTGGGACTGCTGCATTGCTCAGGGGCCATTAATTTCCAGGCTGTGCTTAACGTGCTTAGCGCTCTGTGGGGAGGGAGATATGTATATGGATGAGTTTTTCAGGGGCCAGGGAAGAAGTGACGAGGAGCGGAGCGTGATAGGTGGGAGAGAGAGAGAGAGAGAGAGAGAGAGAGAGAGAGGGAGCAGATGATTACGCAAGAAGTCGAGGCGTTGCCACCGGTCTGGTGGGAAAATGGAAAACTAATATTAGCTGTATGCCGCAATCGAGAGACATGCTTCAGAAGCATGACGCGAAACGGGAACGTCAGGTTTGTGCATTTCTGCACATCGTGCTCCCGTTGGCTCTTCGGCCCCTCGCAATCTTGAAGTCGTGGAATTTGGGCAGTTGGGGAAATGGTAACTTCATGCCATGTTTTTTTTTTATTTATTTATTTTTGACATTGGTGAGTGTAACGTTCAGTGTGCGCTCAGTAATATCCAGTAACAGTTCCCCGAGTTCAGTTTCAATGAAGCATTGCAGGCATGTGTCGGTACTGACTTCATTCGCAGGTCCTTTGAAAGAGAGATCCTGATATAATGCTTCAGCAGGTTTGCAAATGTCTGTCTTAATAAGAAATGATGTTTGTTTGGGCCAGTTTTAAAACTTACAGAGAATGAAAAAGAGCTCAGAGACAATTGGAGGAAATCCACACACACACACACACACACACACACATATATAGGAGAACATTGAAACTCCTCACAGGAATCAGGATTTGAACCGAGACCTTCTCAATGTGAGGACAGAATTCAAACCACTGGGCTCAGTAATACACTCACATCAGTGCTTCCAGATTCAGGACTGTTTACATGTGATTGTTTAAAATAGATCCACCACACATTGAGTAACTTACCTGTGTGAAATCACCTCATAATGACACTAAATTACAATCCATCAAGTTTTCCATGTCTTCCTCCCCGTCGCCCTCTGAACAGTCTGTGCAGGTTATTTTCCTGTGAACAGGAAGTGAGCACACGGGCCTCGGGCAGGGCTTCGGCTCTTCACGTCCTCTTTTGAAGCAGACTAAATATTTGGCCCACAGGGCTGACGATATAAATACCCGCGTAGTTTCTCCGGGCCGTTTCTCCTTTGCTCTTTTCCGTCCTCGGCGATGGGAGCCGGAGGTTTAAAAACGGTTCAGATGGGCGAACAGTTCCTTATTAAGACAAAGTCGGCCGCATTTGCAAACCCGGTCGCAATAGCAGCTGCGCGGAACTTCAAGTGTTATTTCAGGACTGTTAATTTGGAGGCTGGCAACAGATGGATCGAGAGAAAAAAAAAAAGAAAAAGAGAAAAAAAAGCACATTGCTCTCGACTCCGTACTGTAATTGCCACAAACAAGTTAAAGCGTCGCCAAGAACATTTGTATCCGCTGTGAATTCAGTAATCTTTATTAAACCCATTAAGACGCGAGACGACTTTCCCTGTGTGGTTGTGCTGGTTCAGTTTAGTGAGCACAACATGCGAAATGCTATATCTAATCAATCAAACTGAGAGTGCCTGTAAATCTCTAATGTTCTGTTGGAGACGTCTGGGGGGGAAAGAAGTTAACAATTCCTGATTTGAAAAGCCAACATCATATTGTTCAATATCTGTTTCGAACAGTACTGGTTTGAAACGCAAAGCAATCATGCTTTAATTGATGTTTCGAGCTGTTTTCGTTGCAGCTAAAAAAAAAAAACAAAAAAAAAAAACCTCTTTTACCTGATTTTACCTTCACCTCAGAGGCTGCAGTGGAAATATTGTGAAACCCGGCACAATAGCGCTTAAAAAGTGGAGGTGTCACGCTGCGACGTCTCCAGCTCCCCTCCCTGCTCTCTCCGCTTTCCATCTCCAGTCTTTATCGGAGTCCTCAGTGGATACTAAATAGATGGAAGAAATGAGTGTAGAGACATCTGAGGACATCACAGCTCCTGTTCTCCGACATATATTCCAATTCTGCGCCGCGCCGCTTCAGTTTCTGGCTCCTGGTTGTCGTCTTTATTCCTCATCCGTACGACGTGCCGTCCATTATCTCCCCCCTCCGGTGACGGCAGTCACGTCTGTCATTAACCCAGACCCAGGCTGCAGGGCGGGGTCACTTCCTGCCTTTTTCCCTCCTACTAACACACACACACACACACACACACGGTTTGGGTTACCGCCCCTCCCATGCCTGCTGTTCAAGCTCTGGCTTCAAAAAAAGGAAAAGCTTTCCGACCATGATCCAAATGAGTTGTGACAAGGATCTAATGCACCACTGAGAAACTGCACTTTGGTTTTTTTTGAAGGGTAGCTCCATCAAACCCTTCTGTCTGGATGTTTGCCTTCTTTCTGGGGAGATTCACATTGACTTTTGTGTTTTATGCTCTTATTGTTCGTCAATATCTGTAAAGGTAGTGTATTTTAAGCCAAGCTCCGGAATTAATTTTGCGAAATATGAAGATGGTCGTCTTCATCACTCGAGAGGCTCTTGTAAAGATTTTTGCTGTTTTCCATTCATCAGATCACAGATGCCATTGGTGTTCTGTGCTCAGTCGAGTGCATTTTGATATAATATTAGCCAAAAAGTGTGAAGTAGCAACATTTTCAGTGTTTATACAAATCTGTTTTTACAAATGTCTGACAGCTTTATTCTAATGGTGACAAAAGTACAGAGACTTCACATTGTGACAGTTCAACTGAGTTCATTAGGCCAGGCGTGTCTGATGGGGAGCAGGGAATCAAAATATATAGGTTCAACAACCAGCAAAGGTTTGTAATTTGGATTAAAAGATTAAAGGTTCAGGTTTGTTTACCATGAATAACTGACGAGTTTCAGGAAAACGTAATTGTTTTGGGTTGATTCCTGGAGACTGAGTCTTTTTTTGTCAAAACTCCTGGTTCAGTTCTCAGCAACAGACCTGTTTGATTGGAACACACTTCAGTTCATGAAACGTTGAAGTTCAACGGGAAGAGAGTGTGAGTTGTAGTGAACAGTTGAGTGAATCTACTGCATTGGCTTGAAATGTTGCACTTGAATGTGAAGACTGTGATTTGTGGGGGTTCAGCTGGGGAGAGACTCCGGTTGGGTTCAGTTCTACTCTCCAGGCCTCCCTTCTTTTCATCCTCCCTTCATTACAGCCTCTCATTTTCTCCTTTGTGACTTCTGTAATTACTGCAATCAATACTGGAGCTAATGAAATAACAGCCTCCACACAGGAACATTAAATATATCTTTTTGCAGTAACTTTTCTTTTTTTTCTTTTCAAGGCTGCTCGGTGAAAAAATCTGTGATTTTCAGTGCAAGTCTTCAGATTTCTGTTTCCAACCTCAAGGCAAGCCGAGATGACTTGAGAGCAGAGACCATCCATCCATCCATCCATCCATCCATCCATCATTCATCATCCATCCATCCATCTACCTACCAGTCCATCCATCCATCATTCATCATCCATCCATCCATTCATATATCAATCTGTCCATCCATCCATCCACTAATCTGGCCACCCACCCATCCATCCATCCATCCTTCCATCCATCCATCCATCCATCTACCTACCAGTCCATCCATCCATCATTCATCATCCATCCATCCATTAATATATCAATCTCTCCATCATCCATCTACTAATCCATCCATCCACCCACCCATTTATCCATCCATCCACCAATCCACTCATCTGTCCGTTCATCCATCCATTCATCAGTCTATCCATCATCCATCCATCCATCCATCCATCCAGCTATCATCCACCCATTCATATATCAATCTCTTCATCCATCCATCTACTAATCCATCCACTCACCCATCTGTCCACCCACCCATCCGTCCATCCATCCATCCATCATCTATCCGTCCATCTATCAATCTGCCAATCCACCCATCCACCCATCCACCTATCATCCATCCATCCATCCATTCATCCATCCATCCATCCATCCATCCCGTCATCCATCCATCCTTTACCTCCGTGCCATCCGCCCTCCTCTCCCGTCCTGTGTTCACGCTGCCCAGCTGGTTCGTTCAGCCGGTTCGTTCGGTCGGCCATGTCTGAGGTCGCCCGCTGCGGCTGGAAATGAAGACGGGCCTCGGGGACGCGGTGCCGAAGGGGGGGCCGGGTAATAGTCCGAGGCCTCCGCGGCGGTCGGGATGAGTTTCAGCCTGGATGAGACAAAGAGCAGAGTCCCACAGATGCTGTCAGTGGTCAGATTGCTTTCGGCAGCCCGGCCTCCAGTAAACCCAGCTGGACATCTGGATGCTCACACACACTTGATGTGGACGTGCGTGTGTGTGTGTGTGTGTGTGTGTTGAGAAGGGCTGACCTAACTACAGTGCACTGCGGTGTGTGTTCATGTCCTGTTATTCTCTCACATTTTCACAAAAGTTTGCACTCTGGGTTTTAAACACTTGCCGTCTTGCTTGCTTTAATTGGACCTGTTTGTTGGAGAACAGCGGCTATTTTATTGCATCTCATTTAGTTTTGTATTCCCCCAAAGTTTAGTTTCATTTCAATTTAATAAAAAAAAAGAGCACAGATAGCTGTTGCATTGCTAGATTTTGCTCAGGGCATAATTTAACAGGAGCTTATGGTAATACAGTCATCATCTTTTTCTCTGTATGGAAATGGCCGAAATCTTGCCTCAGCTTGAAAACTTATTTTAGAAACGCATTTAAATTATCAATCGCACCTACCGGAGCCTAATCTCTGCGTGACTTCTCAATTTTAATTTAGCCGAGAAATGAAATAAACAAACAGGGAAGCAAACAGATTAATAAATAAGCGCATAAACATATAAATAGATAAATATCTCCACAGTTCATTAGCATTTCGCGTCTTACCCCCTGCGCCGTCGCTCCGCTCTTCATCGCCGTCTTTTCAATTAACCTCGGGTGAGG
Source organism: Salarias fasciatus (assembly GCF_902148845.1). Taxonomy (NCBI): domain Eukaryota; kingdom Metazoa; phylum Chordata; class Actinopteri; order Blenniiformes; family Blenniidae; genus Salarias; species Salarias fasciatus. The sequence continues at coordinate 6,044,942 of NC_043747.1, forward strand.
AAAGGTGATGAACTCTCTATCCCACCCCACACACACACACACACACACACACTCACACACACACACACACACACACACACAGACTCTTAGCATTCCCTCTGCATCTCCTCCGTTTCCTTTCTGCGTATCGTCTTGTGACAAATTCCACTCTGATTAAAATGGAGGTTAGTGGAAAGAGCAGTAACACAAAAAACTGAATACAGACACACACACACACACACACACACACACAAACATACCTGAGTGAAGATCAGTCACAGACAGCCACAGCGGGCGCCATCATGGGAACTGATGAGGTGGTGCCGGGGCGCCACGCATCCTTTTCATGTGTCCAATTAGCGCCTGGCACCAGCGCCTCTCCAACAAAAGCAAACCCATTATAGCCAGGGGGCACTTCGAGGGGGATGAATGGAAATTGTTTCGTGCAGAATCATTTGGAAAAAAATCATCCCCCCGTTGGTAGGCTTCAGCATGGAGTGTATCCACGTGTTAAACACAGACCGGCGGCGGGAACGCGGGTACAGTACGAGCCTGTTTCTGCTGCTCGACGACTCTCTGATCTGAGCGTAACCCTCCGACAACGCTTCACTATCAGACACTGCATGTCTGTTCCGAAGAAGCTAAGAGTGCAGATGTGTTCAGCAGCAGTTTCCAAGCGTTTTTGTAGTGAAGCCACACACACACACACACACACGTATGTGCCGTAGCAATCTGTCTACATGGAAACGGAAGTGGGACGGTTTTGAAAAGTTGTGTTTTCAACCAAAAAGTCGCGTTTTTAGTGGCTCCCAGCATAAACAGGTGCCAAAAATGCTATGGAAACGTTCCATTTCCAAAATATGGTCATGTAAACCGAGTTTGTGAGGACATTTATCTTGATGTGTACAGCTGAAAAACAGCACTAAAATTAGAATCAAATATTTGGAAGAAAACTTGAAACATACAGAAAACAAAGACACAAACGACCAGGGTATTCTTACTTCGTTCAGCTCAGACTGCTTCTGTATGTGTCTTCCTTTTGAAAAATGGACTTACTTACCGGCTTGTTTTTCCCTCGGAGAATATGAGATGAGGTTGAAGCCCCCGTCTTTTCTCGGTTAGCTATAGATCATTGTGGAAATGTGATAGAGGGCAGTGCACCTGCACGCCAAACACCTTGTTAAAATTCAGTGAAACGCCTGTTCAGCGTGCCTGGTATCCTTCATTTCATGTTATTGTATCAGAAGGAGAGCGCCGTCTCTCATTACTGCTGCCACAAAGTAAACAAAGTGTTTGGAACTCAAGCAGTAGCCACTGAGAGGGACGCCTTTCCCAAGAGGGAATTAATCCTCGGAATTAATTTAATCAGAACTAAGATAAGTTTTCATCGGCTTCTGTTTCCCAGAGTTTTTGCAAATAGTTGGCATGAAGTTGTGAGCCAGAGAGAGGAGCGGCGTCGTGGCGGATCTGTTTCGGGACTCCACCAGTCGCAGCGGTTCTGCTTAATTAGCTAAGTAGAGGCTGAAGAGAGTGCGACAAGCGCCCACTCGCCACCCAGCACCTGATTACACGGCGTGTCTGCAGCGCGGTTCGGGAGGACTCATCTGTAAATCATCCCTTTTCGGAGGGAAAATGCGGCACATGAATATTCATGCCGTGCGTATTTTCACCTTTCTCTGCCGAGCGGCACACAACAGGCCCACCTATAGCACGAGCCCCCGGGCCATAATTGGAGAAGCAGCTGCGTCCGCAAGTCAGATTTGGCATTTTCACTTTTTCTGAAGCTGTTTCCAGGTTACGGCGGGGAGAAGACAGTATTTCAAAGCGAGGATCGTAGCTGTGTGGAAAGATGTGCACGCACGTACAGATGAACTCGCAATTCACATAAAGCGTGTCTGTACAAGCACGGCTTTCATCAGGGTCTGAGTGAGCCCCTTCGCTCATTATCCAGCTGATTCTCCGTCTGTCTTGCTCTCTGCATTGACGACAGGGAGGAGCATTTAAAGGTGTGGATCTGATTTTCTGGATAAGAAGTTATTGTGCCAAGCAAAATGAGGAATTCGTCTATTTACAGCTTCGTTTTCTGAGCTGATGTGATGAAATACGCAATGCTGTCTCGATTCTTCTAATCTGCAGAACGAATTTCTTACCAAAGGTGAAATTTTATTCCGAATGTTGGAAGACCGTCTGACCACAGAGACATTTAAATCATAAGACCAGTCTGTGAGTTCCCTGAAGTACACACAACGAATTATTGATCTGGGTCGCCTCATTTGAAACGTCGCAGGTTCGATCCCCCATCTGTCCATTTGTTGAAGTGTCCTCGAGCATGACGCCGAACCCCAAACTGCTCCGAGTGCTGACGGTGTGAACATGGTTGCAAACATGTCAAAACTGTGGCGTTTTCCAGTATTGAACTGTCACATATAACATTGAATGAGACATTATTATCAAAAAAACGTTCCCATGGTATCTGTGTGTTTGCACATCACAAGTTAAAGTCATTTCACTGCAATATATGCAGCATTTCCAAAAAAACAGATTTTTTTCTCTCTCAAATAATACAAGATTATTGTCAGATTGCTGGCACGCTGCAGATTTCTTGCTTTGAATTGAAAAAAAAAAATACTGATGGAAATGGAGCCAAATGGAGACAAAAATATAAGATAAGGACAGTGAAGCGTTCAATTGCCGTAAACAACATCCAATATTTAAAGTAATATGATACGACTGAGGTATAATATTACCAGCTATGCCAGCCGTACTGTAGTTTATCACATCATGCACTACCATAAGCCGTTTTCACCTCCCTGCTGCGGTTGTCATGGCGACCATATGGCGGTACCCCAAGGAAGCGCAACAAGGCATTGCGTGTCATCAGACTCTGTACCTCGGTCCCTGTCGTCGCATATTAAAATGCGAAGCGTGTCACCTTGTTGACTCATTACGCGACGCGGCAGGTTTTTTTATCCGGCGGCGGCAGCGGCGGCGGCAACGGCGGCGGCGGCAACAACACACTCGCTCATTCCTAAGATGCAGCCGGAGTCACATCCAAGCTGAATTACTCCCATATTGAATTTGCCGGATTGCGGCGCGGACTAATAATATACATTCTAATGGAGTATACCGGCGAGATCGCTGTTCATTTGTTTTGCTGCTGTCGCCGGATTGCCGCCCGCCGTCCCGCACGCGCGAGTTATTACTCGGAGTGGATGCGGCCAATTTAGCCGGCGCCGCTCTCATTCCTGCACACACTCACACACACACACACACAGGTGCAGGCAAAGGTAAAGCTGCTATTAATTTAGAAAATTGGGATGTAAATACATGTTGTTTCCTGACTTTAATCCGCCTACTGTCTTGTGATGCGAGGCGTCGGGGGGGGGGGCGACGAGCGGCGTTACCACGCCGATCTGCGACCTTCTGCATTGGTAGGCAGGTTTGATCAGTAGGAGGTAATGACAGCATTTTTTTTTTTTTTTTTAACCAGGCAGAGGTGTTCAGCTAAATTCAGCTGAGGATGTAGGAATGTGCGTGAAATGGATTCGCTCTTTGAGCCTGGCATTAAAGGGGCATCAAACATTAAACCCCTTCTTTCATTTGCTGTAATGCACGTTTGCCGCAAACGAATGAGTCGTCGCTGCTTTTGGCAGACCGTGTGTATATGTGTGTGTGTGTGTGTGTGTGTGTGTGTTTTGTATTCGTGTCCTTGTTCAGGTCGGATTTCAAATGTGGTTCCAGGGCCTCTGCCGGGAGCCAGTCATCTCGGGTTCATCTCGGATCAGCAGTTCTCTCTTGTCAAATATTTTTTCTGTTATGCTTCAGCCAGCTACGGTTAAATTGAGGGGAAAAAAAGTGAACCTGAAACACAAAAGCAGCGGGATGAAAAAAAAAGAGAAAAAAACTTTTTCTCTTTTTTTCTGGCCTCGTTTGGCATCAGTGTAGCTGTCGTCTCGATTCATATTTCTTCTTCTTCTTTGTCCCTATCACCAGCAGTCTAATGGCTTCACAAGCAAAGACAGAAAAGAAAATATATATATATATATAAAAAAAAAAGGTGGTTGTTAGTCCTGTAAAGTGACATTTGGAGAATAAACCTTGCAGCGATTGAGCCGAGGCAGGTTTCATCGATGGGTCGACGGTCCGCCTCCTGCTCTAATCAGCCTCCCTCAGAAAATCTCCAAACACCTTTCTCTGTTTATACGGGCAATTTCTGCAGTGCACAATAATATTTCTGCAAGACGCTGATCAATATCAATTACCGCGCACTGAGGATTTATGAAACTAAAGTCGAGATTCTGCTCATCTAAAACTTTCATATTCATTGAATTGCCGGGGTATAAATTACCCAAATGATTGGCTTATTTTGTTCGGATTGGTCGAAAACGTCCAAACTTTCCAAAGACTCTACAACTGCAGAAACTCCGAGACTGTATGCTTGATTTACAGGATTACACAGCACAGTGTGAAATAACTCCAATTAACAGTGTGACGTTATTTCTATCACGGGGTAAATTAGTAGCATTAGCATGAGCTTTTTCGACAGTGCAGTTGGCATTTTCACCGTCACACTGGTTCATTATCAGTTGCGTAAATAAATAAATGGAAAGAAAGGAACAGCTTCTTCCAGCTATGCAAAGCAGCCATTAAAGCAAATAGTGGATGAATTACCTGCAGTGGGTCAGGTGCTGTTACCTACCAGGTGTTTTTTTCTTCTTCTTTTTTTGTGGATATTGCAGGTGGCCTTTCTATAAAGCAGTAATGCCACGTTAAATGTCAAAGAGCTAAGAAAGAGTGTTTCCCCCCCCCCCCATGAATCCTCTGCTAATATACTCACAGAGCTACTCCACCTTTGAATGCTTCGTCCAGTCCGCTGCTTTGCCTGAGGGTCCTCGGCCCCCTGTGGTCCTCACACGATCGATAAAAAGACGGGGTTGGGGGGGGGGGGGGGGGCCGCGGCGATCGATGCACCTCCTGCTTTCCTGCCTCCCATCAAAGACAACTGTTGCACAAATACACCCACCTCCAGCGCCGGGTCCTGCCTCGGTTTCAGTCAGGCCCCTCTCCGCTCCTCGTCCTCCTCCGCCCTCTCCACCTTCTCATGCTCACCCTCTAAACTTCGCTGTCAGATTTTCTCGGGCCGCCAGAGCGCAAAGACAAATGTTTCCCGTCAAAATGAGAATTGATTTTTCCCCCATTGGCCTCTGTAATCAGTGATTCGTACATTCTCATCTTAAGGGAAAACCTGGTGGTGGAGTAATGATGGCCACTGGAGGACGCCTTGTTGGGTGGGGGGGGGGCGCCAAAGAATCAATGGAGACAATGGATCCAGATCATTCCTGGCCTTCTGAATTCTGTAACATTTATAAAATGTCTGGAATCGTCTTCTGAAAGAGGAGCGCGATGCAGTGATGGTGGCTGAGTGACGGTCACGGCGTTCGGTTGGAGTCGGAGCGAAGCAGGCCGCAGGGCTGGAATCAGAGCCAGAGCTAATGACCTGTGCAGTGACGAGCGGCGGGGAACGTCGGGCCGGATATCGGCGTGCCGGTATCCTCCACCGAGTCTTGGCACCCCCCCCCCCCCCCCCCCCCCCCCCCCCCGCCCGCCAGCGGCTCGCAGCTGTTTTCCACCTGACTCCCCCCGTCCGCCCGGCTCTGCTGCCCCTCAGCTCGCCGCCGTTCACGACAGCAACGCTTTCTGCTTTGTCATGCAGACAAAAGCAGGAGCAGATTTCATCTTTAATCAAACTTTTACTTTTGCGAACTGCCAGTTCGCAAAGATTCAAACTTTTCTTTGCATAAATTTGCATTTATTTTGTGCTTAATACAGGAGATAATGACAATGAACTGCTTAAGCCAGAGAACTCCTGTGCCTGAGAACCGGTCTCGTCACCCTCCTCCTCTCCCCTCGCTCTCTTATATTTACTGTCTCTCTACACCGAGAGAGGCAAAACAAAAACATCCTTTAAAGTTTATGCATGCAATATCATTACATGAAGATAATAAATCTAACACTGCGGACAGCTTTATTACACCACAATGCAGCAAATTTAATTTAAAGTGCCATCTATATGCTCGTGGCAACCCTGCACCTCCTACACATGGACGTCCGTTTACTCAAGGGAGAAGTTGCAGTCAGTGTGGATTTGTTGAAGTGTCACCACTCTGGAAAGCTACAGAAAAGACTCATTTGTCTCGACTGATGCCAGGCCCAGCGGCGAGTGGTACTACACCGATTTTGGCTTTGTGTTCGTTCTGAGGGTATTGTTAACTTCAATTTTTCCCCTCTTTTGTGTTGCTCATTTTGTCAAACTCCACTGATTTCCTCTTTCAACTTCAATTTTAGCGTTGAAAGAGCCGACGTTTATTTATTACACATAATAGTGCAGAATGACTTTTTTTTTTTTTTTGCAGAATGAGCTTTTTTTGTGTCTTCAAGGCCGATCTTTTCACATGACCTAACAAAAAACTGAAAATATGAGCTCTCTTGAGCGCTCCATTCATGTTATTGAATGACATTAGTGTTAAACCCAAGTGATTAATCTTCTAAAAAAGCAGGACGGGCTCATTCTCCTCTTTATCTTTTACTGTTCCTGATCAAAGCCAAGGACAATGAATTGCAACAACATGGTGTGCATCTAGTCACACTTACAAGTGGCACAACACTGTCCTTTTTTTTTTTTATGATCTGTAATCAAAAAGTTCTTCTTAATTTGAAGCCCGGCGCCACGCTGTGCAGGGATACAAGGCTCTGATCGTCTCCTGGAAGATTCCCTCTGCAGGCATGTCAAGCACCATCTGTGGCATGTCTTGGAACTTCTCGAAAAGTTACCAAGAGACAGTGTGTGTGTGTGTGTGTGTGTGAGTTGTTGAAAAGGCTCACGACTGAGACACTGTTGTGCTTGTTCTCAGATGGACTACAGTAAGACGTACTCTTTGCTGCCTTAATTGTTGCGGGTTGGATGCGTTTGCGAAGCAGGCGCCAACACAGCACACTTTACTATGCTATCATCAATCTGGTCCGAAATCTCGACGCGGCGATGCCGAGACACGTGTACAGTGCACGCCACGGCGCCCGTCTAAACCGAACCCGACGCGTGCTGCAAGGTCCATTAACGGGCAGAAGTCATTTGCATTCAAACCCACGGCGCGCGTCGCCACTCGTCCACGTTATTGGGGAATGTCAGAGCGCTGGAGCGTTTAAATTATAGTCTAGGTCACTGATTGTCATGATCCAGTCGGCAATTACCTGCAGTGGAATGACAGGAAGCCACGTGCAGGTGGATGAGTTATATCGCACTGGTAAAAAAAGTCAGGAATGGGAATCTGCTGTCTCCCAGCTGCAGACTCATTGATATTTTCTTCACGCTTCATTCCTTTCCCTCACGCTGACCAGAAGTTATCCATCACGAGGAAAGTACAGCCGCGTCCCTTTATATTAAGCATAAGTTAAGAGTAAGATGCCTTCGTTTACGGCCCGGGTGATTTCAGTGCTTACCCAGGTCTGAAGAACTGGACAGACTCGCCCCTGTGGTTTAATGTGGTGTAAATCTGGTGGTGGCGCGGATTGTTTTGGCTAATTGAAACGCAGCGTGGCGCCTGATAAACAAGCTGTTCCCTCTCCTCCGTGAGACTAATGGAATCGTCTCAGTTGAATTAATAACGGCAGTATGATTCAGTCCATGTTCAGGGCAGTGAAACGATGTTTCGCTCGATCACCAGATCACCAGATTTCAGTGGCATTTTGTTTGTTGCACCCAAAAAGCAAACAAAACCCAAAAACAAAACATTCCATTTTCTTTAACACCACGCCATCTGAACAGCGCAGCTTGGCCGAGCTGTGAATTTCCCCTTTAAGAACTGCTGTTTTCAGTCGCGGCGTAGCCTCAAGTGTCGACTGTGGAGTGGCTAGTTGGTTACAGACCGCCAAGTGCCACTTCACAGATTATTCAGCGTCTGCATTGGAGTCGCCCTGCAGTGAAGTGCGGGATGAGAGTAAAACACTGTAAAGAAAAAAGGAAAGACGAACCTGTGGCGAGCGGCCGGGGCTCCTCTCCAGCTGGCGGCCGCTGGGTTATTGTAAATGCGCCGTCAGTGGAAGACCGAAGGCTGCCATTCACGTTTGATTGAAGCTGACGTTTTGTTGGCGTTCGCCCTGCCGCCCTCTCCTGATACGTGGAATCGGCGCCGGCCTGCCTGTCGGACGGCTTCCATTAGCTGGGCGGTTCGGTGTATTAGAAGGACTCCCCGGTGGATCCCGGTGTTGATGGTCTGTCAGTCTGGGCTTCACGTGGCTTCCATCCCCTTCCCCTCTGCGTGTTTATCATCTCTCCCCGCTGATTGAAAGCCGTGATTGATGCCCCGCGCGGCAAGAGTTCATCTTGTAGTAATCACCTGAAGCCTCCAGTGTTTGACCGACGCCGCCTCTTTGTATTACACGAATGTGTGTCAAACTGCATTGAAGTGGGTGACGGTCAGGAGCGGTGCTTCCCCCCTTTTCTCCTGGATATCCACACAGCTTGAGAGCATTTTAAATTCCAGTTGCAAGTTATTTAAAATCAATTCAAAACCCAAGCGTTGGCTGCCAACACACTCGAAACATGTCAACAAGTGATCCCGATTTGCTCTCGGGTCAGGGCGAACAGAGAACTCTTGTTTCGTTCAAATTGACTGATCAGTTTAGACACAAGAGCCAAAGGTGAGATGGGGGTCGGCGAACGCCACTCAAGGCTGACCAGGCCGTTTCCTGCTCAGCAGGAACACAAAGCAAGCTGGGAACTCAGAAAAAATAAAAACAAAACACGCTATTTGTCTTCCCGTGGATACTTTAAAAGCAATAAAGCTCCTGAGGATAAAAGTCAGTGTGTTGTAGAGATGCCTTTGAATGACATTGTAGGGTGTGTCACAGAATAAAGATTATTCATCCGTCCATTCAATTCAGAACTGATAGTACATCCAATTTTATACATTTATTTTATTTATTAAGATGCAAAATACATACTTTTCCTCATCAGTCATTTTCCTACCTAACATCAGTCTCTGAAATGTTTAAAAAAAACAAAAACAGGCCCTACAGAGCTGCAAATATCCCACTAAAGTGTCCACAAGCCGATCTTTCACATGCAAAGAAACAAAAGTGCATCCTTGCCATGACGTCTGCAGCAGCAAACTGGCAGCCTAATAAAGAGGTTTTTTTTTTTTTCTTTTTTTTTTTTGTATGACTGCATGTGCCGTACCTCCCTGAAACCTTATTTCCCTCTCTGTGTGTGCACATTCGCAACGGCTGCATTCTCATCACAGCTCGTCACAGATATCTTCCAGCGTCGCAGCGTCCTTCCTCCTTCCTCCTTCGGCCCCGGGCGAGCGTCAGACGCTACGCCCCGCGCCGGTCCGCGGCGTCGGACGCGACATCCGCCACAGTTTGGGGTCTGGACTGCAGTTTACACACTCCTATATGTTTTCGCCATCGGAAAGACGACGGCAGCCTGGCTGTTGTATCGCGCTGTGGGACTGTCAGCCCAGATCAAAGCTTATCTGTTGGTGCAAAGTGAAGGATATTGCTTGAGCTCGGCGGCGTAATGGCTGCAGACATGTTTATGGACTCCACATCCTTTTGATTACCATCTCGATAGCAGCTCTCCAACATGTCTCATCTTTCTAATGCGAACTGCGTTTTTCATCTCTGCATTCACAATTAAGACACAGTAAAAGCTTAAATACACACCAGGGATGATGGGATTTTATTTTATTTTATTTATTTTTTTTCTTCCGCCGTTGCCAGCTCATAATGACAACTGGTATAAAGAGGAGCCGGAAACTGATGCATGGCAATGACCCGATCTGTTTGAGGATGGAAATTAATTCAGTCTTAAGCAATTCTGCTTGAGTGACAGGCCTGGCAAGAGGCCTTGATTTCCCCACAGCGCCGTCGCCCCGTCTTTAAGCTAACCTCATACATAAAAAGACCACCAATTAGGAGTTAGTCAGGGCTGCCCACCGTCCTGGATTATGATTCGGTAATTGAGTGTGCTGGAGGTCACTCGACTTGCTCTGTCTTCGCGGGGGGGATTTTATTTGGAAACGGCCGCGCCAACAGAAGGTGATGGCTTGCTAATAGCTGCCAGCTCCGGGCAAAATTGCCTGTCAATGAAGGTAATTGGGCACATAAGCCATTTTTTTTTTTTTTTTTTTTTTTTTTTTTACTCCCACTGTCACTTTGTCCACATTCAGACACTCTGTACAACCTGTAAAAGGAAGGAAGAAAAAAAACCCGGCGAGTTATATCATCATAGTGCTGAGGTGCAGCTGACACGTCGGTAATGGAATGACTCCCGGCTGCACCGCAAATTCAAACTGTTATTCAAGCGGTTTTACCATTTTCCCCCGCATACATCCATGGCGTTTCCCCCCCCCCCCCTGCTATCTAGCTACTTAATAGTTAATTGTCAGATGCACGGCGCTCCCCGGGTGTACTCGGGCGTTTCACCGCTGGTGGATGGGCTTTTTTTTTCGTGGATGCCTTCAGCGGGGATTTAGCGGGATTAGTCCATCTTTGTCACCAATGCTGCTCCGCAGCCTCCAACCCGGGCGGCTTCTTTAACACATCAGTCTCCTTCAGCGATCAGATGGGGGGAAAAAAAAAAAAATGCATATTTTCTCAGCAGTGGTGCGACTTTCTCATCGCCATCCACCCGTTGATGCTCTGCTTTAATCCAATCGCCGTTGCAGGGTAGGCTATCCCGGCTAGCACTGGCGCACACATTTACATGTTGTGCAATGCAGCTGATGCTAATATTAAAGATTGACAGAGAAAAAGAAAAAAAAAAAATTGGGGAGATATCTGCCAGTGGCTAATGTTCTAGATCTTTAAATAACTTAGATTGTCGAATACCGTCGATTTCAGTAGACTTTTCCATGACTTGTTAGTCTGCCAGCCGCCGTAGGCTCAGCTCGGGGATTTGGAAAAGCATTTTACTGGAGGGTTAATCTGGAAGCCACGGGTGGGTTTCAACCTGCGCCCATCCAGCTGACATCCGGATGTCACAGACACTGAACTGTAGGAGTGAAACTTGAACCCTGATCTTGTTTCTGTGCAGATTATCACCTCTTCCAGTTTAATTGTTTTATGCATTTATGCCTTCAATCATACAAAAAAACTGAATGATTATTAGGTTTGAAATATTCCTTTTGTTCAATAATGTTATCCCATCGCATTAGTTATTTAAAACAATAGGAGATGAAAGATGACTTGCTGTTACCAGTTATTCATCAGTCAAAAAAAGCTAAAAAAGCTTTGTTATGATTGTTTTTTAGATTAGATCTTAATTTTGGACATTTTTACATTACAACAGATACAACATCCTGGCATTCCATACAAAAACGTGAAACTTAAGAATAAGGAATGTAATGTAGCTAAAAGAATCAAATTCTGAGAATAAGAATATAAAAATTAACACAACCCAGGGTAATACAACCTAAAACGCATTATATGCCTTCAAAGCAGAATATTGTGAAATCAAGTAAATTGAATTATGAACTGTTTTTAATTGACCCCAGCTTTTCTCAAGCTTTATTCAGCTGAATATTATACGATGCTTCTAGCTTTAGGCCATATTTACACAACTTTTAATTTTTTTCAACAAGTTTCCGGTGTACACGGCTGCAGTTTTAAAAATGATGTTTATCTATCAGCATGGCAGGTTGTTTTTGTAATAAAATCACACACACACACACACACACACACAGAGAATAATACACCAGTGCACACAGATTTGCATGTACAGACAACCACTGGACTGTTGCTTGGTGGCTCTCAGCTACCCACATATCCCATCCCTGCGTTCAGCATCCGCCCGTGAACCTCCAACCCGCCGGTGTGCCGACAATCGGGTTAGCGCCGGCGATGGCGGAGCGAGGCCACGGAGAGGGGAGCTCAGAATAGCAGCGCACGATCAATAGGCGAGCACTGAAATCCACGAAGAGCAAGGAAATGCATAGCAAATGCTGCGGAGCTCTGGGGTGCCAGGAGGCACCGAGGATTTTACATACATTATTACACAGGTGCAGCTCTTTTGTGATGCAGCGCATAGACGAAACACAGCATACATAAATGGATTTGGGTGGTTTTAGCTGGGGGTAAGAACAAATATTGACTTTATTATTAGCGGGGAGTGAACACATATTCATAATGGAGTCTCTAAGTGAGAGATAGAACCAACGTAGACCTGAAATGAATTTAGCGTGGTTCCAGAGAGAGAGAGAGGGAAGAGAGGGTCTGTACCCTGTAGCCATCGCTCCCATAAACCGGGAAATGTTCACGGATAAAAACAGGAAATTGATTTAGAAAAATGGGGAATCCTGTAAAACCAGAGGTGAAACAGTTTTCCTGTGTGTTCATAAAATGTAGTCCTGGAGTTGTGAAGCTTCGTAACAGAAGAGACTTTCAGTGTCCACTCATCTCCATGTTCCTCCTTCCCTTTATTCACCATGTTCCCGCGTTTTCCATTGAAACTGCTGTTGGTGCTAGGAAGACATCAAGAGTCGGTCACAAACCAGAGCGCACGTGAAACAGGTGGCCAGAGGCCGATTAATGAAGGAAAGAAAAAAAAAACCAAAGCTTTAATGAAGGATGTGTGTGTTTGTACCTGTGTGATGTCTGGGTTCCCCATTAAAGTCAACAGCAAAACTCTTTGTACTGGAAACGCAGGCTTTTCCTGGTCTGGTGGAACTAAAGAACAGATGAGTGCATCCACCCACACGGTAATGTTCTCCACTCTCTGAAGCACCTACAGCACACCCACACCTTTCTGCTATAGCTCCACTCCAGCATCTGCTTTCTTTCATTAGCGTCATTATTCCAAAAATAGATCCGTGTGTTATCGGTTCTCTGCAGAGTTTACAAGCCAGATGTGGAATCAATCAGTTTTTACGGTACAAATCATTAAAGATGCGAGGTTCAACATGCAAGGTCATGTTTAATCAAATGTACTTCAGGGAAAGTGATACACTGAGATGATTCATCTCTCAATCAGTGTGGAATATAAAACGTGACATTTAGTTTGAAGATCAGACTTTGTCTTGTGGAAAAAATAAATACATCTCACGTTTTAATTCAGCATCAGTGAAGAGAGACGATTTATTGTTGAAATATATTCTCAGATGTATGTTTTCTGCAGGGATGTACAATTAAAAGCATTACCTTCTACTGCCAACAACTGACAACAGAGGAAGAAATGGAATAATCTTCGATATCATACATGACTAGACAATAAAGACGGACGAGTCTTTCTCCATTCAGACGCATTGCAACTGCAATCTGCCATCGTCAGGACGCATCTCAGAATGAATGATGTTCATAAATGAGATCTTTGCTGTGGAATCTTCTGCCAAGATGCGCTGATTTGCCATCTGATTTGCAACAGTGCAACAGTTCCACAAGATACCTGAGAAAAATCAATCAAATTCCAATCCGGGCTTTGAGATTTAGAAACGACAGGAAACTTCATGAGACATTTGAAGCTTATTTTAACCTTTGACATCGAGACTCTGCTCTAAAGGGCTTTTTAAGTCTTCAGGTGGGACATACAGTAATAGAGCAAACTGTGGGCAGCACTGAGAGCGATCCAGGGCTCAGGGGTTTGCTCAGGGACCCACAGCGGTGATCTGTAAGCAGGGCGAGCAGAACTGGGCCCAAACTCAAAAATATGTCCACGGAAAACATTTCTGTGAGGAAGATTTGTTCGAAATTCAACCAGTCGTCTGGGTGTTTTTTTATGATGCAGGGAAGAGTCTGTACAGAGCTCTGGAGTGGATCTGGAGATTGCATTGGTTGTAGAGTGATTGTCAGTCAGTCAGAAGGTTGGAGGTTCAATTCTCCTTGATCGACATGTCCAAGAGACCTTGGATGACAGCTGCCTCCACTGGTGTGTGAATGTGTGTGTGAATGGGTGAATGTGATTAGCGCTTTGGAGAAACAGCTCAAGCCATTGGATTTCAACAGCCTGCATGAGGAATTAGTCTAGAAAAAAAAAAAAAAAAAACTTTTGCCATATGCAAAAAGCCAAAGAACACTTTCCCAAAGACTGTGAGCAAGTTCACTGACAGGTTGAAGTTTGCCTCTAATAGTCTTTTCAACCTACTTACTTTTGCATGTGAATATGAATGTTTAACTGTCACCGCTGAAGGGAAGTAATGAGCTTTTAGTTGCGTCGAAGGAGGAAACCGGTCGTGCGTATCACCGATGCAGAGACGGAATCTGTTATTTGCACTCGAAACCGGCATTTGAACGCCGCCCTTTAAAAATCCAGCACTAATTGAGGAAGCAGCCGAGGAAGGAGTCCAAGTTCGGATTCACCTCAAAGTATCCCTCCTCAGAAGAACAGGCACAAAGGAGACGGAGGGAGGAGGGAAAGAAATGGTTTGAAAAGCAGAGGGAGGTCAAATCAATGGGGCACTGATTCAGCAAGCGCGTTTCTCTCTGGGTTTGGCAATGAGAAAATTGTAAGCACAGGTGTTCTTCTTATTAGCACAACACGACTTCCCACAGGCCCAGCTGGTATTGACGTATGTGTGTGTGTGTGTGTGTGTGTTTATTCTCCTGCTCTATAAGATTGCGGAGGATGTGTTATTGTGCTCTAATCCAGAGCTGCAATTTATTGGCCGAGTGGAGCCATTGACCCGCTCGGAGCAGGTACTCGCCGAGGAAAACACAGAGAGAGGCAGAACCCCGCATCCAGCTCGAAAGCCAAACCCGTCATTACACCGCTTCTGTTTGTCTCCGCGGACGCCAGTCAAAACACTTGGCGGGCAGCGATCTCGCCGGCCGGCCACAGCTGCCCACCCCTGGCTGTATTGACCTCGTTATTAGCTTCCCCTCACTGATGCCATCTCGGGGGTGAATGATTATCGGGTTGCACGAGATGCGAATAATACGGCGGTTATGGGATGTACAGCCTGTCCATCCACGCAGGTATATCGACATCTTAACATGGAAAAGATGGACGACAGGTTGGTTAAAAGAGCTTTAATGAGGAGTGGAGTGAGGAGATCCATAAATAAATGAAGAGTACATCGTTTACTTTCTGCTGATCGTCTTCTTTCCTCAAGACGACCAGGAACCTCAGGATCCTGCTCATAGGCATCGGGATTTAGTTGATCTACTCAAGAATGCACATTCCAACATTTGGGAACTCAATGGAAATTTCCAGCAGGTCTTTAAGATTGTGGAGCAATCTGTTGTTCGTGTTCACCATCCATTAGTACTCTGAAGTGGATTCAGTTCGGGGTTTTACTTATGATCTACCGTACAATGACGAAACGCAAAAAATGGAAGTTGGCGTCCTTACACTGTTTTACAGGCTCGGACATCCAGAAATGTGTCATCTGGATCTGAAACAATCTGCACGAACTGAGTGATGGGGACTGAAAAGAACCTCTTTGTGCACGTCTGCTTTTTAGGACCGGGTTAAAAAAAAAAAAAATCCCTCTGGTTCAAGAACACCGTCTGACAGGGTTTACCGGCAGCTAAAAGTGTCACTTTCGCCATCCTCTGAATTTGTTGCGATGCCTATTTAAGCTGGCGGTTGTATATTAACACATTTAGGGTCAGTATAATAATAAAAAAGAGGATACCTGCCGTTCCATCTTCTGTTATTTCTTTTTAAAGCCCACCTCTCCTCTCTTCACAAGGACGTTGCCGTCCCCCAAGGCGTCCACTTCCGTGTCTGTCAGCGCGTTAAATGGGGGCGGCGGCTCTCGGTGACTCGGCTCAGGTCGTCCCACTGTCGTCTGCGGAGTCGGTACCCGGCAGATGGGGCCGCTCCCTCTTCCACATTAGCAAAGCCGTTGTCCTTGGTGGCATCCGCTGTCTTTCACCAACCAGGGCTCCATGTTTCCCCCCTTTAATTTTCTTTTCTTCACACATGTTGTCGCTCAGTAGATTGGGGAGGAATGATTAGCTGGATCTTATTGAATTAGCTCAGAGTAATTGCTGTTTTATTGTTTAAGTGTTTTCTCTTTGGAGTAAATAGAGTGTTGCGGATTAAGTGTGCGGCTGTTTGGGTTGCTTGTGAACTGATTTGAGTCTGGAGGTTGCCTTGAGGCACACGTTTGGTGCTGATAGTATCATATTTCACACGTAACCATTTATGTGTCAGAATTTGGATCAAGAGGTAAGAAAGAAAAGTTCATTTTATTATCAAGCTAATGCTAATTCATGATTCAAGTTCAGCAAGTTGAAGTAATCTCCCTGAATGTTTTTTTTTTTTTTTTTTTTAAACAGACGTGAGAAAAGAATTCCTCTCGAGACGATGACATTTTTTTCTTCCTGCCTTCGACTGAATAATCCTTTAATTTACCTGGGAACAATAACGTCTCAGTGTTTTGACTTTCTTTCTTTAACACATTAAATCTTTTTGCTCGGTCTACTTTTTTTCCCCCAAAACTTCTTTTGTTGTGTGCTCCTTCTTTGAGAAACTAAAATGTGCAGGATGTTTAGGACGGCGTTTCACTGGTTCAACATAAAAATCAGTTCTTTGTACCTAACGAGTAGGAAAAGGCTCAGAATCAGGAGTCGTGTTTTATCTATGTTCTGGGATCTTTTTTCCCTGAATTGAGAAAACGGTGAAGCGAAACGGTCATTGTCACAACGAATAGATTTTCTTCTTCGTCCACGTCATTTACGAACCGGTCAAGAGACGCCAGGCTTTGTGGGATGCATTCCGTCCTCCTTCGCGCCTCGGCCATCCGCCCCTATCCTCATAAACACCCTCATTCTAATTAGATCCTCTCAGTCCGACCGCTGAAATCACACTGCGTGGAAATGTACATTCGAGGTAATTACAAAAGTACAATAACATGTGGCCACACTGGGGACTAAATTGCTTCTAAATAATTCATGGGGGTAGCTTTACCGTAAACAGACCGTTGCTCTGTATGCGGATCCGTCAGCCCCGACCTCTGCCTTAAGTGGTTCTGTGGCACCGTGACAATGCCACGGTCCAGAACAGACCATTCTGATTCAAACAGAGCTTGTCAGGTTATACAAAAAAAACAAAAAAATGTGTTCAAAATGCAAGCAATGTCACGTCTGTGCTTCAGATGGCAGCCGTAGAAAGATTACCTTCGATCCAACGCTTGGGCGTCTACAGGACCAGACCAGAGCAGGTGCTGGATGTACAAGGCTGTGAGCAGGCGGGCGCCGGCCGGTTAGCCCGCTAGCTCCCGGTCTTTTCCTCCTCTCTATCCTGCAGCTTTGCTCAGCTCTCTGCTCTCTTTTCCTCGTCCCTCCCGTGTCCTTCAGATGGGCTGGGTGTGGGGGGGGGGGGGGGGGGGGGGGGAGTGGACTGAGCTCCGAGCAGAAATAGCCACTCATGCATCACTCCAGCCGCTCCCGCTCCTCGTCTCTCGCTTCATCTCGCCTTTGTGTTTTAAACAAACGGGCAGAGGGGTTAACCCTCCAGAGTGCAGAGCTGACCCGCCACCTGGCAGCTCCTACGCTCTATCCCACTTCTCTCTGCTCCGTTTTTAGCTCCATTTTGATGTAAAAAGGTAGAATATTCACTGAAGCTGAATGGGAAATGCAAAGGCTTTACAGTGAAGCTTTCTTTCTGCCTCGCCTGTGCTTTAACAAGTTCACCAGGGCTGTTTTCTGGTTCGCCTTTGCACATATATTCACGGTAATGATATCATCAGCAACAGCTATTCTGCAGTTACTGTGATTGCTATATTGGAGGAGAGGCTCAGTGAGCATCGGGCTCCAGCTGAAGTCTAATGGCCGCTCGCTGTCTGCTCTTCGCCCTGCAGGATAAAATATTTACAATCTGTCTGATTTATTGCAGGTTCTGTTTGTGCACGAGCTTTGAATTGTTTTGCTAATTTAGAGCGTGTCCCCCCGTGAATTTTAAAGCACACTCGCCCTATTTCTATTCTGGGTGAGATTTATGGAGAACGATTGAAATTCTTGCTGCAGCCGTACTTGTTATATAAGTCAAAGTGACCCCGGAAATTGAGCGAATCAATGGAATCATTTACAGGGTTCGTTTCTTCGTGTTTATCTCTGTGTGATGGAGTTTGGTAAATGCATATGGAGTTTATGTTCCGACAATTCAACTTTTGATGTTTTCTGTTAAAATGAATCGTCTCAATGCTTCAAATTCTGAAATCTTTGGAGGCAAAACCACGACTGCGAGCACTGTCTGTTTCTACAACAAGTCCACGAAGATCAATGAGATGCTGAGGCAGAAAAGGTCAAATCTTTTTAGAGGGCAGGTGGTGTAGTGGTTGGCACGGTCGATTCGCAGCTAGTAGATCTTGATTAGATTGGAGTCAAGGCCTGGGACCTTATTGTGTTTGGAGTTTGCATGTTTTGTCCAGATGGCCGAGCTCTCACAAAACTAAATCCATGGCTGTTGGGATGTTTAGTGGCTGCAGGTCCAGGCTGTGAAGAGGAAAAACTCTAAGCCACAACAAAGATGAATGGATGAACTGAAAAGTATAGATTTGATCAGATATAGTTTTGGAAAGTTGCTTATTAATGAAACCTCTGTGGAACACTGTGAAATGTACCTTCACCTTTACCTTCACCTTTACCTTTACCTCTGGGATAAATAAAGCGTTTACCATTCTAAATCACTGCAGTAAATTGCACACAGCAGTTACCCTCATGGAAAAATTCCATGGGCTGGTTTTGGTCCTCGGACCTTATGTTTGACACTTTTGGTCCAGATTGTCTCCTGGTGTGTGTGTGCATGCGTGTGTTCGCCCTGTGATAGACTGTCCAATCACACAGTATCGGATCGGGTAGATTTCAGCCCATTGAAGCCTTTATTGGGGATTTTGTCCTGAATCGCACACTGAAAGCGAGGCGGCAGAACTTTGACCGCTGGGAATGTTAATTCTGGGGACAATAAATTTCTCGGAACTTTCCGTGGAGTCACACCTGATAATTGTACAGGTGGCTGTAGCTCGCGGTGCGTATACTGTTAAAGGTTGTTCCCCGAGAACACATATTTCTATCACTTACTTCCTGCTTTGATTGTGAGTTATGGAGGCCCAGAAGGTTCACTGCAGTGGAAAAGCTGAAATATGAACCGGACTCACCAACAGAGGAGTCCAACACAAGAGTACAGCCAAACTGTAATTTAGTTTTCACTGAAGTGGATGTTTTGGGCCACCATGAACCAGTTTTGTTCCCCATCATCAGTTCAGAATATCAGATATAAGCAACTGAGACCACTCGGAGGTGTTTGGGAGAAAATCCCCCGCCATCGAGACCGACCAGGGGCGACGGCCCGCTGACTGCAGACAGTGATGATCACACACGTCAGCTGCGCCGCACAAATACCCACTTACCCGCGCCGCGGAGGGCGTTCACCCCGTTGGCAACACAAAGGAAGGGGCTGTCTCCGTCTGGCCGGGAGCCGGTTAACCCATCGACGGCCGAGGTGACGCTGGCTCGTGCAGAACGAGAGTTCAGCTCCGGTCGGGTGTGTGTCTGCAGAGAGCATGACGTAAATCAAAATATAGGTTTGGACAAACAATTGAGCACACACTCGAGGGCTTCTGCAGATAGGGTAATATGTGTGTCTTGAAGTATTCGGAACGTCTCAACGCCTCAAAGCTTCAGACCATTAAACCGAGGCTGTTGCTGCCAGAGTTGCTATCCTTTGACATCCATTTTGAAAAAAGAAGACCCTGCAGTTTTTTGGACAATACTATGGCAATTAAATAATAATGACCTGTGATAAAAGTATACAGTTTTTGCAAAGCTTTCACTCATCAGTAATTATATCCATACGGACCGAGTGAGGAAGCGCTGCACAGCCAGTCTGCGACGCCAACGTTCTGAAAGATTCAGGTTTTTTTTGTTTTTAAAAGTCCAGCCTGACGGCTGATGCACGCTGCAGAAGATCCTCCAGTGTGAGGCTGCGCTCTGACTCATGCGGCGTCTATCCCCACCCTCACAAGCAGCCACAATAACAACCCCAGACTAATAATGATCCCTAATAGGGAGCAGTAATTGGAAATAGCAACTTCATTAGTGAGTGACAGCAGCAGGTGATAAGACAGGGGAATACTGTGTAGCCAGTGATGCTAGAAACTCATTATGTGCGACGCATGCCCCGCTCCTTAATTATTTGAGAGGATCTTCACACTCTTCACAGCCCTGCGTTCCCTTTGACTGTGGATTTTTAAGTAGGTTCTTTAAAGGAGATATTTGGGGTGCTTCTGTTATCAGTGTTTGGGAGGTGCATGGCCTCGGGATGAAAGTGATGAAACGGAAGAGGAGCTGTAATGAGAATCTCCACACTCCGGCCTTTGATGCAAAGCAGATCCAGCTATCCATACTTTTCTTTTTTTTTCTTTTTTTTCTGTTTTTATTCGCTGGGTTACTGCAGCCTGCCGCAGTTGTTTGATTTTTAATATGCCCGACATTACTCGCCAAGAGGTTTTCATTAGCGGCGTATTATTGCTAGCCAAGTACGATATGTCACTAACAATGCACAAAGTTTGGCTTTCGCAGAACCAAGAAGTGTTTTCTCATATTCTCCCTGAAAGGAGTCTTCACGGCACGGAGAGCCCGGCGCCGAGGTGAACTAATCCACGCTGGATATTAAAACAGAGCTCCACACAACAGGAAATACCAGCAGGCGACCCTGTCTGCGGTGGCTGGTAATTGATGTCGGAGGGCATTTTGCTTGAGGAGAATGCTATTAAATGGTCATTTCTGGTTATTTGAAGAGAAACGAATTGGCATAAAAACGATTAAATCAGCCGCCGTTTGTGGACGACCGGCCGGGACTGGTACGTACAGTCTGTCTGGATTTTCTCTGAACAGTTTTGTTTATATTGACGCTTAAAATAAAATAAAAAAAAAAAAGGTTAGAAAAATTAACTTTTTTTAATGAAAATATCAATTGTTTGTTCAAACAGCCCTGTATGACCTTATAGTTTCCACAAACTGAAATTGTCTTCAGTGGTCGGGGAATCGCTTCACAACCAGCAAACAAGTTCAAAATGCAAGAAAATGTACCGGGATCTATATTTCAGAGCCGTCCTTTTCTTTTCTAAGCTAATTGAGTTGTCCTGCTGCTCGTCATTATCTCTAATCTCTGACTGGACCTAAACCTTTGCACAACAGCTGCAAATTGCTCCGTAATTTGACTGTGTGTGGAGTCTGCACCTGTGTCGTAATCACAGAGTGCACAAAGCAGCAACGAGCGTGCGAGATTTTCACAAAAGCAGAGAGAGAGGCGACTTCAGGTGTATAGATAGCATGACCTGCTGTACAGCTTATTTGCAGTAACAAAAGTTTTGGCTCTCATTTAGGCCTCTGATTGGCCGATAAGCATGAGAAAGAGAGAGAGAAAACACGTGAACAGATTACGCTCGTGCACCAGCTCGAGTAAACATGGAGGAAAATAAAAGAGGGAAATGGAAATACTGGGGGAAACATGGGATCTAGCAGGCTGATGGCGCTGAATAGGAAATACCTCAGTGATGGAGAGGAGAGCGAAGATGATCTATTATTAAAAGGAGAGAGACAGAGACAGAGAGAGCGAGAGAGAGAGGAGGAAATGTCACGTGGAAGCAGTGAGCTGATACCTGCCATATATGGAGCTGCTTGCTCTCATTACAGCAGCGAAGGCTGTTGATTAAAACAATGACTTGAGATCACAAACCGGGCTTAAAGGTCAAACCTATTACGCCTGTTGCAGAGCACGATCCAGCACGGCTTGCCCGAGGCCACGCTCGCTCATAAAGCTGCACGCCAGGCTTTCTGGACATAATTGGTCTTGATTAGTTCCCCCGTTTGTGTCGTCCTCCATGCCATCTTCAGCCCACATGCCTGCAGGGGGCTTCCAGCTGCTCCGGTGTGTGCAGTGGCTTCAGGCTCCCGAAGAGGAGGGGGCTGCAAGGACCAACAGCGGAGTCGCATGCAACACGGCATGTGTTGATTCTGGCACATCTTCAAGGTTCAGAAATGTAGATTTTCCAATATCGGGCAAAGACATTGAGCTAAATTGATGTAGCGAAGCCCGGCTTCGGGATGAATGCAGAACAGGTATTAATCAGCCGCTGTTTTCGAGGGACGTTTTTTGGGCATCTCGCGGCCATCTGCGCCCGTGAATGGACTGACAATGGCGTGTTTACTTGCCAGTGCGCCGGCCAAAACAGCAGCCAAAGATCTGTCGCTCCCGTCCTGATTGGAATTCAAATGGACCGGTCTCGCTGGGATCGATACCGCATGATAATGATGTTGTGACATTTGGAGGGGAGACGGTGCATGCCGATGTGTGTGTGCGTGAGTGTGTATGTGTCTGTGTGCAGAGCCTTATAGCGCGTCGGAGCTGGGGGACGCTGCCAGCGCTGCCATCCGTGGATTCTCTGCCTGCGCTTCTAATTGTTTTCACTTGCGTTTGAGTTCTGCTGTTCCTTTAACTAATTTTGCTCTTTTATCAAATCAACCAAATTTCTATACAAATCCTCTGTTGCCCTTCAAAACCTGGGATGACTCACAGTGTGATGGATCACCGGGGAAACACAAAAAAAAAGAGCTGTGATGTGAAACATTGCTCGGATTCAATTTAAGGGGATTAGCTTTTAAAAAAAGAAAAGATATATCAGCAGTAGCATGGCCACCCAGATCGAGGTGTTCCCACCATTTCTCATCTCATTCGGCTTTATGAAAGAACACACTGGAAATCAAATCAGGCTGCAGCATCGGATTTGTAGGCGGGGAAAGTCAGTAAATCATCTCCCCTGTCGTTTCTGGGAAAAGCAGTAATATTACGATAATACACTCCTGTATCAGGTTTCTGAACGCTATATTGCTCATGGAGCTTGAAGACAAAATAAAAAGGCTGCTGTGTCGTTTGAAGGCTTTCCATTATACTGACTGAATATCTCGACTTTCAATTCGGGGATTTCTCGCTGAGCAGTGGCTCAATTTCTGAGTTTAAGGTTGAGTCATTGCATGAAGTTTGGTAAAGAAAATCCTCCCTGCCTTCACCTTGGCTGCAGCACCCTGTGACCCTGCACTGGATAAGCAGCTCAGAAAATGAATGAATGGGTTTTCAACAATGTCTTTTTCTCTTTAATTTGTGATCCAGCCATCCAGAGAGAGTTGGCACCTACCCCCCTATCAGATTACACACAGAACGGATGACACAGCAACCAACATTCATGCAAAACGACAGACAATTTAGCTTCTCTAATTACAAAATTACCTTTGGTTGGTGGGAAAAAGCAGGTGTGACTGGAGAAAATTGTATATATTGAGGAAAATCGTCCGTAAAAAGCAATGTATTGTGTTTGTTAAATGAGAGAAAGCTTAAATTTGCATTCTCGCTGAGAAGTACCCCAGTATTTTTCATATTAAATAGATTTAAAAGCCATAATGATCAGTCAGGAGCCCTCGGCTGGTTTTAGACATAGACTTCCCGACAGTTGAGCCAAAATAGCCCAACATTGCAATTTGCATGATTTGAAACCACACATAAACTGTGGCTCTGGCAATGATATTGTAATTCTTCAAAATGTCCCTCTGGGCAGTCTCTTTAACCAAATCCAACACATTTAGATGATTCAGTGCTTAATTTCCTTTCCCTGAGCCAGTTTTGGCCAGCCGCCCACTTTCAGAACCTCTGCCTCCGATCAAACTTTCTAAACTGAATCATATTGACCACCCATAAATTTCAGCTGACTCGTTGTTTTTTCGTCTTTTCTGCCGATTTCACGCGGCCCCTCCCCCCCCCACCTCACGCCGAGTTGGTTTTAGCTGGAGCAGCTAGCTTTATGAGCGGCATCAGCGATCTGTCAAAGGGGTCGAGGACAGCCCTTTAGCGGCATTGATCCCTGCGCTCTGCAGAATGTGCATATCTCCCCCGTGCTATACATCACCGGGTGACGCTCTATCAAGAGATGGATGAAACACAGAGGCAGGCTCAGTTGGCATTAGAGATACTAAATATTTCTGAGGGTGCTTGCTCCGCTGATTAATGGCTTCATAAAACGTCCACAGCCACCCCTCATCTTTAGGCGGCTTTTCAATCACGGTCTGACGGATCTGCTCGCAGCTTGAAATGAAACTTGAATTTGATTTGTGCTTTGTTAGTCTTCTTCTTTTTTTTTTTTTGGTCTAATACTTTCAAAATGTGCATTCTCTACATCGTGTGGCCACCGTGGAGCGGGCCAGTCTGGTTTATGCAAACATTTTCAGTCGCTTCCGCTTTCTTCTCGCTCCGTCTGTCGGTACTTTTTGTTCGTTCCCCTCCTCGCAGTCGCTCCTCTCCCTGTTTTGCAGCTCGTCCCGTCTGTCCGGCTCCCTGAAAGAGTTGGCTGCATTGTAGTGAAACACTATTAATTACCTTGTCATCCCCCGACAGTTGGCTGTGACAGGTTTTAGACCGGCTCTCTGAGGAGGTGGGCGGACACCGCAGCTAAATTAAAAAGCTGGGAGAGCTTGTCATATCCTGTCACTGGTATATTTAATGAAAGGCCCAACATGTGAGTGTGTGTGTGTGTGTGTGTGTGCGCGTGTATCTGTGTATGTGAGGTTAGTCTGCCAAAAGGATAGGGAGACACACGTGCGGAAATAAAAACAGATGGGCAGGAGGAAAGAGGAAGAGTGCCGGACGCAGCTGATGGTCTGGACAAAATCGAAGTCCAGGCCAAAATGGACAATATAAGACGCATCAAAACAGCAACTTTCATGTTCACACAGCCAAGCCAGTCATTGTGCTCTATCAGTACTTTACTGTCAGCAACGAAAACATCGCTTTTTTTTAACCAATGTTTAAAAATCCTATTAGATTTAGGAATAGGCATTAAGTCTGGTTAAAAAATGATTATTTTACACATTTAGCCATCAGAAGTATTTGATTCGGTTTTGACATCGTAGTGTTTTCTAAGGATTTACGTTTGATTCAGTGCTAAAAACTTTTCCACCAAAGGTGGTGGGATATGACGTAAAGAAGTCGCTCTGCCCACTTCCTCCTTTCCAAATGGAGGTCTGGGCTTCACTTCCTTCCTCTGTCTCCCGGCGTCCATCTGGATTTTCCAGAGAGAGAACAGTTTTTCTTGGAAACTTTGTTGGCACCTCACATGCACGAGCAGGTCCAGGAAGCATCCAAATGTTATTCTGTAAGCTGGAACCAATCTTTCAAAGGATGCTTGTGATTTAATTGTACTCTTTGATTTTTATTCCAAATGAGTTATGCCAAAAAAAGAACTTGTTTACAATCAGTCTGATTATCTGATTTTCTTTTCTTCAATGTTGCTGAAATCCCAGACTCCAACAATTAAGCCAGCTTTTTTTTCTCTTTCTTTTTTCCTTCCCTGCCACTTCATAACAATGAGCTGTATTCTGTGTTGCTCAGAAAGCTGCTCCTCGGGTTCAGAACACAACCAGCCGAGCCTCTCTGAGAGAGATTTGCTGTTTACTTTCGACACCCCGCTGCTTCCTGGAATGGAAAAGCTGTGTCGCCTGTCGGGCGGGGCTCTCGCCGCCACCGCGGCATCGCACAAAGGGCGCGCTCGGGATGCGTCTGCCCCGGCACTCAAGCCGCTCGGGGGACAGGGCCAATCCTCAGGGTGTTGTTTATGCAGGCCCAGTCCTGTGTTTGGCCCGGCGAGTGCGAACAAGCATGTGAGAGAGCGAGCGACGGCAAGAGGCACCGGGGAGCTGTCCGTGGTGCTGAAACCCGGGACCGCTTCTCCACGAGCTGACGGGCCACCAAAATTACCTTGTCTTTCTCCTGTCGGCAAGCAGAAACAAGTAGAGCAAGACACGTCTTTAATCATACTTCTTCAGTTGGCGTTCAGTCTCAGAAGGTTTTATTTCAAAACTTGTGAAGTAATTCCACTTGGTTGGCATTTGGAATTAAAAATATCACCATCCATCTTCTATACTTCTTCATCCTGTTCAGGGCCTGATCCCGGGTAACTGTGGGCAAGAGCAGGATGCATCCTGGAGAGGTCTCCACTAATTATTTCAGTAATTATTGTGTTTACAATCAGCTTGTTGCTATGAATTTATCAAAATATTTCACTTTCTTGCCAGTTTTTTTCAATCCCAAAATAAACTGGTTTACTCTCCAAATAATCTTACAGGTTAGGACAATTACCATTCAGTCATTCAGTAAATTATTTTGTTTGATGAATTTTAGGAGGTAAAACTGCTTCGGTTCTACAGAGTTGCAGCAGTGGGTGAGCTGTCCGTGGTGCTGAAACGCCGCCAGATTGCTTCTTCAGTGCCGGGACTGTTTTTCCACAATTAACTTTAGACCTGTCTTGAGACAAGGAAAAACAGAGTATTTTCCCACTAAAGAGGATACCTCTTCACCTCCTTTTTCAAATGTTTAGTTGGTTGAACTTCATCAACCAACTGAAACGTTGCAACACCAAAAGATTGCAAAAAAAATAAATAAAAAATAAATAAAATAAAGGTTAACTTTGAAATGAAAAATTACCTGGATTAATTTCAAAATTACATCTAGAAAATATTTTAGAGAACAAAAAGCTTTTTAACTGTTTTAAAAACTGTCTGAATAAAAACTATTGAGATAACTTTCTGACCCAAAAATACTATTGGTTAATTTTCAGAATCATAACTACTCGGTCAGGTGCCTGGACCAAAACTATTATGATTTTTTTCCCATTCCAGTAAAGAATTGTTATTCCATATGTTTGAGGAAGAAAAACTACTTATTTATCAAAATAACACTTTAGTTACGGCAATGGGGAGCTGTCCCAGGTGCTGAAAGTAAGAATCCCTTCTTTATGCTAACAGAATCCAAACTTATCAATTCTGACAGCATTTTCTTCCATTTTTATTCACAACAGACAGAAGACATCATTTTAATTATATTTTCTGTGCCTGTATCCAGGCTTTCCAAGCTTCCCTAATGTCAGCTAACTGCACTGTAGTTTTCTTTTAAGTTCTCTTCAAGTGACATTTGAAAAGAAGCTGTTCAGTGGATGGTGAAAGATTCATAAAGGTCACCACTTTGATATAAGGAATCAGTAACCAAAAAAAAAAGAAAAAAGAAAAGAAAAAGTAAGAACTGTACTCCTTCAGCTTCACTTTAATCCTACTGAGTGAAGAAAAAGTAAGCCCTGATTGGTTGAGAATTCCCACTGAATATCTGTCGTCAAAGACCTGATGGGAAGAGAGTTAATTATGCTACTTCGCCAGCTAGGATGCTGTTACAACAGGCGATCGCAGGCTTTCCGCTTCAGCAATGTCTATTAAATGCAGCCTGAGCCTTAAACGTGGGAAAAGGAGTCCACCGGGAAGGATCTCTTAAAGTCTATCCCACACTGAAGAGGGTATGATGTTACTGCGGTATTATATCTTGGAGGGGGGAAAAAAAGCTTGGGAAGGTAAGAGAAACTGAAAGAAACAGTGAAAAGAGCCCTGGGAAATCTCCCGGCCCATCTCGCAGGCTCCTCGGCTTCCCTGTTCCTCTCACTCACCTTGCTGACTTTTAATCGCCGGAGCCAATTTGCTGGGAGAGAAACCCCGACGCTGGCAAGAAATGAAACCCACCTCCACTCCTTGACACGCACCCACCCCTCCGCACCGTCCGTCTCCACCTCCTCTCCATTCCCTCATCTATTTCCCTCTCTTCAGTCTCCCAGCACATCAAAGGCCTGGAAGAGAAACATGGAGACTCGCTTGGTCGCCTCTTTGCCTCCTCGCTCTTCATTTTGTGCCACTCGCTCCCTCCCTCCCTCCTTCTTCTCCTCTCTGGGTTTCTATCTTGTGCCAACTCTCTGTCCAAGAGAGAAAAAGAGGGTGAATATAAGTGATTTAATGGTATAAACTACACCAGTTGTAAAAGAAATAGAGGAATTTATCAGGCTGAGCCACTCGTCCTTTTCCTCGGTGGAATGTGGCTGTTTTCTTTAATAGTGTCTGCAATTCGTCTTTTTTCTTTTTCTTTTTTCAATATCTACCGCTCTCTGCTTCACTGTTTCTTGGCAAAGTATATTTCTGTAAAGATCTGGGTCTGCTGGTGAAAGTAAATGTTTCCAGGCTATCGGATTCACCATCAATGATACTGTGCTGTGCAGAAGAACCTTCACTGCTCTGGTGCCAAATGCTGCGGCTTATTAATGTAATTAAAAACACAAATTGGCCTAATTTTGCAGCATTTTCAATATTCAAGATTAAACTGCACAAATTAATTGATTTCCTTTTTACCCATTTCCGTTTGGTTAAAAAAATAAATTGCCTGGTGAAGTGAATGAAGCAAAAACTGAACTACTTTCTTAATATTAGTATTTGATAAAAACTACACATCTGCCTTATAAACTAAGGTCCCTCAGGTTTTGGAAGCACGACATGAACTACCTAATCGGTGGTTATCTCTCAACAAAGAAAATAAAACTGTTTAGCTTCTTTGCTGATTTTAGCTTTCTAAACAAATAATCTTATTGGGTATATTTTCGAAACTCATAGAAATAAAGTAGCACTGCTTGGTCAAGTTTATCAGCGAGAGAATTTTCTGAATCAAACCCGTGTTCTTTTTTTAACAAGAGCTAATTATTTATCTTTTGAACTAAATTTGCTGAATTAGCCGTCCAGCCGAAAACATCGAATGAGCTTTTAAGCTACTTCATCGGGTTTGAGAATCACAGTTATTTCATTAGGTTTCACAACTATTTGCTAAAAGTTTCAGAACTAAAGGGACCAAGTTAGGCTTCAAGCACTTAAAGTAAACTTTTTCAGATTAAGTTATGACAGAGATTATGGTTTGTTAGTTAAGCTCCCAAGAGGAGAATCCACAAAAATACACAACTCTGAATCATTTTGAGCTAAGCTGGTGATCTCCTGGCTGTTTGATCCATGGTGGGTTTTCCAGTCTCATGCATGGTTCTTCTTCCTGGTTTGGATTTCTTGTTCTTGTCCGAAGAGGAAATAGATTAGAGTATATTAACAGTAGACTGTGTTTTCTCTAGATCATTCTGTAACTGAATGTTTTCTTTTTTTTTTTTTCTTTTTTTTTTAGTGAAGGAAGGAAGTGGCTTGACCTTTTCTGTATCAGAATTCAGAGGCCATGTTTAAATGTTTTCATATAGACA
Organism: Salarias fasciatus; assembly: GCF_902148845.1. Taxonomy (NCBI): domain Eukaryota; kingdom Metazoa; phylum Chordata; class Actinopteri; order Blenniiformes; family Blenniidae; genus Salarias; species Salarias fasciatus. The sequence continues at coordinate 6,074,008 of NC_043747.1, forward strand.
TTATTTAACCCCAAACCAGACCACAAATCTGAACTTTCTTTACATCTTCTCTCCATGTCTCTGCCCGATATATTACTTCATACCACTGCATCAGTGGGTAATCATATCTAATATACAATATTTGTTAAAGGACCGCAGTGGAATGTAAAAGGAGGATGCTAAATTCCAGACCACGCAAACTCTTTTCCTTTATGATTCAGTGTCATTATCATTTCACACCACTTCAGCTTGAATGCAGAAGTGTTTTCTGGAAGTGGATCATTCCGTCATTGCAGAAGTGCCTCCCTCCCGAAAAAAGAAAAAAAAAAAAAAATCAGAGGATATCCTCCGTAGCACTTTCGACGCCTTTTGTGTGAGAAAATGGTGCGAGAAGTGTTGTATGTAGGAGGGAAACGGGAGGCGAAGGTAGGAAAAGGTAAAAAAGAGATGAGGCTTGTTTGCCCGAGGCGCTCGCCGGCATCGTGGTGGCAGTGTCAGGGGTTTGGGAATGTAAATAATTCAGCATCTCACAGCAAAGAACTCACACATGCAATGACACACACTCATGCCCTCTGCCTCACACACACACACACACACACAGACACACACACACTGTCACAGACCTCTCCCTTTGTCTCCTCACACACACGCGCCCAGACAAAGGCCATTTTAGTTTCATCTCATTCGGGAGTGCCAACCACATTACTTTTTCATTCATTGTGTTTGTGTATTTCGCTTGCTTGACATGCAGGGGAGAGGTAAGATAGGGGCCAAAGTTAACTCCGGGGCCAAGAACCGACAAACACACACACACACACACACACACACACACAGACACACAATGCAGAGGAAGAGGTGCCATGAAGCCTTTCCATGTCCACCTCCTCCTTTGTACTCCGGTGAGCCGGCGGTTGCCAAAGACCCTGATGTGTGTTCAAATAGCTTCACTGCAGGCTCATCCCTTCAAAGCTATCACTGAACAAAGCCTCACGATGACACCTGATTATCCATGTTTGTTATTATCAGCCTAGCATTTAATTGCATTTTCAAATACCCAGAGGGAGCAGGATGTTCTGCCTCGCTCTCCTTCCACCGCCGCAGCGTAATGCTTACACAGTTATTCTGTCTTTGGCATGAAAACACCATTACTCCCCGGAAGGCTCCTCCTGACATTTACCGTGGGAGTGTTGGCCGGGCGGGGGAGCGCGTGTCGGGTAAAAATGGACAAAGATGTAGCAGGAGAGCGGCGTAAGCAAGCGAGAGAGAGGGGGGGCAGGCTAATGGATGCTGAGGAGCGCAGATATTCAGAGAGAGGCACGCAAAATGTCAGACGCGAAGCGCGAAGACGTGAATGTCAGGGGACGGCGATGGACAGCTGCCGGGCGATTCCCCGGTCATTAGCAACACACCGGTGACCTCAGGAGCCGCGGTCGGCTCCCGGTTGATGTGGCTCCGGCCTGGTAGCAACCCGGGCCGGAGGCTAACGAAAAACAAGCTCGTGTTGTTGCAGGAACATCTGCCTCCGACGCCAAGCAGGGCGTTGATCAGAAATGTGCTGCGATCATATTTTCATGCTAAAAATGTCACCGTAAATGGCAACGCAAAATGCACGAAACGCGCCTGAAATGCCACTACTGGCACTGAGTCACGTCGGCGCCGGACTAACTCCCACACGTCCGCTCATGTTGGGCCATTTAAAGGCTGCAACTTTTACTCGAAAGACTCAAAACAGGCTGAGGAGCCTCTTTCCCATCTGCGGTTTGATAAAACATGACAGTGACGCTGAACACTATCCTGCTGGTGATGCTGCCAGCTGGTGTGTTTAACCTTGTTCAACAGTATCATCGATCTCTCCTCTTCGATTTGCGAAATGCTGTTTGAAGGATTATCTTCAAAACGTAGATGACAGTCTTTCCTGAATGTTTCAAGCAAACTTTGATAAAAATGTATTTGTTTAACACGTAACTTAAATCGCCGGGGAGCCGTTTGAAACATGTTCTCTGGTTGTGACATTACTACAAACCTTCAGCAGCGAAAAAAGAAGCGAAAAAAATGTAATCTCAAAAGCTAATAAAAGAGACGGCTTGTTCTGCACGTTCAGTGGAAGTGATAAAATAAATTCACTTCCCAAGTAGCTCTAACATGTCTGGTTCTCTTCCCATTCTTCACACCTTCTCATGCTGGCATCGACGTAAACCGACTCTTCCACCGCATGCATGTGAGAGTTTGACTTGTTGGGTTGGCCGAACCCTGAGCAGACGGCCGGCCTGTTTTCTCGGTCCCGCTGCGGCCAACTCGGATAATAAAGACTGTTTACACTGCCCTCTGAAAACACCAGTAATCACAGCCATCTAATAGCGATAATAGAGATTGCTGCGAGTGTTGTTACCATCATCACGGGTCACCACTCATACTAATATGAGTATACTGTAAAGACGGCCTGCTCCAGCAGCAGCCGGAGAGTAGATTATGTGGAGAATGAAAACAGCACTAAAACACTGCTTCGGAGCATTTTCTTTCCTTGGACTCTCCTCAGATAGCTCCTTAAAAAAAAAAAAATCTTATATGAAGCGTCACAGCAAAGCCTGGTGGACACACAACTCTCAAAAACACACAAAGCAGACGCCCTGAATAGAAACATGGTCATTTTCACATATATGCTCTAAATTCTCTTAAGTCTTATCAATTTTATGTAAATTCTACCTGAATAAATGAGAATATCCACAGGCGTCATGGCTGGGAGCTCAGGTATCTTAACTCTTTGGCTAATTTCATGTATTAAGGACTCATATTTCTTAAGTTAATATACCTGAAGACCCAGGTTGATAGTCTGACATGCTTTAATAACCTCCATTGTGGCCGTTGGGTTCATATCTTATAACATGGGCAGCTATAATTTCAGTCAGACTTCAGCGTCCATTTATATACTACACTATAGGAACTGCGAGCCTAAAAATACCGAATGTGACAAGAAAATGAGGGGAATTTCTGAAGTAGTGTTGATGCAAAGTTCAGAAATGATCAACAGGGATTTACTCGCTAAAGAACAATAAAAACGAGATGTTGGTGAATGAAGTTCATACCATTAAATGTCCTTCAAGTATTTGATGAAGCTCATTTTTTAAAATCTGTGTAGAAAACTGTTCATTTTGTAAAATCTCCCAGCCCTCCAGTGTTAAACCCTCAGTCTCTCTCTGCAGTGGCAGTTGGTGTTAGACCCTCCACAGTGAAGCCTTTCCCCCCTGACACACCACAGGCGGAGGGTGTGGCGCCCCTCATCCCTCCCCCTCATCCCCTGACGCTTCCACTTTGTTTGCCGGTGCGCTTGCCGGCGGGGGCTCGGAGGCCTCTCCTGGCGTGGAGCCGTGTCATCTCCGCAGGACGACGCCGGGAAGCATGGAGGAAGCGGCTTAACGGGGCATCTGGCTGTGCATGCATGTGCAGCTCGCAGCTGGCGTCGAGAGAGCGGCTGAAATGACACGAAGTGGTGTTCCTGAAAGTTGTGAATCCGATTTTCTTCTGTTATCTAATTCTTTTTCTGGGTGGGTAATTCGACCACCGCCCTCTCCGCCCTGCTTCTCTCCACCTTGATGGCTCGTCACTGCAGCAGCCACAGGAAGAGCTTATCGGCCTCCCCTCTGCATACTAAAGACAGATACATACTGCGGCCCGTCCTCCCTTGATTTCCACCCACCTTCCCCTCTTTTTACGCCGGCGTGTTGCTAATCAGGTGCGCGCAGAGCCAGACAGTTTGTTTGCAGTCTGATAAGAAGGATAGTCCAGAGGGACGGGGGGAAGGGACGGGGCATTCTGGAAATATCAGCAAATTGGATTTCGCAGGAGGAAAATAGCAGGTATCTGATAGCACACTGATTTGATCCTGCTAATGCGGGTGGAGAAATAAAGCTTTTTGTTGGTGCTTGCATGGGTTTGTACACAAAAGCATGCACGATTGTGGTTTTAATTATGACGATGCGACCCTCTCGACATCGGGGTTCCCAGGACCTGGATGCAGGTTTGGATTATTAAACAGCCAGCTGTGTTGCTGAGTATAAACACGTAAACAGGCAGGGGGAGGGATGAATATGTGAAATACAAAAAAAGTCATGTTCGTCATGAACAAGGAGCTAGAATGTATCTGAATGATGTTTGCTTTATGGTGATCTTATGTCGAGAAATAAAGTTGGTTGGTTGGTTGGTTGGTTGGTTGGTTGGTTGGTTCACAAAAACATGTAGTCATCCCTCATCCATGCGCTCCATGACAACCTTTAGTTGCTGAAACGTTGCCCCCCCATCAGCTTCTCCCCCCACAACACACTCCCTCAAGAAGAGACTAATTTCCCCAACAAACGCCGTCGCCGCTCGTTGCGTTTCATATGGACATTTTTCAAGACGGCGGCGAGGAAACGATGAAGTACGACCCCTGACACCCCCTACCAAATGTCCCCTCCCTATTTTTTCATTACCTTGCTCCATCTGCACACCGTTTCACCCAATTGGGAAGAAAATGGGGGGCAATCAACTGAACAGACACACACACACACACACACATATGTACGCCCACCATGCCTGCCGGAGCGGCTTTCAGTCTTTCTCCCCCTGCGCCGCCTCCTTCCCTTTCACATATCTTTCTTGGGCTGACCTAGATAGTGCAAAGTGGAGGGATGGGGAAAAACATGACTTCAGCAGAATCAAAATGCTTTTCAGCCGCCTTGCCGGCCGGCCTTTTGTCACACAGTTCGATAGGCACTTGCAGATTTTCCCCCCTTCCAGATGGCGGTATTTATGGCGGAGTCTAACCCTTCAAGGTTTTTCTTTTCTTTTTTCTTTCTTTTTTTTTTGCCCTCCCCTCAAGCTCATTGAGGGCAACTTGAAATGCCTGGATCGTGAATTCCTGGTTTTATGCTGTGTGCTTATGAAAACTGGGACAGAAAGACTTTTATCTTTAGTTGAGAACGCTGCTGAAATGAGCGCGTCGGGCCGTTTTGTTGATGTTGTTGTTGTGTTTGCTGCCGCTGTGATTGCACCCGCGACGCTTCCAATCTTATCTGACCTGCTCGTGGCGGCGCCATCGGTTTTGCATCACCACACACACACACACACACACACCTGCAATTTTCAATAGTACACGAAATATGAAGGAACGCTGGGAGACAAAAGAAAGTGCTGCGCTTATATACCATTTCCCTGCAAGAAAAGTAGGTCATCACACCCCGAATATCAAAAATAGGAAACATCCACGCTGAAAAACTCACAGAAACAGCCCAAATGTGGTTGTTCTCATCAAATTCCATTCAGGGATTTGCACTGTTCTGTATGTTGTCACACTAAATCGGACGTTACATTTCCTGTTGAGTTGAAGGAACAATCCGCTCATCCTGACTTTTTACCATAACTGTAGTTTAATCGCTCAGCTGTCAAATTATAAGCAACTATATGCCGCATTTTAGTAGTTTTGGTTGTAACTTACAGTGATAGTTTCTTGCAGGCTGGCAGGAACTCTTCTTCTTCTGCTGGTGATAATCTGATCAGATCCTCATATCATGGAATGAGGCTTGGCAGAGAGATCATGGACCGATATATCGATATCATATTATCAACCCATATCATAACATCAGTATTGCACTGGTTTCACATCAGTGTCATGTTGTCATAATTTAGCCCTTGCATCGGTGTGGTATTGGGACTGTGTTGGGATTTTATCGTTGTCACATTGGCGTCACATTGGTTTATATTGGTATCCCGTCAGTATCACGTCATTGATAGGATTGAAATTGAAATTGGTGGGAATGGACTTTGGATGCCTGATGACATGAAGGCAAAAATAAATCGTCTTCAGACTCCTCAAATATCCGGCATTAACTATTTCAAACTGTGAATCTTGAAAAAGTGCTCGTTTAGACGTCCACAAAAAAAAAAAAAAAAATTAAAAAAATCCTTCAAACATGCTTCACAGGTCACTTCTGAAAGGTGGAAGCTCTCACATTCACTGCACACCTTCAGGGCTCTCTTCCCTATTCGGATCTTTTTCACCCTTCTTGATCTTTGAGATCGACTCTTTTTCATACCTGGACTGACGACTTTGTATAAAGGACGGCATTCATTACCTCCTCTGAAGAAAAAGCCTCGGCTAAGTATGATAAATGAATGATGGATTTATCAGTGTGTGTGTGTGATTAATGTATAACCTCGGTGTGGAGCGTTTGAACTAACCAGCTTCCTCTTTGTCTCTTCTCTCTCTCCCCCTCACGCCCTCCTCTTCCTCCTGACGCTGCCCTCCGTCCTCCCGATGCCTCCTAAAACCAAACAGGTAAGTGACAGAATCCCACTATGCACGCTAAAATGTCAAATTGAGTTATCTGGTTCATTTCGCCGTGCTGGAGCAGGCAGGGTCTGTGGCTCAGGCGGCAGGTTCGGGGAATAGACGCAGAATGGGCTTTTTAAGGATTCCTCGGCGGTGAGGTATTGCCTCGGCCTCATGTCTTTTAATGGAATTTCAGCCCCGCTTTTGAATGAGGATGAAAAAGTTTACGTCACTCTGTCTGGGCGCCTGTGAAGAAGGTGCAGGCGATGAGAAAACAGGCCCAGTGGGACTGGGAATGATGGAAACGGTAGAAATTCAGCAGCGGTGGAGTATTTTCGACGAGAGATTAAATGAACTTAGAGCTGAGTGCAAAGCCTTTGTTTACATTTCCTGAATAGAAAAAGTGAAATGACACTGAAACGCAGCCTGTACAGTCATTTTTACATGTAGTTTGACAAAGACTGATGTTGTGAGTTATTGAAGGGCTTCAAGCTGGCGAACCTTGGTCGTGATTGGACGATGACGTACAAGAAGGTTGTACTGGTTGAAATCAACCCTGCCGCTATATTCTCTTCATCTCATAAACAGTGTAGGATCAGTGTTTATGTGAAGTTTGTATGCAAGAATCTGTCCTTGGTGATATGATCGAGGTTAACAGGATCATTTTCAATGAGCATGGTCTCAAAAAAAGATGATTCACATTGAAATTATTGCAATAAAAGTAATTAGATGTTTTATTTTGAGGGTACCTGCTGTTTTATATAAGTGCAGGCCGTGGGTTAATGTTTCTTTACCTGTCATGACTGTTAGCGAGCCGAGCTAACAGCTGTTTTCTCCCAGAAGTGTCCAAACACGGAATGTTGAGTTTTTTACTGACTTGTTTTACATCCGGCTCAGGAGACCTCGGCTCCTTTCACCACATCTTCTGGTAAACACCGCGCCGTCACCCCGGCGGTGATTTAGACCTCGCCTGGCGTCCGCATTTAATTGCATCCTTAGCTGGAATTGAAGGGGGGGGGGGGGGCAGAGTTCCCACAGCCTGCTTTTGTGGCCGGGAGTTTGGGCGTCGCATTAAACTTTAATGGACGCTCAATGGCGATGCGTCTTCCAGCATGCGACACATTTTAACAGCCACTGCAATATTAATACTCTGAGTGATTATAAAAAAATAAAATGCCGCCGTCGCCACCTTTTCCCGGGGAAAATCACCTCCAGCGTGCGGAAATGAGGGGCGCCCGGCGCCCCGCCACCTCACGGGCCGGTTTTTATGGGAGCGCAGAGTGGTCGTTTTCAAGCTTCCCTTTAAGATAGCACATTCGCGCCGCTCATTAATTGAGCGATGCAGAGTCTGCAATGGAGGCGACACGTGACAATTCACCTCGCCTCATTCCTCTGCCTGCATTCCCATATGCATTTAACCCCCCTCCCTCCCTCCCTCCCTCCCTCCCTCTGTTTTCGACGTCCCACTTCCACCAGCACAAAGCCAAAACGCTCGCCTGTCTTTGTGGCTTTATTCCGCCTTCTTTCTCTCCATTATCCCCTTTCATTCTCTCTCTCCTTTTGTCCTTTACATAATGATGAAAACTGTTTTTTTTCCCCCCCTCTCTTCTCTCCCCCTCGCTCCCTCTGAATGCATCGTATCCGACGCCTATTAGCATGCTGCTATTCAGCCCGCACCTCATAAGGCAGGAAGGGGCGAGCAAGATGGCGTCGGCGTCCCCGTCGCCAGGCCTCATGTGCTCCAATTTAATTTTCTCATTTGATCTTGTCAAACGACTGTATTTGGAATACATGAGCCTGTTTAAATTCATGAGGTCAGAGCGAGTACTCTCGATAATTGGAATCATTTACGCACTTTCTTGAGGATGCCCCCCCCCCCCTCTCTCGGCGGCGGCGGCGGCAGTGCGCGACCGGGAGCGAGTGGCTGAGGACGCGCTCCTCGCCGCCAGAAAATTGGAAGTAGCGGGCGTGCGGCGTCGCCGCGCCGAGCGCCGAAAGTAATCACAGAGCCACAGGTAGCAGATAAACAACGGGGTCGGATCACTTTACAGATTCACACCAAAACAATCGCGTCTTGTTTGTTTTTTTTTTCTCAAAGTTAGTTGCAGTAAATCAAAGAGCATCTTCTGTAAACCAAGAACACATGGAAAGATGAATTTACACATTTAATGTTTCATTCAGTTAAATTTTATAACTATATCACCAAATGCAACACAGTTATTTCCAGACACTGTTACAGAGAGAGAGAAAAAAATAATTTTACATTTGAGAGGAAAGAATGAAAACTTTTCACAGGAAGGAACCTGCAGAACTTTCTATTGTTCTTCTGGTTCATTGACAGAATAATACAGATATAATGGACTGTAAGTTTAATTTTACAGGAATTAAGGTGCAGAAACCATTGAAATGTACAGTTATCCCTCACACACCCTTTAGTTTCAGGTAAATTGTTGATTGTTGGTCGAATGCCCGATTTATTGAAGTGAGATAATAAACCTAAGAAAATGGTCCAGGAAGGCCTGAACCAGCCCGAACTTTATCAAATAGAAAGGTCTTCAACATTTCACATGCATTTTGGTGTTTTTTTTCTAGCATTTTGTTAAATTACAGATGGAACAGTGGATTGGTTCAGAATGTACTTGACAGAATATCGATGACGGGAGACGCTGTTCTGAAGCAACACAAGAACAGACGGCTAAATCCGTGGGTCCTGCTCAGCGTGATGCTGAAACTGGAGGCTGGATGTGTCGGAAAATGAGGCCACGGTACCTTCCAAGCGTAGAAAAAGACGACTAGAGTGGATGGGGAAAAAAAAAATGTTTGGAGGATGGTCGTCAAAAGGCAAAGAAACAAAACAAAAAGCTTTATTCCAAAAGCGCACTATAGAGACACAAACTATAAAAAAAAAAAAAAGGTTGTTACACCTCAATCACATCTCAAACTGGGAGAGAGAGCAATCAAGTATGTACCCTTGATTACTGCATTTAGCCAGAAGGCTTTTTTTTTTTTTTTTTGCCAGATCGAAGAGAAAGAGGGTGAGCGGAGCCATTACAGTTGTGATTTAAAGAAAAGAAAGGAGGTGTTATTTTGTCTTTTGAAACCTCTCACCTTGGAGTGTTTAATTCAAGGTGCCGCGGCGCCGTGCTTTCACAATAATGTGCGCGAGAGCTCCTAATGGGCGGAGTGTACCTCAGACAAGCCGCTCTGCAGAACGTGATTGGCGATGTGGCTGCGCCCTCGGCTCCATCGCGGCCGGGCGGGGCGCCGTTCACTTTGTGGAAGTCATCGTCACACGTCTGCGCATTAACCCATTTGTTCCTGATTGGGAATCATTCATATATTACCTATTTGTGTTGATTTAAAATGACCAGCGTCCTCCAAACTGACGCATTTTAGAGATCTCCATTCGCTCTCCAGGAGTCTCTCTGGAAAGCCGCACATATTTCGGACACTGCCGCCGACAAGCACATCCCCGTGTTGCTGTCTGATCCTGTGCCGGATTGGATTTGTCAGCGTGACTGACAGTCGAAAGGAACCTTCAGGAAAGCACCTGCTTTGTCGAGCAATGAAAAGCGCTTGAGAAAAGCAAATATATAATAAACACGGCGGCGCGGCGAAGCGCTTGTTTCCCAACGGAGCGACATCCTCTGAGATTCCCCACCGCTCGCCCAAAGACAGGCTTTCAGATCCTGTCGGCTGTTCCCGTCCCTCCTTCTCCCAGCTCGTCTTTGTTGAAGGTCATTTTTTTCAATATCTATCAGATGGTCTGAACACAGGCAGGCTTCGTCATGAAGCACTCCTTCAGACTCTGCTGAATAACTTCTGCTAACCCTGTTTTTTTTTTTTTCTTTATGAAAAGTAAACATGCCCACAAACAGTCCTCATCCGTGGGAGCGCCGAGGTCAGAGGAATTCACGGCTCCGCACCTTTTCAAATGATTCAAAGCAGCCGCCGCTGCGAGTCGGGAGACCGTCGACTCTTTCTGATCAGCAGGGTTTGAGGAGTGAATCCGCACCTTGGAGACGTCTTGCTTTCTTCGCACTCTGGTTTATTCTGAATCTCTGACTCATTTTGTGATCGCGTGGAAAGAGTCTGGCGTTTTTGATTCACGTCACGGTTCCTTGTTTCATGACGGCACGCGGAAAATGTTCTGCAGAACGTCGAGATCTCTGCTGCTGTGTTTTTATTTATCCCTTCAGTAAAACACAGTTTTTCATTATAAAAATCATAAATTTTAATTCATTTTGGGGTTTTTTTTTATATACTTTGTTTCATATAACTTTCAATATAAAGGTGAATATTGTTTAACAACACTTGGATTACTGGGAATTCTTTTATTTGTAAGTATTTTGGAGCCTTTCAGGGGCTGAGAGAATAAAGAGGACAGCGGAGAGTGTGAAGGAAGGGACTCCAGCGGCAGACGGGGACGAGACGCGGTGAGGACGGAGGCTTGCTGCTCGCGGGAAGTGGAGCTGGTTTCAGTGGTGCTTTAAATGACCCCCGCTATCTGTCCTGCGTTAAACACGCTGCCCCTGCAATCTGCACTTAAGCCCGAAGCCTCACCCTCTGCAATCCGCTTACCCTCAATAGCTCTAAATTAGCAGTTGGCTTTTTCACTTTATGCTTGTGAAGGGCCAGAGGCGAGGCAAAAAGTCTTTTTTTTTTTTTCTTTTCTCTTCTTTTTTTTTCAGAGGTGAGGACATAATACAGCCTGCAGGGGAAAAAAAAAATGTTTTTAATTAGCTTACCTTGAGGGCGGTCCCTGTTCTGAACCCTTTGACTCATTCGATAAGACTGTTCGAGATGACGGCGCCCCTCAGTGACCCTGAGTTCATTTTCTCTTTCTTTAAGGACTTTATTACTCCACAACCATTTAAACAGACATTGATGTATATATGAAACAAAATGGGCTCCTTGGGATCATATAGCATATATATAGGTTTGGGTTTTCTTTTCAAGCTGATGCAGCTTTTTGTTTCACCAGCAGAATATTTTTGCATATGAGATTAAAACAAAGTCGAATACTAAAAAAAAAAAGAAAAAAAAAAGAAAGTGATGCAAGCTTTAGATCATCCATACCGGCTGTTATGACAATTTCTCACTGCGCTGTTCTCCTCTTATTCACATTAATACGACTGACGCAGACTCACAACTAATCGTTGTTGGTTGATTTGATGAACATACCAGGGTCTGTGTGTCCGCCCTCCCCCTACCTGTCACCTATGACCTCTACAAATACAGCCTGTCTCTCATTACCACCGCCAAATGTCCAATTTCACATCCGCCAACCCCGACTCGTGCCCACATCCCCCGTCTGCGCCGTCCCCGCTGACGAACCGATGTCTCACGGTTGATGCGTGCCACATTAAGCCTCCCATCTGCTGGGATTACAATTACAGGTATTTAATTTGGCGGCGTGTCATTAGCGCTTTGTTATGCCGTCTGACACAGTCAAGTCTTCTCCTTCTGTGACAATGACCTGCATTAGCGGAGATTAGATGAGACTCCTGATTTGGAGGATGACATAGCAGAAAGGTAATTGTGTCGCAGGCGCGTAAAATCTTAAGAAAGGGATAAAGGAAGGGAAAAGACAGATTTCAAAGAACAAATATGTCATCGTGTCATGACTAAAATGCTGAATCCCCTCCAGGGAGGCTCTGGTTTTCCTTTAATTGCCCTCTAACATCCTGAAAAAATTCCAAATATGTCCAATGAGGGATCAATAAAAATGCTAAACAGCTTCTAAACAGTCCTCTATCCAGACACCCCATCAGATCTTCAGCCCCTCTTGTCCCATCGGTGTACTTCAAAGTCTAAAAGCATTCCAGCCCTTTAATAATGTAGTTCCCTTTAATATTCAACTTTTAAACAGGTTGCCTCGAGCCACATGTGCGTTTAAATTTTAATGCAGCCCCCCCAAAATTTGAGCCATCAGCAGTGTCTGAGAGCCTCAGGTGCACATTGAGAGTCTGACCTCTGTTGGCACCGCCGGTGCCCTCAAACTGTCTCAGGCTGTTTGGCTCACGTCTTCGTTTCAGTGGCTTTGAATGTGTTTGGATAAAAAAAAAAAAAAAAGAAAAGTCATTTGAGCGGATAAAACTGATCATTTCGGATCTGGTTTGAGGAGCTGCACGGCGGTAAATATCACTCTAAAAGCCCACCAGACAGACGCCAGACTCAGACGTCTAGCTTAGAAGACCGTTCTTCCTTGAGAGGTTCTCCATAGTTTCAGCTGATAATAATTAGGGATTAACCAATACTGACAACAGTATTGGGTATCGGGCCTCATCCTGCTTATATTTGTTAAAGATTCCCTGAAATATAGTCTGGCGATTATCCCCCAGTTTGAAGATTCAGAGACAAATGCAGTGCAGACTGTAAATCACGTTCTGCCAAAATATGAAAAGGAGACGAAAGATGGTTCACAGCACACACGTAACTTAATCAGACATTTGGATTAGCAGAATTAGCCCGATGTCAATTATTAGTTGACTTCCTTAATCAGATGAAGCTGAACTGCAGATAACTGGCAGGAACCTCCTCTACCAAACTGGAATCAGAAGACATACGTGATCGCTGAATCGACCGTCAAACCACCGCCAATATGCTTTTCAACCGACGTTTGTAAAAAAAAACAAATATTCCATGGCTGCCTTCAACACAGAGGCAGTTTGCTAACAAATAAAACACAGTCGCAAAGTCTGTTTGGATTGCAACATCTGGAGGAGCTGTCAGCGTCCGTCAGCGATCGACACGCTTCCCCTGAAATCTCTGGAAAAACGGCGGCGCGGCGGATTCCGGCACTGTAACTCCTGCAGTAAACAGAATGAAGTGTACAGACCGAGGAGCGGTTGACCCGGGTCAGCCGGCTGATCGGAGCTCGCAGTCGCTACAGTTAATGGATCGTTGTCTGTCCTCAGCCCGGCTGGAAGATTTACGGCCGGCTCCCGTCGCAGGAGCGCCGAGCATCTGCTGTTCGGCACGCCGCTCCGAGCCGGGAAAGACGAACGTGCCGACGTGTAGAGAAAGTGATCTAACAGCGACGGCAGACAGCTGCGATTTAGCCGCCGCGCCACGCATGCGGTGCTGCATCTTCCATTCTCACTTGCAGGATATCTTTGTTAGCTCTCGGCACGCATGGCGCCCTGTCAGATGTGGGGCGTATTCAAAGTGACGGATGCTGAAATGAGAACTGTCTGTTCGGCGAACGGCGGCGGAGGCGTATCTCGTGTTATCTTCACGCGGGGCAACACGACCAGACGGGAGCTGTTCACCTTCGGCGTCGGGCGCGGCTCGATCAGGTGCGGCGTCTGCCTCGGCCTTTTCACCTCCCACAGCCCTGCTCTAAATTACCACATTAGAAATTTAACATAACTGCCAGGAGAAGACACAGGAACCCCTTTGGCGTCGTTGATTCCTTCCCTTCGCAGCCGACTGTTTGCCTCTTGTCAGAGCGAGCTTTTTAATCAGATGCATGCAGGAGTCAGAATGAAAAGAGAATGAAGAAGGCTTGCTTGGAAGGGATGGAGGAGGGAGGGAGGGAGGGAGGGAGGGAGGGTGCGAGGAGGAAAGGGAAAAGGCAGCAAACAATTGGCATGAAATGAACTGTCGTCAAAGCCGGTGCTTCACCAAGCATAAAGCAGTCAGAAGGGGATGATTTATTGTCGCAGGGAGAACAAGGGCTCTGCTCTGTATGCATATTGTATGTGTTCTGATGGAGTTGTGGCCCCCTATCAAAGAGTATTTCTAAAACATGAAATCATAATAATAGCTGAAGTGGGTGGAAGAAGGCAGCTGAAGCTTACAAATTGAAACTTCAGACTCTCCTTGTGTTATCGCTCTGCTTCCACAGCGTCCGTCCCGCTGAATTCCCGCTCCCTGCTTCACGCTATTAGTAATTCTCCCCGAGTCGTGGCCGTCTCCTCGCGCACGCCACTCTCCGATTCTGTTTACTCTTTCCCCCGCTGGTCACTGCCCGGCTTCCCTGCCGGGACGCTCCGCCGCCTCGCCCCTCCCATCGCCGAGGCCCGTCTCCACTTTGGAATCGAATCGAGGCGAGCTCGCCGCCGCTACGAGAGAAGGTGGAGGTGGAGGAGATGGAGACGGCGGCGCGGCGGCGGCGGCGAGGGGGTCTTTGTAGTGAAATTGACTTGCGCCGTGTTCACCAAACAGGATGAGCCGGGCAGGTCTGTGCCCGGGCTCGACAGTATGCATGACACGCTCATTTGTCACGCATTGGCCTGAACATCCACGCCTGCCAAAAACACTGTCCTGGCTCTCGTCCCACCCTCCTCCTTATTCTCTCAGCACTCGGGCTTGTTGGGGGGGCGCAGGCACAAAATGGCTGCCACTGTCGATGCACTGCTCTCTCAACCAAAGAAGAAGAGGCTGTTGTTAATGCATCTTCCACAGGCTGATGTAAAACAAACCTACAGAGGTGGAAAGTGTTGTTTCAAGCTGGATATGGAGATTTTCTTGCTCACAGTGATTGATTTTTTTTGCTGTCGGCTAGTTAATGAGCGATAGTTGTTCATCCGGACTGTTTTGTTTTGTCATGGAAAAAAACTCTGCAAGGCAGTTATTTTTGCCAAGATTTTGACTATAAAACAGTCACAGCAAAAACCACGATCTATTCGTGTTCAGTTTTGCATTTTCAGTCCATGTTCCAAACTTTATTGCAGATTTTGCTTTATCTCTGTTTTTTTTTTTTTGGGCCTGAGAGTTCAAACTCACTGAGCTAGCTAAAAACCGCAAGCCAGGCCAATCATGTTGATTTAAGAGATAACGTCAGTTTGATTGCAGATAGATGAGAAGCTACTTTAGCCAGTCAACTGCTTTAATCCCGTTCGGAGTAACTACTACAGCTGAGTCAGGACAGATGTGGAGTTTTACATCTGGCACTGACCTTGCCCAAGTGGCATTAGCATTAGCAGCTGTTCTGTGCACTATTCTGCAAGAAATTTAAAAAATATTCATCATTTTAACTTGGAAAAACAGCGGTCTAACCAATATTGCCTCCTGCTTAGTTCCTCCTGAGAAAAGATGTTGATAAAAGCCCCTTGCTAAGTGGCGCTAATTTCTATTGTTCACAGTTTAACGTTAGCATCACCATTGTATCTGAGAACGTGTGAACTTAATTTGCTACCTCAAGAGAATGAAACACAGTCACCTCTGAATGAACCTCGTGACGCCTGTTTTCTCACCTTTTGTTGGCTCTGCAAGGTCACCTCAGCTATTCAGTGTCGTTTCTCTGAGCGCGTCTGAAAGAAAAATGCGAAAGCGACGGCTTTTCACTGGAGACACGGTCGCGTTCACGGGACCTATTGGTCAATCGTGTTGCTGTCTTGTGAATGCATCGGAGTGTGAAATCACACAAACAAAGGTTATAATCATGTCAAAGTTCCCTCCGAGGTAATAGTTTCTCGGCACACTTTCTGTGATTTATTAGTTGCCTGTGATTTATTGCTTTGACCTTCATAAATTTCCATCAGGTATTAGTCACGGCGTCACTTTGCCCCCAGATGTTGAGACTGTAAATTGGCTGGGAACTTCTGATTGTGGCTCATACGCAGACCTTCCTTTGGATTACAGGCTCACTTGCTTTCAGCCCCTGTTTTGTTACTGGCGAGCGTCCCCATTTTGCAAAGGTCAGTCGCATTTTTGTTCCTCTTTTGGCACTCTTCAATGTAGGTTAGTTTCCCTTTCATTAGTCCCCCCTCCGTTTCTCTCTCTTTCTTTCTTGATTACGACGTAGCGTGGATGCAGCAAAACACTGTGTTCCTGTTATTGAGGCCAATTTCCGTCACTCCGTCCTCCCTCCTGTCAGCGGAGCACCTCCACCGGGGGGACAGAATGGATTTTAATGGGCGGTGGTTGATTACTGCGACACTAATGACAAGTCAAGTGGTACGGACGGCCGTGGAGAGTCGGGCTGATTTACAAAGGCGGGAGCTGGGAGGGAGGGGATGAAACAGGAGGGGAGTAACGCGGTTGCTGACTGACTGATAGATCACTGAAAGCGCGGGGTTTTTCTTTCCATTCATCCATATTCAGTTACGCTACACATGTAGGACTCACAGCAGTCATTAACTGCGGATTTATACACAACAGACAATGCATGTTGTGATTCATGCAGTTTTATTTACATTTGTGTTTTTGTTTCTTCGCTGTCAGTACCGCTCGCTCCCCCTCTCTCACAGGCTCTTTGCGTTGGCTCAGATCTGATTCACATGCTGCTTGTTTCTCTAAAGCATGTTCATGGTGGAAACGGCTTAATGCAGTACCTGGCTGCGCTCTTTGAGTTGGTTACCTGTCAGATAAAAGCAGCTGAATGCCCACTTACAGGCACTTCAGAACTACATTTAGTTTCATTTAGTAACTATTACCGCCAAGCAAGGAACTTGGTTAGTGAGGCTGAAAGCAGAGATGGTAAAAAAAATATATATATATATATAGCTTGGTAGAATTTTACAATCCCCTTCATTCCTGACCCTGTTCTGTGCAGTGTCTTGTGCTACAAAAGCCCCCTCTCCTCCAACCCCGACGCTCTCGTGTCTCCAGGGTCTCCAGCTCTTTGCCTTCCCTCTGTGGGTTACATTCAGAGGCCACCCTGGAAACGAATCCATCTGGCCGATCCAACCTCACCGTTTTCTCTCCTCCTCTGTCGGCCGCCGCCCTGCTTGTTTCCAGTTGTTACACATTCCTCTTTTTCACCAATCCGGCGGGATGCTGCTCTTATTGATGAACACCTGGAATTTCTTCATCAGTGTCTTGGTCAGCCTCCAGTTTTCCGAATCACTTTCATATCTGACCCAAAGATTCTCAACCCGGTCCTGCTTCAGCATCATGATCAACTTTACAGGGTCTTGATTGTAGGTTAGAGGAATCGTAGCTTTTCCCAGCATGCCTTTTTCCCCATGATTTCAAAATATATTATTGATATAATTTATATATTTATCAGTGTGTGAGTGTGACAGGAAGGTTCTGAAGCCTATTGGTATGCATCGCTAATTTTAACTGTGACTATGAATTATATGAGACACATCATGTCATATTCATTGCTATTGATGAAAAAAGGAAAGAATATTGTATGAATTTACAGACAAAAAGTTATTATAAATATAAACGTTAACCTGTACACACAAACAAATACTTATTTATGTATTCTAAAAGCTATTAGTTGACATTGCTTTGAACTTTAAATGTATCAGGATGGTGTGAGTGAAATAAAAATCTTATTATAAATCAAGCTTCAGCTAAAGCTTCAGAAAGAAAAAGGTTCTCTGTGATCAAAGCTGTTATTTACGATTGCTGTGAGACACAGAAACCTGCACATTAAATACTCTTATTTAGAGAAATGTTGAATGCGCGGTACGCTCGGCGCAATTATTAATCTTAAACATTTGACTCTACGTGGAATAAAAGCTGCAGATTTAATATTGGAAGCCCTCATATATACGTCTCACAGTGGAAGAATTAATGTGTTCCAATATAGATATACTCTTTAATACATATCTATGTATCATCCTTCTTCAGTCAGGAAGGTTTTTCTTAATAAAGACGCGTCTCAAACTGTTTCCGGGGACTTCTCGTTTGACTTTCAGCTCGCTGCAATTAAATTAGCGAGCCGTCTCCGCTCGCTGCACCACCTATAGAATAATACATGACTCGTCATGTCTTGTCAGCCCGACGACTCCTGGCTGCTGCAACAAACCTCATGGAAATGAGCGAGCGAGCGAGCTGCGACGCATTTATTAAACATCTTTTTCTCGCTGCCAAATTGAAAGTAGGCCACAGCAAAACTGTGGGGCCACTGTAAATCACTTCTTTCTGCGTGAGTCCTGTTTCCCCCCCCCGCCAGCTCCGACATGCCAGCTCTCACTGCCGGTTTGTATTTCAAACACGTCTGCTCACTGACATGTCAAGGGTAAGGATCTAAAATTGCATTAAGGGGGCAGGATTTATTGCGAGGAACTCCGGGCGAGATGGCGAACAGGCTGATGGCGTGTCTCGCAAAACGATCTTATCATGTTAGGGAATTCGGGGGTCCCGTTATTAACAGATGCAATAACAGCTAATAAGAGTGAAATCCATTTTCTTCTGGACTGCCAAGCAGCTCTTCTTCTGCCGCGCCTGTTTATGAGACCCCTGTGCTCCGACTCCCCCTGTGGTCGCTTCATGCAACAACAGCATCTTTAATTTATTTATTTTTTTATCATTATTTTAGAGGAAAAGCAGCTGCAGAGTGACTTTTTAAAACCTTAGATGCACCGTGAATCAGGCAGAAAGCAACCTTTCAGTCTCCTGTTTGCCTGCCAGCCACAATAGCACTCGACTAGTGGTCCGACTGAAACGCACAGCAGGCGTCCAGAGCTACCCACAGCGAGGAAGCAGAAAAAATAGAAGTGTGGATTAATTTGAGCCGCTGTGTTTTATTTCTCATTAGTGTCGGGTTCAACACCTTTGATCAGGTGAATAACTCACAGGCAAGGCAGGCCATCCCTGGGGGGAAGCGCCCCGGGGGTTGGGGCTTGGTTAGGGGCAGAAAAAAATATAGTGCTCATGCCGATGGATCATAAGAGAATCGAGAGAAAAGAGCCTTTACAAAGAACTCATAAAATCATTGAGGATCTTAAAACATATGAAAATCGAAAACATGAAAGCTTTAAAATTCATTTGCTTTTTAAAATCTGCTTTCAAAATGATGAGTAACGCTTTGGTGCTTTGGTTTGTGGCCTTTCAGAAGGGGCTGGCTGCAGCAAACCAACATATGATCAAATTACATAGGAGATGAAGAAATGGATGCTGTTTATTTGATATACAGTCCACCAAAAGTTTATAAACTCTGGCTTTTATCTTGAAAATATCCTACAAAACATCTGTAAAACGTCACATTTCCTGTTTTCAAGGT
Source organism: Salarias fasciatus (assembly GCF_902148845.1). NCBI lineage: Eukaryota > Metazoa > Chordata > Actinopteri > Blenniiformes > Blenniidae > Salarias > Salarias fasciatus. The sequence continues at coordinate 6,093,201 of NC_043747.1, forward strand.
TGACAGACCAATCTTTTTTTTTGCAAATCTGTTTAAATATGGCTCTTTCCTTGTGTTTGTATTTGTGAAAATTGACAGTTTTTGCTTCTAATGCATTTGATTAAATATGGTGCCAAATTGCAAAAGTGGTTTGTGTTATTATGAGAAGAGTTTTACCTGTTTTCATAATCCTCACAAAAGAAATCCAGACGATATCCAGTCGCCATCGTCCGTTGAGTTAACAGGGACAGCTTTGGTTGATTATAGCCGCAGTGCCAGTTGACCAATATTTTACCATTTATGATTGTTGTGACAAATCATAGCCGACCTATGATCCGTAAAAATCTCAAATGTCAACTTTTCAGCTATAATTGAGCAATTGAGCTGTTAAAAGTAAGTCTGAGTGCAAAGTTGCTGTGAAACGCGCGGCCGCGCTGAATTGATGGTGAGTAATAAAGCCTCTTGAAAAGTGTTTCATTGCAGCCGAGGACGAAGAAAAGACGGTGCCGAAGCATAGAGGGCAATCAAAAGTCAACAGATGGCAATGACAGGCTGTGATGAGAGCTTGAAGGCTGGAAGAGAAATAATTATACAGACTTGAGGTATAAGGAGTGAAATTAAAATGGCCAAAGAAGGAGACATGAGAGCAATGGCCATTGAACGAGGTCTATGAGGAAGGTCTGAGAGCTGTTGAAGGCTGAAGAATATAAAAGAAAATGAAAGCTTGCAGTGGACAGAAGATACTGGCGATCCAGGGGAAGAGCAGAGCGGATCCAAAACCAAGAAACAAGGAAGGGTTGTACACGAACGAGCCATAACGGAGGAAAAACCTCTCAAACTAGAAATAAGCCTGCAACTGACAATACCTCTTTAAATTATGTCTTAATCCATCTTTGAAATGACCTTGAGCTCTTGAGCGCAGTCAGTCAGAAACCAGTTTTTGTGTATCCGGTTGAGTTTTTAACTTGTTTAATAGTCACTCTGTCCACAGGAAGTGGGCATTTTCAAAGAGCAAAACCTCTTCTAAATCCTGCTCCCACAGTGGATAATCCTGAAAAATTGTCACTCAGCATCTGTGTGTGGCTTTAGCGTCGGGCCGCCTGACCCTTAGCCCTGCCAAAGAGCATGTGGACTCCTCTGTTGTTGCTGTATTTCTGTATTTCCATTGTGCCAGCGTGCCTGGCATTAATACCAGTATTTTCGGCGTTGACTGTGATCTTGTGTGAACAAATAGCATGTTAAAAGATTAACCAGACTATATTGGAGATCTCAAATCTGCTTTCTGAAAGATTTTCAAGCAATTTTTGGGTTTTTTAAATTACAGTTTATTTGCATGTGACTTATTTTGAATAAGACTCCCATGGCTAAAACTTTTAAAATTTCAACTGAATAAAAGTCACTGCTATGAACCAGAACAACAGTGGAAGATGTAGGATTGGCTAAACGACAACAACAGAAGTAACCAAAAGATTAGAAACTGTCTGGAATGGAGCAAAAGCAAGTCGATCACTTAAAATGGCTAATATGATTTAAAAAAAAAAAAAAAAAAAGCTGAAAGTCAAAATGGCGAAAACAATCAAACAAGGTGAATGAGTTAAAGTAAGTTAAAAGCGCTTAAAATGGACAATGCTCTTCACCAACTCCGTAAGCGTTTTTGCGGGATGTGAGATTTTTGAAGTTCAATTGAGGCTAAACGGAGTCGGTCCGCACAACGCCTCGCTCGCCATGGCGGCTGATCGCGGCGCTCCTCTTCTGTCTCTGCCTTCCTCTACAGCTCCTTCCTTTTATATTTGCTCCTCGGAGAGGCTATATTATTCACCCAAGCCATCGTGCTCGCTCACTCCCACTCGCCGTTTGTGTACAATCATGCGGATCATATAATTAAACAGTTTTATTTAACACTTTAAGCCGCCTGATATTGCACGCATAAATTCTGATTTTATATGAGACAGTTTAATCCCCACGAATCCCGAGTACACAAGACGCCCTCGTGTACACGTTAAATGTAATTCGCCCTCCATCTTGAAGCCTCCTTTATTGTGAAGGGCTTGAAATGAATTGGCTTGTTAGGATGAGTTTCACTGCAGCTTCAGTGTTAGTTTAGTCTGGACAGACCTCAATATTCAGGTATTTGACCAGGAGCTAAAATCGGGTTTAGATCTCTGATTTGGTTTGGGGTCCATCTAGAAGAGCTGGAGGAAGTTGGACAGAGAAAAGTGTCAAAGCTAACGTATGCTAACAAATGCTACATATAAAGGTGTTTGGACATTTACCCAACCGATGGTATACAAGATAACAACAAATTAAGCTAAATGAATATTTTCTTCAACGAGGTGCTTTGGTAATTAGTTTTTTATTATCCAGTTAGCATGAGAGCGGTAGGATAATGACGCTATGTTTCCAAGCGCTTTGTTTTGTAAAAATTTTTTGGTTTCTTTCTTGACTTGAACAGAGAATTTGCACAAATATTAAGAAGAATGCGCAAAGTTGTCAAGAGCTTGAGTGTTGGGTCACAAAACTGTTTGAGATGATATCTTGATTGTTGTTCTCTCTCTGTTAGCTGTTAGCATGTTAGCATCCAACATCAAAAATCATGCCAGGAGTTGGAACCAATCCAATTCTAAGTTCTCCGTTTTTCTTTCCCTTTCCGTGTTTATGATCCTTCCACCTTTTTCAGCGCCAGCCCTCCTCCCACCGTCCTGTTGGTGTATCTGAAGTCGAGGGATGGGGGGGGGGTGTTTGAAATGTCACCGAGGGTGCCTCATTAGAAACAGCAAGGCTTTTTCCACTTAGCCAGCAGATGAGGCCGGCGGTGGAGCGCAGTCTGTCGGCCACTGCGGAGAAAAAGATGGAAAATGAGGGCAGAGATTGAAGGAGGTGAGGAAAGAGGAACCAACGAGAGAATCACAGCGGCTGAAGGTCGAGGGAATGGACCTAATAGGCAGCGGTAAAGGTGCCGGCTGACAGTCTCTCACCCCATGGTATCCCCTCTCATCTTTTCCCTCTTTTTTTCCCCCGTTTTGTGATTTCCTGTCCGTCTCTCGCCTTCTCCCACCTCATTCCCCGGTTCTGTCTGTCCTTGCCTGCTGCTGGCAGCAGCTGCGGGAGGAAATGGAGTGCAAAATGTCATCTCATTGCTCAATCTGCACCCTCCGCTAACATGCTAACACCAGCTCATTCTTCCACTTTCCCCGACAGTCGGACCTCTCGTTCTCTCTGTCGTCTCTCAGAAGTCTGCTGGTTCCGTTCTCTTTCCAGGGAGTGCCTTGCATGGCTGCTGCCTCCATTTTTGTTTTCATGTAGGGCCGGTCATGGCTGCTGTTGTTGGCTGCCAAACAAGTTGGTTTGCTATTACAGGGAGAGTCAATTCCAAAACTACCGAGACCCGGGAGAATACGAGCTGGCAGTCATGACACTCCGGCTCTGCGTTTATCACCTGCAGTGAAATAAAAATCACTGACATGATGCGATGTGGCGTGAGGTTTAGGTGACAAACTATTGAACCATTGTCTGATTTGAAGTGTCAAATTCGTCACCCTAAACTGCGAGACAAAAGTCTCGATGGATGACTGTCTGCTGTGCAGCAAAATGTGACGAAAAGATAAAAATACATTGATTCACACCCTTTTTTGAAGCATGTTTAACTGAGTCAAATGCATTCTGCAGTGGATATCCACTTTATTCTTAAATAGCGGGACGGGATCCCTGACTAAGATGCTGCAGCTGACTCTTCTTGCTGCCTAATTCTTCACAGCCATGATCACCTGGAGCCAACACTGTGAAAATGTAGCAAATGCAGTTTTTCCACTTTTTCTTGTGTCCCCGCCCGGCAGATGTAATTTACCACCAACCATTCATTTAATGTTGCCACCGCGGCGCCGCTGAGTGCCGCAAACACATTCCCAAAACGCTCACTTCCCGAGACGACTAAAACCTCTTTGTCACTTACCTCCAGTGATTTCTCCAACTTCTGGAGCCGCGGCGGAGCGTCGCAGGGATTGATTTGATGATGCAAACAGGAGCGAAAAACAACACCGTGTTTTTTTTTTTTTTTTTTTGTCGCAGGTAACCCTCGGTTTTGAGTCGGGACGCCTGCTTGTGAAGGGAATATGAGACTCGCTGCCATTCGGAGTCAGTTTCCAAATGCTGTCACTCTTCGCCGTGCGCATGCAATTCTAGTGCCAACGATTTCAGCTTGTTGCAGGAGCAATGGGAAAGTCTGCTCCGAATGTGGAAGCAGTCCTGAGCAATGCCACTAATGGAGGTTCAAAATGGAGCAAACTAAGGCTGCAAAAAGTTAGATTCAGTCTCAATAACAATGCACCAAAGCTGTACTTTATATAAAAAATGCTTATGTATGAGCGGGGAGTGAAGTGGACCATCATTGGTCATAAAGAAAACTCAATTTTGTGACATGGTCGTAGTTTGGAAGGTTGAGGGTTAGTTAGAAAGAGGTAAAGAGTTTGTGCTCTCATGTAACTTCACATGTATCCTGAAGGGAAAAGTCAGTGTTATCCGATAGAATGTCCTTTTTGGATGAAAACGGTTGGATAAAAAAGAAATCCCACCTCAGTCTGACTTCATTACACCTGCTTCTTAATTACCACCACTGCTGGAGGTCATCCTCTGTCTAACCAATGGCATTATTGATATATTTCATTGAATGAACAGTCATTAATCCTTCAAATCATGAGATTATTGGCTTTAGTGCATATGAAATGGTTCCAATTGTTTTTATTGCAGGTAAAATCATTACGATTATCACATTATTGAGTTTATCACAATAAAAATGGTGAGGATGTTCACAATATCTGTTACATCTGTTCACTTTATTGATTTCCAACCGATTGTACTGAAAACAAATAGAAATAAACGCTGTTTACTTAAACAAGATACATGCCCAACAGGAAACTATTTAGAAGTGATGAAACTGTGCAGCCGAGATGATATTTACAGAATATAAGTCTGTTTGCGTGTGCGTCCCAGAGCAGCAGTCCCACAGCAGTAAACAGCAGGGAAAAGTAAGACATGCTTATTATGCAAGTCCCCCGGTTTGAATCCACCTTTCCAATGTATGAAGCGAAAGGTAAAGTGACGAATTCTCCTGAGTATATCGAAATGAGCCTTGAAAGAAAACATCTGTGAGGAGCAGAAGCGCATCTCTCCATCGATGTGAGGGAGTCTGCAATCATGGAGGCCCAGGAGGATTCAATCTGTCATCAGAAATGGAGGCGAAAGGGAAAAAAAAAGAATCATTTAAAAATAGCTCGCTCCAGATGGGTGCGCTGAACTTCCAATGCAGTTGCTTCTTAAATATGTTTTTTCTCTCTGTTTTATTGTAGTCTAATTTGCTAAACATGAACCTGTCCCTCAGTAAATCTTCTGGAAAAGTAACACATGGTGCACTTCCACGGCGCCACAGCCAGGGGGCTCGCCCTCCGACTGAGGCGGGAGCAGGGAGGAAAGGAGAGCACAAGATGGTGAGGTCTATCCCTATATCCTCACAGCCCCGTACCAGAAGCTAATACTTCCTGACATCCGTGAAACCCTTTTTTAATCTGCTGACTGAAAGTGATGTGGAGGGGAAGCAGCGGCAGGAGGGAGAGCAGAGGAAGTACTGCAGGAGTTTTCTGTGTTCAAAATCAGCTCCAGTTCCAAAATGATCCGCTTAGTTTTCTTCTTTTTTTCCCCCCGAAAGGATGTTGGCATATACGTTGGTCTTGCCGAGAGGGGCAGTCAGCCGTAATGTCTGAGCAAATCCTTTTTTTTTTTTAAGGCAGACATCATTGATTGCAAGGTTGGAACACTCATCACACATTATGACCCTTAAAGTCAATGCACTGTGAAGAGATGCTCTACTGTGATGAGCCAGAACATACACGACTAAATCAGAGCCAACCTATCGATTTCCTCTGCATTTACCTTCATTCACGTAAGAGTCCAGTTTACCGTCTGCTGTAGATCATGATCGCTACGTCTGTAGTGTGTTAATACAGGCTGATAGTTTTGACAAGGACGACACTATTGAGTGACAGTTTGGGTTAAAACCCAGGATTCACCGATTCCATCTTTGTTAAACTACGAGTTTTAACCTTTTACCACTAACCGATGCCAAGTACCGATGAAAGTACTTATTAAATGCCATCAAGCCAAATTTATACTCCAAATAAGCGGAGGCTCTGCATCTCTCTGCACCACCTCCGTACAGCCTCTGCTTCCACAGCCACGCACACCTCCAACAGCCTTGAAGGCTCCGGTGTGCTGCTGCGTCTGCAGTGCAAACAACACAGCTATTTTTACTGTAGACCGAGCTCAGTGTCAGCGAGTGTATCAGTCATTCTTTATTCATGTTTAGCACGTAGCATCACGAGTGTGTGAGTCTTGAAACTCAGCCCTCGATTTTGACGGTCGGCAGGTCGACATTTGTGACTAAAGATGGTGAATAAATCTACCTCTGGCATATAGAGACAGTTGATTACATAGCTCATGCATGTAGGACACTACATACATGGATAATGCAGAATTTATATTATTAACTCCAAAAAACATTTGGGCCACCAGACTTCTAGTCCTTGAATGAAGTGCCGTTAGCATGTAACATGTAGCATGTAGCTAATACAACAAGATCAACTAATGGATCAAAGTTCAAATCTGAGGTTAGAGTAAACTTTCTGTGGACATTTTTAACTTAGCAGAGCGGATCAGTCACAGGCCTCATGCTTCGCATACTTTCCCTTGAGTTTGGTGCCGCTTCCATGCTTATTTAGAAATTGCCGGAGGTTTATGTTGGGCACTGCAGAGGCTCTGCGGAAGCAATGCACAGCCTTTATGTATCCCTTGAGTATGGACTTTAAATTAGACTTTATCCTTGTCAATTGGCTGCATGAAAATTTCCATAATGCATTAAGTGTTTTGCAGCATTCCAATACCAAAAATTGTCCATTCATGCTGCGCAATGCACAAGCAGAGTGAGTTAATTTAAAGATCAGATCTCCAGGGAGGTTTGATAGAAGTCAGACAAAATTCTGTGCCTGTTTCAATGAAAATGAATGCAGTGTGTTTAGAGTGATTCTTTAAGAAAGCCTAAACCACACAATCAGCTTGGCCCAGAGTGAAACAGAACACGAGAAAGACTTGTCAGAAGTTTACAGGATGTAGATGCATCCCTATGTGGATCAACAAATAAGCAGAGAAGCCCCACACCATGCATCTTGAAGGCTCAATAAGATTGTTGTGATCACTGTAATCACTCGCTCTTATCCATTCTTTTGGCAGCACGCGTTGGCTAATTACAGAGGGAATGTTTGCTGTTTGTTTACCAGCGAGAACTGGCTGAAATAATATATTTCCTTGCCATTTTGAGCCCACCGCCCCTCCAGACTGGCTGCTGCCTGCGATGTGTTGACTCAAATCCAGGGTGAACCGTCTTCAGTGTTTTCCTCTAATTTCTCTCATTAGTCTGAGCGCACGTGCTAAAAGTACGAGCTTGGGAAATGGGGTTTGGGTTGCTCGGGGGTACCGGAGATACTGCGGCGTCGGGGATGCCAGCGGAGTGTGTGGTCACTTTAATGGCCGCTTGGCTGCATCACGTCATACTTCTGCTCACAACTGCTCTGTTATTTAGACAAGATGAAGCACGATTTGTGCTTTATTTGCCTTCCAGCATTTCTTTAAGCCATTGCAGTTCCAATCCATTCCTGTAATCCGGTCTTCTTTTACTCGGCGAGCACAAACATTCCTTCGCTTCTTTAAGGCACTCGAACAAGGTCACGGTAAGAATGGGCGCACGGTTCGGTCTTTTTCTGTGCTTAAATAATTCATCCCTGTTTCATAGAATTACACCATCGTGACATTTAAGAGTTGTAAATGGCTTCGTTTCGGCCACAGCCCGTCTCACCGGCGCTGCCACACATTGTCCAAACACTCTCAATAGGCTCTGAAATCGCCCAGAGCCAAACACTTGCCAGTGCCTTTTTTTATTTTTTTCCTCTCCTCCCCCAACTGTTCTGTCTCCTCATGAAAATGCAATGGCTTTGTGTTTATCGGCACTATTTAGGTTCAAGCACCCCTCCGGGTTTCAAGCAGAGGAAATTACATGTGAACGCCGTGGTTTGAAGGTTATACAGCCCCAAGCACGCTGGAAGAATTCAACAAAAACTATCAGAGGGAAAGAGTCAGGAGAACATCGATGAATGTGGCACTGGCTAATTAAAAGACAAAAAGACAACTTCATTAAAGTGCAGGGAGTCTTCTGGACTCGGTGAGCTCTGTGTTCGTGTTCTGTTTGGACCGATTGGACCAGTCCTGCTGAGATACTTAAATCAATTAATTCCAGAAGATCATGCTGATATTTAAACGAAGCAGCACTGGATGTCAGAATGAAAGAATAAACAAACACATCTGAGCTTTACTGAAATCTGTTCTGTTTTTTTTTTTTTATCATTTATAGTTTATTTTAGGTCATCCATCCATCCAGTTGCTTTACTCAATCCTTTTATTGGGCCAAAGGTTGGGTTGTTAAGCGTATATACACGTCTGCTTTTGAGTTGAAATGGAAATCCTTAATTTAAGTTTGTCTTTTAATGTTTTTTCACATCATATGGAAGTATAACTTTTAAAGTACAGTGTTTAAGCAAAAAGAATAGATGCCATTTGGAATGAGTGATCAGGATGAACCTGAAAGAAAAGAAACTGATGAAGAATAGAGTCAGTCTGTGAAGCCCGGCGTTGATCTGTTCTGTCCAGTCTGGATTCTTCCGCGTGTCGCTCACCTCTGACACTTGTTGCTTTCTCACACTGTCTGTGAGAACAAGTCGAAGGCGAGGTAGCGCGCTCCGGTCAGGGCTGCTGCCGGACTCGCTCCTGGGACTTCTGTGTTGACATGGATGAACGATCCATTACACAAAAGCAGCGGCTACACATCCAGCGGGGTTGTGAACACATCTTAACAAGTCTGCAGACTCAACCAGACAACAACTTTTCCAGACACGCCGACGCGTCCGCTGTGTGCGCGAATTCCCCTCGCCGGCGAGGCATGCACAAATCTATCTGCAACAGCCGTCAGGGTGTTTATATACAAGGCGAATTAAAGCATGCTGGGATGCATGTCAGTGACTTCAGCAGAACATTATTAAATCCAACAGATTGCTCGGGAGTCCAGTTGGCTCCTCGGCTTACAGTGACGCACCAGCAAAGACGAGTACAAGACGTCCACTCGCAGCCCCGGTGTTTGTTTTCCATCCCGTTACAGTCTGTGTTTGTTTGTTTGTTTGCGTACATCAGCGTCTGTGAATCCCCCTCCTTCCCCCCCCCTCCTTCGCCGAGGGCCTCAGCCGCCAACCGGTCTCCCAGCACCGGCCAACAAACGGTTAGTTACACAACGGCCGCAGCCTGCTTTGTGCGACTGCCAACCTGCCCAGATTAAAGAAAGGGTGTTCGGGGGCCGGTTAGAGATGAAGAAAGGTGGCTGTTAGCGAGAGAGAGAAGGAGTAAGTGATGTGCCTCCGGCTAAATGTCGTGGTTCCAGACACGCCACTGCAAATCTCCTTTTTCCCGTTGCCCTTTCTCCCCTCGTGTTTGTGTTTTCCTCGTCACATTATTGGTTCAGCTTGATTTGTTTTCCATTGAAGAGCTCTCAGCAGAAGTACAGACACTCATTTATTCAGCCGGGCTCGCTCGCTGCCCCTCCACATGTGAAATATCAGCTCGGTGACAGGCACTCAGACAACCACCCCTGTCCAGGAGCTCCCCTAAGTCCTGGGGAGACAAGGCAGTCCAGACGAAAAGAATACAATCGACTGTCGCAGATTCATTCGAGCACTTCAGCGGTGACTCAACATCAGAGAACAGGGGCAGCAGTGACATTTCAGATGGCTACTCCGGGTCCTCAGAGAGCCGGCGTGTGGATATTTTTCGTGCAGTCTCCTCTTCGCCTGGATCGGCGGGGGGTCTAACCCATTCTTAGCTTTTAGCATTTAGCGGTTGAGCTCAACAGCAGCGTGTGGCATATTTGAAGTCCCCGGAGATCAGAGGGAAAGCTGGACCACCTTCAGCCTTCAAAAGATCCAGGCTTATATTTGTTCTACTTTCAGTTCTGGGGCTAATCTTTGTGGATGCGAGCCGATAGCCACGTGGACGGATAATGGGGGCTACTATGTGGGCAGAAATGGATCCGCAGTCATGCTTCATTGTGTCCCACCCAGCAGCTTTCATGTGTCAACAACACTGAAGGTTTCACAAGCTCCTCAAATCCTGCGCGGACTGACCTGCGCCGGCTCGTCGGGCGTGCACGTCAGAAGACATCCAACACACATGCACGCCATGTTTAATGCATGCACCTCACACATCGACCGCAGACTATGTTGTCCTTTCATCTCCTCTCTTCATCCGCCTCTGCCTTTGATGTGGGATACCCTGGAGTCTGACGAATACAGTCCCGGGGAACGAAACAGAGTGGATCTGTGCTCTCCTTCCCCGGATGAAGCTTCCCATTGATCCCTCCTTTCTCCTCTCTCAGCTCCCTTCTTACTTGTAGCCTCTTTAGCATCTCCCACTTCCAAAATGAAGGTCATCATCACATTAGCTTTCGCTCATTGTTCTTTCATCCACTCTTAACACCTCTAGTGCAGCGAAAGCAGGTTACCCGCCCTGCGCCTCGCACTCAAGCTCATTTCGTTAAGGAACCATTTAAATTGTTGCTCCAACCTCCGGTCAAGTGCTTCTGCGGGGCTCCAAGTTGCTGGAGTGGAGGGCGATGCTGGCTCGGACAAACTGATTGTGCAAGGTGTTGACTCGCGCTCGCTCTACTCCCGACAAGTGCTGCTTCTGAGAGGCCATTATGCCCGTGTAACAAGCTGGAGAGGTGAAGTCAGCCGAGGCAAATTTCACTGGGCGAACTCGCGCTGTGGTGAAGCTCGGGCACTTTCACCAGAGTGGTGCAGGTGTCCCATTTTATGGGGGGAAACGCAGTCTGTGTGTGATCGTTGTTTTTGTTGTCGAAACACGAAATCTGAAGCCCTCAGAATACGTGAGTCAGTAATATGAATTCTGGAGTGTTATCGCTGAAATTTGGAACAAATGTGTGAGAAAGTAGAATTTGGTTTTTAACCTGAAATAGCTCATTCTTAGAAAGTCAATATTTTCTTGTTTCTTTAAGCTACTAACCAGAATTTAGAACTCTACTTTGATTTTGTAGAGTTGAGTCTGCCACTTCCATTATGACATTGACACACAGTTGATCCATTCCAGTTACTCACCATTGTTTGCAGAGAATGCGATTTGTAAAAGAACTGCACAGTTATTCATAATTGGTATAATAACAGGTTTTTGCAACAGTTAGTTTCTAAAAGTCATAATTTTCTGAATTTGGGTGTAAAGTTAGAGTGAGAAGAGGCAGAGCAGTTGGGTGGAATGAGCTTGTTTCAAGCTGCCTGAGACAGACATGGTTTTATTGTAATGGTGCTGCCAATTCCCTAAAAGAAACACAGTTTTCTAATTAAAAGTTTGAAATTAGATGCTGCCAATCAACTTAAATTACACAATCCAGCCATGGTTTGTACCTGGGTTAAGAAAAAAAAAAACATTGTGATTTAAAAGTTATCCATTCGAATCGATGAGTTTTTAGCATACAAGAACTTTTGGTAACGCTTCCTTTTACAGTACGGTAATTACCATGTATTAACATGGTAATTGCAGGGTAAGTACCATGTAATAAGGAGAAGTTATTGTAAAATTACCATGTAATTACAGGGTAACTATGTTGCTAATTACCTAGTACTTTTAGAGTAATTACCAAGCCAATTCCAGGCAAATACCAAGTAACTACCTGGTAGTAAGTATTAATTACTGGGTAATTATATTGTATATAGCAACTATGTCGGTAATCGCCAAGTACTTATTAAGTAATTGCTAAGTAATTACCATGTAATCATTGGGAAATGTAGACTTTTTACTAGGTATTACTAGGTACTGCTAGGTGTGTACGCTATATATTTCCCTATAAGTCAAGTGTTTTTTACTACTTACCTGGTAACTTCTTAGTATTTCCCAGTAACTACAACATTTACCTGGTAATTACGGTTGAACTGTAGACTACTGCAAAAGGAAGTGAGGCCTGTTTCCACACTATTACCTGGTAACTACTTATTCGTTACCCAGGAACTGCAAAAATACATACCTGGAAATTACATAGTTATTAAAGTGGATTTGTACTGTAAAAGGAAGTGAGGTCTGTTTCCATGTTATTACCTGGTAATTACTCATTTATTACCCAGTAAATAGAAAAATATCTACCTGGAAATTACATAGTTATTAAAGTGGATTTGTACTGTAAAAGGAAGTGAGGTCTGTTTCCATGTTATTACCTGGTAATTACTCATTTATTACCCAGTAAATAGAAAAATATTTACCTGGAAATTACATAGTTATTAAAGTGGATTTGTACTGTAAAAGGAAGTGAGGTCTGTTTCCATGTTATTACATGGTAATTACTCATTTATTACCCAGTAAATAGAAAAAAATTTACCTGGAAATTACATAGTTATTAAAGTGGATTTGTACTGTAAAAGGAAGTGAGGTCTGTTTCCATGTTATTACCTGGTAATTACTCAGTATTTAGCCTGTTACTCGGAAACTTTCACATTACCCCACACACTTGCACCAAAAATGCAGCAAACCCCATCAGTGCCTGTGATACAGTCTCTGAACAGCACACTGTATCTGTCAGGAGATCAGAGTTTCCATCAAAACCACCATCACCAGCCGTCAGATTACATGAAGATGAACGCATTATTATTACACTTCCTCACTCCAAACACGTCACTGTGACAGACATGCAAAACAAGAGAGCTGCCAAAGATAAACATTTTAATCAAATGGAGTTCAACTTCTTATAAAACAATTTACAAAACAGTGCACATTTTTAGCAGTCAGGCACCTTTTTTTTTTTTAAGAAACAGAACAGATTTCTTTTGCAAAAAAACAAAATACAAATTAAAGCCGCAAGCGGCATTGGACGGGACCTCGCCCTCTGGCAAGGTGGCCTGACTGAGGTCGTCCTTGTACATTGATGACCGAAGTCCAGGTCACTGGGAACCTTGCTCCTCCATAGACTTCCTGCACCCTGTCACCGAACATGGAGTTGTTAGCCTCTCCCATCCACTAACATGTAGCTGTTAGCATGTCTTTTCCACTAACATGCAGCAGTTAACATCTCATATCCACTAACATGGAGTTGTTAGCATGTCCCATCCACTAACATGTAGCTGCCAGCATCTGTCACCCACTAACATGGAGTTATTAGCATCTCCAATCCATTAACATGTAGATATTAGCATCTGTCATACACTAACATGAAGGTGTTAGCATCTCTCATCCGCTGACATGTAGCTGTTAGCATCTCTCATACACTAACATTTAGCTGTTAGCACTGAAGTCTCAGTCATTGGGAACCTTGGAGCTGCAGTGCGGGAAGCTCCATTGCCGTGGCCCCTGCTGAATCGGTTGGATCTAAATAACTTCTGAAGGACTCTGACAGTGACTTTTTACATCGCTGAAACTCTGAAAGAAGGATGAATTTGTTGTAAACAAGCTTGAATACTATGTTTTAGGCCTTCAGAGACCTATATGACATGACAGAAAAATAGCATCATATGTACCCTTTAATGACAGCTGCTGTCGACTGCACTGCATGCCCATATATGGTCAGTAGTGGACTTCCTGTTGGATTTAGGTTATTGGTGTCAATGGGTGATTTTTAGATCTCGATGAGATGAACACATGAGCAATTGGTTTTATCTCTCTACGACATTCCTATGGGCTGCAGCGGCCATTTTTTTCCAAAAATGTGACTTTTATTTTGAAGGGCTGATAAAATCCATACCGTGTGACTTTTGACAAAGTTTGAAACATCATTTGTAGAGAAGCTTCTCCTCTTTCAGGCCGCATTACTTTGACGTCTCTACGACAAACGGTCTCGGACAAGAAAATTTTTAAATGAGGAGTGATTTTTACTTTGAAAGGGAAATAGCGGACTTCCTGTTGGATTTAGGTTATTATTGTCAATGAGAGATTTTTAGATCTCGATGAGACGAACGCGTGAGCAATTGGTTTGATCTGTCTACAATATTCCCACGGGCCGTTGCGTTGGAGTCATTTTTTTTTACCAAATTTTACACTGAAAGGGAAATATCGGACTTCCTGTGCAATTTAGGACATTTTTGTCAATCAAAGATTTTTAGACCTCGATGAGACGAATGCATCCACGTCAATTTGGTCTCTCTAGGACATTCGTGTGGGTAGCAGCGTCCATTGTAGTGCTTCAAGTGGGTTTTCAGACTCAAACTTTAAGGGTTAATAAAATCCACACCCTGAGACTTTTGACAAAGTTTTGAACAACTTTGGAAGAGGAACTTGTCCTCTACGATTTCACGCCACCCTGACATCTCTACGACAAGTGGTCTCAGAGCAGATAATTTTTAAATGAGGAGTGATTTTCTGAAAATTTTATCTTGAAAGGGAAATAGCGGACTTCCTGTTGGATTTAGGTATAGGTATTCCTCTTGGGCAGTTTTGGATCTCGATGAGACGAACGCCTGAGCATTGGTTTGATCTCTGTACGACATTCCTACGGGCCGTGGCGGCTATTTAACTGTTTCTAGGTGGCGCTAGAGAGCAGGTGGGGTTATAGTGTTAATTTTTCCACTTTTAAAAATTTTATGATTGTCAGGATGTGCCTACCAAATTTAGTGACTAGACATTCATGTTTAGCAGGTCAAATTTGGTGTCGAATACAGCAACTTTTGGCTATTATGTTGATCGGGAAATACTGGACTTCCTGTTGGATGTAGGTCATCGTGGACAGATCGTAATTGTTAGATCCCGAGCAGACGAACGAATGGGCGGTACTTTGATCTGTCTAAGACATTCGCACTGGCCGTGGCGGAGATTTTACTGTTTTTCGTGTTTGCTAGTTCCTAGGTGGCGCTAGAGAGCATATGGGGTTAATTTTTTTTATTTCATAAAATTTTTCGCCTGTCTGGATGTGCCTGCCAAATTTGGTGAGTTTTCGTGCATGTTAAGGGGGTCAAATTGGCCGTCGATGTCCAGGCAGGAAAATAATAATAATAATAATAAGAAGAAACGAACGAAGAACAATAGAGGCCTTGCCCTCCAGGCAAGGTGGCCTCAGTTGAGGCCACCTCGCCCTCGGGCTCGGTCCCTAATAATAATAATAATAAGAAACGAACGAAGAACAATAGAGGCCTTGCCCTCGGGCAAGGTGGCCTCAGTTGAGGCCACCTCGCCCTCGGGCTCGGTCCCTAATAACAGTGATAAACAATCACTATAAATCAACATTAATAAGTACACTGCTCCAGTCTTGTGAATTCACATCATGTGTTTTCTGCAGACCCGTCTGGTCTACAGGAACCCTTGATCTCCATCATCTCGAATACCAAGGGCCGTCGTCGCCAGGTGTTGTCACGTTGTCCACGTCCAGATTTGTACCTCCCTCGGCGTGATGGAAACGAAGACAGCACAACTGTTCCTTCTTAATGCTCAGGGTTTATTCACTTTAACACCCAAACCCCAAACGTGAGAGCTGAAAACATACAAATATACATATTAATAAACAGAAACTTACACAATAAACAAATATACACATTGCATAAAACACAAATATCTTTAAACCTTCAAACATACACATGAAACCGACATTACAACCGAAACATTCACCCAAGCCTGAACCACAGCCACCCAGCACCAGCTGCAGAGCTCCACACTACCACCACGATAATGATCAATAAAACACCAAGCAACACGGAAATATACTCACCTCACTGACTGCATCACATTGTAAGCCGTTTGTTTTTGTTCTTTTTACATACTTTTTGGAGCGTTTTCCCTCTCTCCACGTTTGTGTGCACCACTTAATGTGGTCCTACCCGGAACGTCTGCAGAGGGTTAGTTCCGCCACTCGGTGATATTTATATTTAATTAAATTTCGGTTCTACCTCGACTGAGAGAAAGCTTATTTATGGCAGAACGTCTGCAGACACTTGGTGATATGGTGATATTTATATTTAATTAAATTTCGGTTCCTACTCTAATGAGAGAAAGCGTGTTTACGGCGGAACGTTCCGGGTAGGACCACATTAAGTGATGCACAGATAAACGCGGAGAGAGAAAATAAGAACAAAAAACTCCGTGAAAAGAGCAAAAACAAACGGCTTACCTCCTTTACAATGTGAAGCAGCCAGCAAGGTGTGTATATTTTCATTTTTCTTGGAGTTTTATTGATCATTATCGTGGTGGTAGTGTGGAGCTCTGCAGCTGGTGCTGGGTGGCTGTGGTTCAGGCTTGGGTGGATATTTCGATTGTAATGTCGGTTTCATGTGCATATTTGAAGGTTTAAAGATATTTGTGTTTGTGCAATGTGTATATTTGTTTATTGTGTAAGTTTCTGTTTATTAAAATGTATATTTGTATGTTTTCAGCTCTCACGTTTGGGGTTTGGGTGTTAAAGTGAATAAACCCTGAGCATTAAGAAGGAACAGTTGTGCTGTCCTCGTTTCCATCACACCGAGGGAGGTACAAGTCTGGACGTGGACAACGTGACAACACCTGGCAACGGCGGTCCTGGGTATTCGGGATGATGGAGATCAAGGGTTCCTGTAGACCAGACGGGTCTGCAGAAAACACATGATGTGAATTCACAAGACTGGAGCAGTGTACTTATTAATGTTGATTTATAGTGATTGTTTATCACTGTTATTTGTATTTTGTTTTTTGCAAAAGAAATCTGTTCTGTTTCTTAAAAAAAAAAAAGGTGCCTGACTGCTAAAAATGTGCACTGTTTTGTAAATTGTTTTATAAGAAGTTGAACTCCATTTGATTAAAATGTTTATCTTTGGCAGCTCTCTTGTTTTGCATGTCTGTCACAGTGAGGTGTTTGGAGTGAGGAAGTGTAATAATAATGCGTTCATCTTAATGTAATCTGACGGCTGGTGATGGTGGTTTTGATGGAAACTCTGATCTGACAGATACAGTGTGCTGTTCAGAGACTGTATCACAGACACTGATGGGGTTTGCTGCATTTTTGGTGCAAGTGTGTGGGGTATGTGAAAGTTTCCGAGTAACAGGCTAAATACTGAGTAATTACCAGGTAATAACATGGAAACAGACCTCACTTCCTTTTACAGTACAAATCCACTTTAATAACTATGTAAATTCCAGGTAAATATTTTTCTATTTACTGGGTAACAAATGAGTAATTACCATGTAATAACATGGAAACGGACCTCACTTCCTTTTACAGTACAAATCCACTTTAATAACTATGTAATTTCCAGGTAGATATTTTTCTATTTACTAGGTAACAAATAAGCAATTACCATGTAATAACATGGAAACAGACCTCACTTCCTTTTACAGTACAAATCCACTTTAATAACTATGTAATTTCCAGGTAGGTATTTTTGCAGTTCCTGGGTAACGAATAAGTAGTTGCCAGGTAATAGTGTGGAAACAGGCCTCACTTCCTTTTGCAGTAGTCTACAGTTCAACCGTAATTACCAGGTAAATGTTGTAGTTACTGAGAAATACTAAGAAGTTACCAGGTAAGTAGTAAAAAACACTTAACTAATAGGGAAATACATAGCGTACACACCTAGCAGTACCTAGTAATACCTAGTAAAAAGTCTACATTTCCCAATGATTACATGGTAATTACTTAGCAATTACTTAGTAAGTACTTGGCAATTACCGACATAGTTGCTATATACATTATAATTACCCAGTAATTAATACTTACGACCAGGTAGTTACTTGGTATTTGCCTGGAATTGGCTTGGTAATTACTCTAAAAGTACTAGGTAATTAGCAACATAGTTACCCTGTAATTACATGGTAATTTTACAATAACTTCTCCTTATTACATGGTACTTACCCTGCAATTACCATGTTAATACATGGTAATTACCGTACTGTAAAAGGAAGCGTTACCGAACTTTTTGGTAATTGCTTAGGGTGTACAAGAAGAACAAGAAATTTGAGAGTTGGTTGGGGTTAGGAGAAAGAAGGAGAGGAAATAATGACAAATCATGGGGAGGGATCCAAACCCTGCTTTAGGGACACAGTAGGGATTGTGGGGAAGGACACAAACTCATCGTAGTCCTCGGTGGAAGTTACTAAGTTACCCTGTAAGTGGTAGGTAACTACCAGATCTACGATGGCTTCTGCAGAGGTAATCGGTGGAATTCCTCAGGCCTTCAATGAAGACATCTGATGAGGTCTTCTGGACTTTATGCTATGACTAGATTAGACACTTTTTGATTGTCGTGGGAGCAGCAGGGAAAGACGTCATTGTCGGGTAAATGGACAACCAAAACACTTTCAAAGCTTTCTGTTTTCATTTGAAAACGTTGTGTGAACAGGGCCGAATTTACGAGATTGCTGGCTGAGGTTGATGTATCTTGGTCCAATGTATATATTACTTTACCCAATTCAGCTGATCCCAGCGATCTCTCAACCTGGAAGGCTCACCAGTTCGTCAAAGGTCGATCAATTTCATGTGTGTGTTGCTGCACTGTTAAAAAAATGACCGTGCATGATGTACATGGAGAATATACAATTTTCTGATGCCTCAGTCAAATTATATCCCCACCTGTGTAAAAAGTTGTCGGCTCAAAAATGATTAACAACGTAGGTTCAGAATTCAGCGCAACATAAAATATAATCATTCTCATTTCTGGAGAAATAAATCTCAGAGAGTTATGGCTTTTAACCCCGGCGTGCGCTGTTTGGTAATCATTTTAAAAAGAGCAGATTTAGCAGGAAAACTTGTCCGCGGTGTCACTGTACATCCCTCACTTCCTCAGGTCAGCACTTCAGGGACGGAGCGGTTACCACCAGCTTTAGTCTGTGTTTGCTTATTTGCTGTGAAGGCCACTCCAGCATAATTAGGATGATGTTAACACTAATTGGGCCCGTGGCTATTAAACATTATCAAGAAGAGCACACACTCGATTGTGCATTTGTACCCCTCCCTCCCACGCGCACACACACACACACACACACACACACGCACACACACCTCCCTCCACACAGAGCCACGGGAGCGCACACCTGTATTCCCACACAACGAGCAGCAACAAAACAGTCTGACCTTTTCAGAGCATCACGCCTTAATGACTCTGTGTGGGGGAATGGGGATGTTATTCAGTGCAGAGGTCCGTTATTGTTTCCTCACGCAGCACATGCCTGTGTTTGACAGCGCCCATGTGCAAACTGCGTCAGTCTCTGCAGACCTCTTGTTTTCCCTCTCATCTTTTATCTCTTTTTTTCCCCCCGTATCCCACCTTCTGTTCACTTGTTATGGTTTTCCTTTTTTGGGTCACAGCCTGGGCAACAGTAGAGTTTTTTTTCTTTTTTAAAATCTGTTTTGGCCATATTTTGCAGACTTTGCCTTTGTTGTTGGCAGGTGGACGGGGAAAGGTGGGGTCAGTCTGGTGACGCGTAGCCGGCGAGCGCGGTGAATAATTAAACGGCGGAGACCCTGGAGCCGAGCCGCGAGCTGAAATATTCACAAGCCTCTGTCTGCCGCCGCCGCCGCCGCCGCCGTTTGATTGGCACGTTATTAGAGGAGTCGACGTGAAAAGATGCCGCTCCGAACGTGTTTGTGATCTGAGGGGTGTGTTGGCACGCCGCTCAGGATGGGAAGGAGCCGGGATGAAGGTGTCAGAGCGCCACGCCTTCCTGTGCGGATGAAATGAGAAGAAAAGGATAAAACACGTGAGGCACGTAACCTCGCGGTGATGAACACAGTCAATGCTAATCCCATAGCAGTCAAGCTAGGTGGCTGTTCTCATGTGTGCCACCCCTTTACAGTAAATCCTCCCTTTAAATCTGCCACTTCGTTTGGTGTTTGACGTCTTTTCCACTTGCAGTAAATACAAATATGTGTCATTTCACGATCGCTGAATGAATTGCTTACATTACAGCCTCACAGCTCTGAACAGCTGCAGCGTACAAGGTCCAGTTTCAGGCGATTAATGCAAAGTCAAACTTTATTTTCTTTTTGAAATACTTCTGTGTGCAGTTTAAAAAAAAAAAAAAAAATCCAAAAAACAAGAAGCAGAACAGAAAAGAAACGCTGATCTGGCGCCTGGGATTCTGCCTTTCTGATGTTTTCACTCTCCTCCTCTGCAGATCGTCTGAGCAACATTGATTCAGACATCACAGTTACACAATAGCGCTGTAATTTACACCAGTGACTCAGTGGTCTGAGCTGAATGCACTTTTCCAGCAATCATTTGGTTGAAACTGTCTTTTCCCTCCATTTCAATCAGGTTAATCTCTGCCTCGGCATTCATGGCATTCATGGATGGCGATAAGAAAGGGAATATTTCTGAAAAAAAAAAAAAAATAGAGAAGCTGCTATGATTAGATCTATCCTGATAACACTGAAAGTCATGAAAACATCTTGTTACAGATGGGATAATAAACTGAGAAACATGGTGTCAGAGTAACCAAACCCCTCCTGAGAGAGAGGACCACTGGTGCCGACAGGAAAACGAGGCTCAAGAACACATTCAATATGCATAAACTACAGGTTCTATTGAAAAAAAGTGAGCAACAAAAGCTCTTGCCAGTATGACAATTTTGTTTCTCCACTATTTGAGATACAATTCTCATAAATAAATTAGGTATATTGGGCTTTGGGGTGAAATTTCAGGAAGTGACAAGCCCATTTTACCTGAACAACATCATCAAAAGTACTAAACAATGGAGAATACATTTAAACGAGAAGGGTATCTGACCATTTTTCAGATGTCCTGGTGATGTTGACAGTCCTGAACAACATTTTTACCATGTTTCATTCAAAATTTAACTTTCAAAAGTCATCAAATTTACAAAAGATGGAGTGAATGATTAGAGAAGGAGAATAAACTTTTGGAAACAAACGTTGTTTGGCAGTTGATATCAGAAACATCCTGCTAACATGGATAATCAGGAAAAAAGCCTCCATGCATGCATATTATATTGAAAATAAGAAAAAAAGAATCTCTTTGATGAAGCTCACCACCTGCTGAGAGACAGTGGCTCTGATCCAGAGAGACAAAACGGTTTCAAAAGGCTGCAAACAGCTGGAGGACGCCAAAGGAGCTCTTCAACGCAGGCCGCGTAAAATCCTCCTTTCGATGAAACCCTGATAAATTTTGGTGCTTTGGGACCTGATGTGATCAGGTGTCTCGTCCTGATGATGAGAATTCTCCCCCGGGGTGCAAATTACTCTAAAGGAATCAGAATTTTAATACGAGGATGCAATCATCCATCTCCAAGGAGGGTTAAAGCGTTTAATCTTTGAGATTTTCCTCAATATTCAAATAATCGAATCAAGACTTCGGCCCTGTGCGTAGGACAGTGTTTAAAGTGAAAACGTGTTTTCAGGTTTTTTTATTTAAAGTTTGATGCCAGGCCACAAGGTGGCGCTGTTTGTTTGTTTTTGTAATGACACCGTACATTCAGAACAATTCACTATAAACGCTAGTTTCACTGCTATCACAGCGTTTCCAGAAAGTGCCATTGTTACCCGTTTACACGACGACGGAGCCCAACTGTCGAGTTTTATACCGACGACCAAAACACGGCCAAAGTATGAAAGTTTGGCATTTTCACTTGAAATTGTTTCTCCCCTTGGAGAAACATTTTAAATGTTGAGCTCGGATTTTTTTTTTTTTTCCTTTTTTCCCCACAAAACAGCAGCAATGCACTGAAAATGTTGCCCAGAAATGGCAAAGCAATAAGAGGCCTAACAAATTTTAATTACGTGCTTCAGCGCTCGCTCGCTAATTAGTTTTTTTTGCACCCGAAAAGAAGCGACGTGAATAATAAGCCTTGGCGAGCTTCTGTTGGGCATCACTGTCTCAACCTCACCAGACTATTGAGCAGGCTATCAGACAGACGGGGGTATTTTGGGATGATCAATAAGCTCTCTGGATGATAAATATGCAGGGTGGATGCGCCGTCCTGCCTGGCAACCTTTTTGAAGCCTCTTTTCTTGCTCATCGCAGTGTCGAACAGCGCAAATACATGACCTCCAGTGCTCCTTCTTCATGTTCTGCTAATACCCAGCCCCCCACCGCCGCTCCCACCAGCGCCCTTCATTTTAAGATATTTGGAGAAAGACAAGGGGAAGCGCCTGAGCTCCGAGGCTGGGGAACGGTATTTGTACAGAAATGGTTCTCTGATACAGGCAACCCCTCCAGGGACATAACAAGCGTTTCGAAACATTTCAAACAAGCCTTCCAAGCATGTCGTTTGCTGTTGAAGAAACCAAATAGGAGAGGCATTTGAATCCTCCGGAATTTGTAAAAGGTACAGCTGTGTATCGAGTCCCCACCGGCAGAATTAGGGAGGGGAGTAATCATCAGACGTCTCGGGCTGACAGCAGTGATTTCCAAACAGTTTGGAGGGATGATTCACGGAGAAGCACGCCGCCGACGTCGCCCGAACCGACGCCACAATTTAAAGAAAAATACTCTCAGCATTGTTGTTTGTAGTGCTTCTTCCGGCGTTTCATGTTGGGGTAAACAAAGTCATTTAAAAAATGCACAACCTTTCATTTTCAATTATCTGGCCCCATGCTTTGATCGTTTAGCTCGACAGAAGAAAATGTGATATTTTCTAAAAGAAACACTTGTGAGCGTGTATAAATCATCCCATTTTGTTGGGAGCCTGCATTTTATTTGAGGAGGACGTGAACGTGCTGTTTATCCACTGTTACAACAAGTGTCGAAGTCGGAGAACACCCAATCCGAAGGTTGCGTGTTGTTGAGGTGTGTTTGTGTCAAAGTTGGCAGTTGCATTGACTAAAGTGAGTATTGACGACTGAGAATATGAACTGTGGCCTACAGGTTGGAGAAACATGTATGACATGACATTTACTGTAGCCATTGCCATAACTATTGCTAGGAAAGGCATCCGTTCGGAACGTTCCAGTGTTCCAGCCGGGGGTCTTGTCCTTGGAGTAAATAACCTCTTTGGAGTCACAGAACATCAATGTAACTCTGTCACCTCACACATGAATGTGCTTGCTCTTGCTGATAATTAGAGCATATGCGTAGGTGGATTTACTTTAGGTCTAATCCAAATTGACATAGTTGTCAGCGTTTGTACCATTTCTGTGCAGTCTGACCACCAACATTCCTGAAAACTCAGATAATTCCAGACCTTGTTTAGGGTTGGTCCTTGGTTACAACTGAACTGAAGGGAAGCGCGAACCACCTACAGATATTGGTATACACTGTGTGTGTGAAAACTTGTCCAAAAAGGCCAATTATTTTCGAGAATAAGGTCAGGCCAATTACTCTTTTGAAATACAGTGTTGAAAACTGTGTCCTCCTTGCTGGTGCTGCAGAATTCTTCCAGGTCAGCTAAAGAGGAAGGCGTTCTCACTTTGGAAAAAATAAAACCAAGTCAAAACTACTGCTGTTAAAACAATGGCTTTGAATATCTGGATAATCTGAGCTGTGCAAAGTGTGATGGAACAAGTCCGTCATTACAGGCTTGAATAGCCTTGAAAGAGGTTGTGTTAGTAGGAGAAAGCAGCTTTGCAGAAAGCACAGAGAGAAGAAGAGTATTGTCAAACGGCATGAGCCGGAATGTCTTTCCTGTTCCACTCCAGATGCAGCAAGTCTTGAAGACACCGTTTCTACATTTTCAGATACAGTATATGTATGCACTGCTGCGGTGAAATAGCCGTCAGGCCAATGGTGGGAATGTTGACGAGGTTGTTAGACTTTCAGAAAGGGAGGGTTTTGCATCAGAGGTTATTGATGTATGAGTCTGTGCCCGAAGGAGAGAGAGAGAGAGAGAGAGAGTAAAAAGATGGAAATACCCGAAAATGTCAGCAGAGTGTGTTCTCCTCAGCAAGTTCTCGCCAGAATGTGTGTGTGTGTGTGAATGAACACTTCAAAGATCAACAGCTGTCTGAAAACTTCTGGCAAATTTCTCGTCTCAGCCTGCTTTTCTATTCCAGCCGGCACGTCCCCTTTGTAAGTGTCTCAGAAATATATGTTGTGTCAAAAAAGAGAAAAAAAAAAAGTAGCGAGAAAGGTTTCAGTCTTCTCGTTTAAAAGGAATCAATAGCCCCGTCTCTCTCCTTAACTGCTTCAAAGAATCAGCCTGCACTGATGCAATAATGTATGAGGGTTGGAGGAACCAACTCCGTGTTATTGAGTTATTGTTTGAGAGCCTGTCTGGGAGGTTAAAAAAAGGGAAATGTGTATAAATTTACATGAGTGTACGGTTCTAGTGCACCCAGAGGCTTATTGCCTCTCAACAATAGACTCCACGGCCACTATAAGATCTCTTATATTTCCTGGTGGAGTTTTTTTTATTTTATCTCGGTTTTGTCGTGCTGTTTCCACGCCGTCAGCTCCATGAGGCTTTGTGACTATAGCGTCCCACGCGAGAACATTGACCGCAGGGCCTTAATGAAAAACTGCGGCGGCCGCTTTCTCCGATATGGACCTGTTT
Organism: Salarias fasciatus; assembly: GCF_902148845.1. NCBI lineage: Eukaryota > Metazoa > Chordata > Actinopteri > Blenniiformes > Blenniidae > Salarias > Salarias fasciatus. Next base: position 6,117,717 of record NC_043747.1, read on the forward strand.
ATCCTCGCGGTAGATAGGTAGCAGTCTGGAATCCGCTATCACAAATCAATGACCGCCTCGCAGAGGAAGCGTCCCCGGGTGATGAACTCGGCCCTCGACAGGCCGCTCGTTCCGCCGTCCAGAGAGAAGAGCGAGGAAAGGGAAAGAGGATGGAAACATCCAAATCAATAGCTGTTTTTTTATTACAGCTTTGATTCATGAGTCTTCCTGATTATTTTTCCACTAGATCCGCGAACAAGAAAAATTGGTTTTTTGGGGGGTGTTTTTTTTTTTTGTTCTTTGTCCGCTTCTCAAACCAAATTACGAGCCAAGCCTGCGTGAATGGAAATAATAATGGAGGGGCATCCCGCCACGGCTTGATTCATTTCTTTGCACTCTCGAGCAGCAGGTGGGATTGATTGGCCGAATCGATGGCGCCAGAGCTAATTGGACAAAAGTAATAAATATTTAGCTTCTTTTTCTTTCTTTTTTTTTTTGGAACATGTATGAGTTGTCAGGATGAAACTCATGAGCGCAGCTAAAGCATTAAGATCATTATTTTTATTCCGGCCACTGCAGGCCAGCGGACTGCTTGATTAGACCGAGGTGTGCTGAAGGTCGGAGGAATCCATCTTCGGCCAGATTTTTGTTTGCTGACAACTCCCGAGGCAGCGCTCGCTTGCTTTTAGCCCACAATAAACACAAACAGCTGTTGTTCAGGATAAACTCAGAGCGGATACTCCAGCAGTTTTTCTCACACGAAACAACAATGAAGACGAATGTGGCTCCGGTTGAAGAACGAGTCTTCTTTCAATCACAAGGTTAGCAGCTGGATTTCCATCTTTTCCTGTCCATGAGGCACAGTGTCAGAAACTCTAGACAGATTTTTGAATGTGACATGAGATTAAAAAAAGCTTTCAGACTGCTTAATTATATATATATATAAAAAAAAGAAGTTTCAAATCAGTCAAATTTTCTTTGCGAATAGTAAAGACTTTCAAATCATCGAGGCCTGGCCTACACAGCATTTTCAAGTGACAACGAAAACGTTTCATTTGCATTTTAAGGGTCAGTTTTACACAATAAAACACAACAGACAAACTGAACAAACAAAATACGACAAACAATTCTTCTGCGCTTGTGTGAGTAAACCAACAGTTTTCTTTACTGCGTCATGACTCCCCGTCCATATTCTAACAGGATTTCTTAGTTGTGTAACCTTAAATTGTGGTTATGGACAAAACTGTCTTTAACGTAACCTACCCTACCAAGTTAATTCTCCGTACACCTAGCATTTTCTGATTTAGCCTACCATATTTTCACTAGCTGAAATAAGGCAGCCAAAACCCGTTTCTTTGATTGTCTTTCATTCCAAAAGTTGGCAGTTTAACTCCTCATTCATTCATGCGTGAAAGTGCTCTTGGGCACTGGAGCCGTCAGAATGGTGCATGAGCACCTTGCATGAGGTGAACATCCTTCAAATGAAGCAAATTAAGACTGAATAGGAATATGTTGGAGAAAAGTGAAGCTTTCAATTCTCATATCCTTCACTTCTGTTTTCTGATTTTGAAAAGGAAACGCATTTGTAAACCTCTGCCAAAAGAAAATATGTTTTTCAATATTTGACTTCCAAAACTTCAAAAAACTGTCAGACACGTCTTTAAATGAGCTTTTTCACATATTCATAGAAACGCTGCATCTGAAGAAAACCGCAGAAATGTCACAGTTGACAATAAAGTTTGAATCACCCTCCTTCTGTTGGGTTTTTGTCTGTGAAAGTGCCTGGAAATGACTGCGTTGCAATTGGCGCTATGTATAAACAAAGCTGAACTGAATAAAAGCTTCTCTTTACTGTTGAATTCCCTGAACTTACATTTCCCCATTTATTGCTGTTATAGTGCATTTCATGTCACACTTTTTGATAATTGAAGGCCATCGTTTGGATGATTCTCCAGGTTGTATCAGCCTGCCCAGACGCTCTGTCTCCACCTCCAAGTTGAACAGAAGCTCCCCAGTGTTTAAAATCGTAGTGTAGAAGACAAGTGTGGAGGATTGTCCTCCAGACCTGTCCCGTTGGATATGAGAAACACCGTTTCTCCGCTCCATCTCCTCCGCCCCATTACGGCGCGTTGCGGCGCAGTATATTTGCTGGATTTCGCCGGAACCCGAGCAGCAGGTGTTTGCTGGGAGAAACCGTGACACATGGATGCGCCCTGTCAGACTACTCATTAGAGACTGTGCGCGTCCTTCGTCTCCTCGTTCGGAGGGGAAAGACACGTGCGGCACGGCCGCGGAGCAGCAGGTGGCCGCCGTCGGCCGGACAAATCGAAGCGGGCGAAGTGGACGCGGTTGTCGTTCGGCGCGTCTCTGCAGTGCTATAAAAGCTTTTGTCTTCTCGCCAAACTTTGCGACAGTTGGCTGCGATTCACAAAGCAGAGAAGCGCTGATTATTGACACATGGGGAAACGTGACAAGCGTGGCCGCGGCGGTGACGTCAGGTGTGTGGAGAACGCTCTTGGGACAGCGAGACATATGGTACACGTTTCGCTCGAGAGGGGTGTTAATTGACGGGAATTAGTTCACTGCCGGTACACACATAAGATTTGCAGCACTTATACGTGCCGCCGCTCTGATTTGTGTTGCGCCCTAAATGAGATGTCACTTAGTATTAAATTCTTGAGAGATTTTTTGAGAACCCTTTCCCTCCGTACGTTATATCAGCCAGTCGCAGCCGCCTGCTGGACCCAGCAGCAACACGCTGATTGAAAAGGAAGGTGCCATTTCCTATTTGTGCACCACTGCATCAATGGGTTCAGATTTGTCCCGCCAATATTTTTAACAAATGAGATTCATAAAGCCTTGAGCTCCTGATTTGTTGGAGATCCTTGGTGAGCACTTCCCTTCACTATGTCTGTAAGTCCCAATGGAAAAAACAGAGTGTGTTGGAGGGTTTCCTGTTTACTGTCCTTGAGTGTCTTATCAGGAACCATTGGCTGTTGGAGATCCAGTGAGCTGGATCATGAATGCCAAAGGTTTGTTTCATCATCTGGGCCGTCCATCGGCCTTGTTGGGAGTAGAGACTAGTTTGCGCTAATCTAACAGCTATGAAAACCTGGGAGTATGTGCGAGAGGCCCTTTTCCTTAAGCAGTACGTTTTTGAACACTGGAGCAGTCTTCATGCTCTTTACATGTTCACAATACTCACACACTGAAGGAAAGAGCTGCCAAGCAGGGTGTCCACACAGCATTAGCAGGAACTAACGGGGTTCAGTTCAGTTTAAATGCCTTCATTTGTTTTCACAGGGATCCCTCAGAATCGAAAACTGAATATGTTATTGTTTTTTTTTTCCCCAGTCAAGTCTTTCTCCAATCACTTCTTCCAGTAACGGTTTCCCCTTCATCCCCCCACATGGCTTCAGTCTCGTCGATCACAACATGGCTCCCCTCCCTCTCTGTTCGTCGGCCATTTTAGAAATCTTTTTCTCCTCTTCCTTCTCAGTTGTCTCTTGCCCAGCTTTTTTTTTTTTTTTTTTTTTTTTTTTTGCAAAGCTGCGATGCTGCGCTGTTATTAAATACTGGAAAGAAAGCAGGAGGTGGGGAGAGAGAAACACCAACTTCTTCTCTCCTCCATCCTCAATTCGCACTTTCCCATCCCCTGTATTCCCTGCCTCTGTTACCCTGTTGTCTTTCTTCATCCTCTCATTTTTTTTTTTTCCTCCTCCTTCCTCCTCCTCCGGCACACAACCTCTTTATAGCCCTCCTTGCCATGCTGCGATAATTAGTCAGCGCTAAAATAATACAGCCTCAAGAAAACAACAAGAGCTGAGCAGAGGGCTTAGCTCCACTGGGAGGGAAGGAGGAGGAGAGGAGGGGAGAGCGAGGGAGGGAGGGAGAGAGGGAGGGAGGGTGGTGTGTGTGTGTGTGTGTGTGTGTCAGCCGATTTCAAATGGCTACCAGCGGATTGTTAGATAATGAAAGTGTCAGGTAGCTGAGTGAGTGCGCGCGCCGGCTAGCAACAAGCCGCGCACGTCTTCATTCTGTATCAGTCGCATTATTTTCCCCGCCGTATGACTGAGTGGCTGCCGCTGGATGTTGTTCGATGGCCTCGCAGCCCAGCAGACAATGCAGCCTCGGCTTTTCATCCTCTGCGACCAGAACACACCCACGGAGATCTTTATAAACCTCGGAAAACAAGGCGCCTGCTATAGGGACGGCATTCTAACCGGCTTCTTCATCAAACAAGGTGGATTTTTCTCATCGTTGTATAACTCCAAAAATATTATTCAAAGCCAATCCAAGTTAGTAAGAGAAAAAATAGATGCTAGTATTGTTCCTGTTGTTTTCTTCTAATCATTCAAGGGTCTGAAGCACATGAAGCAGAGCATCAAGGGGAAACTGCAACATTTTGATGAACTTGTTCGACAAACGTCAAAGTTAAGAAAGAAGCTTTTGGCTTCTACATGTCGTCGTCACATAAATTACATCAACTGTTAGCATGTAATTGTAATCTGGGACTTTCAGAAGAAAACACTGCCCCGATGCGTGCTCATGCTTCAAGACAAAACGGATTGTTTTGATTTCAGAAAAGCTTCGGATTTACATTTTAAAAACAATGTCCATTTAATGGCAGAAATGCTGAAAATGTTGTAGTTACCATGCCAAGCCACCGGTTGGCACTGTTGGTCATTTTTGTAATTAAACCACAAATACATGCTGTCAGACAACAATACACTTTACTCATGAATAATGACAAACACACTGATATTCGTATCGATACGCGGTACTCTCAACTCTTAAACGAGCATGGTTGTCCACTGAGCTGCACATACACAGAAGAAGGATTTATTACAGCTGTGGTTTGTTTAGCATTTTCAAAAAGTTGTGTTTTTCCTTCTTTACATGGAGACAGAGTCTGAGCATTTTGAAAAAGTTCCATCTTGAGCCATGATCGACTGTTTTCCGTTTTCACGAGAAAATGCTGTCGTGTAAATGGGGCCCAGATTTGTTCCTAGTTGCTCTCATCACAGATTCCACAAGAAATAAACTGGTTGGCCTTCTTATTTCAGCTTGGAAAATCAAAGTTTGTTTTAAAATAATTATAGTCATGACTATCTTGTTTTTTTTTTTTTCTATTTTCTTTCATGAAATTAAAGATTGTCTGGCCATGTGCTTGGGACTGCAAAAAAAAAAAAAAGTGACTTAAAAATATCAGTGGGGTTTTTATTAATGGCTACAGAGAAAAAGTGAGCACCAACTTGATAAATTAATAATAGATTTTAAATGGTATTAGTTTTAACAAGTTATTAATTTTGTTCACTGATGTTTTTCCAGTGTCCTTTTCAATAATTTGTACTGTTTTAGCCTGCACTGGGCATCGTGTTTGTTTGGATCTAATTTACCGATTAGCCAAACAAACAACGGACATTGTTTGCCGCATTTCATGCTGCTTGCTCTTGATATTATTTCAGTCGATGCAGCCGGGGATCTTTTGCTACTCTTACAAGAGAAATTCCATTAATTTTCTTTGATCAATTGTAGCGTGATTAATTAGTGTGAGTCGGCGAGTCGGCGAGCGGCGTCTGAGCCTCTTGTTTGCTTGTGTGCCGGTTCATATGGCGATACACGAGTGCATTAGCATGGAGACGAGCGGCCTGCATGCATGCATGCATGCGTGTGTGCGTGTGTGTGTGTGTGTGTGTGTGTGTGTGTGTGTGAGTGATCCGGGGAGGACAGACAGCCCGCTGGGTTGAGAGCAGTTCACTGTGGTTTCATTACTCTATGCTAATCACAGCCAACGCCCGTCATCTCTCGTTTACCATCGGGCTCATTGGAGCCAAGCCAAGTCCTAACTCTTCTATTACAGTGCAAACATTTAAATCGCTCAGTGTAGAGAGTGGTAGATGTTTTTTTTTTCTTCGCTTTTTTTTTTTTTTTTTTTTCTCCAGCCTAGAACTCAAAATACTGTTGAGGCAAAGTTCCTTTGACAGGGAGATCTGAGGAATTTCTTTTGTTGATGTTGAGAGGATGTGGTTATACTGACAGCATAGCCAACACAAAGTTTGTCAGTTTGCCCTAGTTTGAATGCAGCGCGACTGCAGGCTGCTGAGGGCAACTGAAACTGCAGTGGCTGGGCAAATTATCATTTCAAAGGGGAGCGACAGCCAGCGCGACGGTGTAGCGCTAAAGATGAAAACATGACCCCGCCAACAACATGGATGTTAATCAGTGTCTTTCAGTCTGTGGCTAAATGAAATTCCAAGTCTCTCTGCTAGATGAAGATCTTCTTTAAAGGTTTTGTTTTGTATTGCCTTAATTACCTCTAGGTGCTTTTAAAAAAAATGAGATGTTGGAGATGTAATAAAAGTCTGCTTTTGGAGGAGATGTTGAGTCAACTCAGAACCCTGTGCTTTAATAGATTTTAGTTAATATATCCATCCATCCATCCATTTTCTACCGCTTATCCGGGGCCGGGTCGCGGGGGCAGCAGTCTCAGCAGGGATGCCCAGACTTCCCTGTCCCCAGACACTTCCTCCAGCTCCTCTGGGAGGATCCCGAGGCGTTCCCAGGCCAGCCGAGAGACATAGTCTCTCCAGCGTGTCCTGGGTCTTCCCCGGGGTCTCCTCCCAGTGGGACATGCCCGGAACACCTCCCTAGGGAGGCGTCCAGGAGGCATCCTAAACAGATGTCCGAGCCACCTCAGCTGGTTCCTCTCGATGTGGAGGAGTAGCGGCTCTACTCCGAGCTCCTCCCTGGTGACTGAGCTCCTCACCCTATCTCTAAGGGAGCGCCCAGCCACCCTACGGAGGAAGCTCATTTCGGCCGCTTGTATCGGGATCTTGTCCTTTCGGTCATGACCCAAAGCTCATGACCATAGGTGAGGGTGGGAACGTAGATTGACCGGTAAATCGAGAGCTTCGCCTTTCGGCTCAGCTCCTTCTTCACCACGACGGACCGATACAAGACCGCATCACTGCAGCCGCTGCACCGATCCGCCTGTCAATCTCACGCTCCATCCGTCCCCCACTCGTGAACAAGACCCCAAGATACTTGAACTCCTCCACTGGGCTAGGGTCTCTCCACCAACCTGGAGGGGGCAAGCCACCTTCCTCCGGTCGAGGACCATGGCCTCGGATTTGGAGGTGCTAATCCTCATCCCTGCCGCTTCACACTCGGCTGCGAACCGCCCCAGTGCATGCTGTAGGTCCGGGTTCGATGAAGCCAACAGGACAACATCATCTGCAAAAAGCAGAGATGAAATCCTGTGGTTCCCGAACCGGAACCCCTCCGGCCCCTGGCTGCACCTAGAAATTCTGTCCATGAAGATTATGAACAGAACCGGTGACAAAGGGCAAGCCCTGCCGGAGTCCAACATGCACCGGGAACAGGTCCGACTTACTGCCGGCAATGCGGACCAGACTCCTACTCCGGTCATACAAAGACCAGACGGCCCTTAACAAGGGGCCCCGGACTCCGTATTCCCGGAGCACCCCCCACAAGACACCACGAGGGACACGGTCGAATGCCTTCTCCAAATCCACAAAACACATGTGGACTGGTTGGGCAAACTCCCACGAACCCTCGAGCACCCTATGGAGGGTATAGAGCTGGTCCACTGTTCCACGGCCAGGACGAAAACCGCATTGTTCCTCCTGGATCCGAGGTTCGACTATCGGTCGGATCCTCCTCTCCAGTACCCTGGAATAGACTTTCCCGGGGAGGCTGAGGAGTGTAATCCCCCTATAGTTGGAGCACACCCTCCGGTCCCCCTTTTTAAACAGGGGGACCACCACCCCGGTCTGCCAATCCAGAGGCACCGTCCCCGACAGCCACGCGATGTTGCAGAGACGTGTCAACCAAGACAGTCCCTGCACATCCAGAGACTTAAGGTACTCAGGCCGAATCTCGTCCACCCCCGGTGCCTTGCCACCGAGGAGCTTGCCAACCACCTCAGTGACTTCAGCTTGGGTGATGGACGAGTCCACCTCTGAGACCTCAGCCTCTGCTTCCTCCACGGAAGACGTGGCGACGGGATTGAGGAGGTCCTCGAAGTATTCCTTCCACCGTCCAACAATATCCCCAGTTGAGGTCAGCAGCTCCCCACCTCCACTGTAAACAGTGTTGGCGGAGACCTGCTTTCCCCTCCTGAGGCGCCGGACGGTTTGCCAGAATTTCTTCGAGGCCGACCGATAGTCCTCCTCCATGGCCTCCCCGAACTCCTCCCAGACCCGAGTTTTTGCCTCCACAACTGCTCGGGCTGCAGTTCGCTTGGCCTGCCGGTACCCGTCAGCTGCTTCGGGAGTCCCATGAGCCAGCAAGGCTCGATAGGACTCCTTCTTCAGCTTGACGGCAGCCCTTACTTCCGGTGTCCACCACCGGGTTCGGGGGTTGCCGCCACGACAGGCACCGGAGACCTTACGACCACAGCTCCGAGCAGCTGCTTCGACAATGGAGGTGGAGAACATGGTCCACTCGGACTCAATGTCCCCAGCCTCCCTCGGGACATGAGAGAAGCTCTCCCGGAGGTGGGAGTTGAAAGCCATGCTGACAGAGGGTTCCGCCAGACGTTCCCAGCAGACCCTCACAACACGTTTGGGTCTGCCAAGTCTGTCCGGTTTCCTCCTCCGCCAGCGAATCCAACTCACCCCCAGGGGGTGATCGGTCGACAGCTCTGCCCCTCTCTTCACCCGAGTGTCCAAAACACGCGGCCGGAGGTCAGATGACACGACAACAAAGTCGATCATCGACCTCCGACCTAGGGTGTTCCTGGTGCCAAGTGCACTTATGGACACCCCTGTGCTCGAACATGGTGTTCGTTATGGACAAACTGTGACTAGCACAGAAGTCCAATAACAGAACACCACTCGGGTTCAGATCGGGGAGGCCGTGCGATCCAATCACCCCCTTCCAGGTCTCACTGTCGCTGCCCACGTGGGCGTTGAAGTCCCCCCAGTAGAACAATGGAGTCCCCAGTCGGAGCACTGTCCAGCACCCCTCCCAGGGACTCCAAGAAGGCCGGGTACTCTGCACTGCTGTTCGGCCCGTAAGCCGAGACAACAGTGAGGCACCTATCCCCGACCCGAAGGCGCAGGGATGCAACCCTCTCGTTCACTGGGGTGAACTCCAACACATGGCGGCTGAGCTGTGGGGCTACAAGCAAACCCACACCAGCCCGCCGCCTCTCACTGCGGGCAACGCCAGAGAAGTGGAGAGTCCAGCCCTTCTCGAGAGGTTGGGTTCCAGAGCCCAGGCTATGTGTGGAGGTGAGCCCGACTATATCTAGCCGGTACCTCTCAACCTCCCTCACAAGCTCGGGCTCCTTCCCCGCCAACGAGGTGACATTCCATGTCCCTAGAGCCAGTCTCTGTGTCCGGGGATCGGGTCGCCGGGCACCCTGCCGTCGGCTGCCACCCAATCCACACTGCACCCGGCCCCTACGGTTCCCTCGGTGGGTGGTGAGCCCACCGGAGGTCAGGCCCACGTCGTCCCTTCGGGCTGAGCCCGGCCGGGCCCCGTGGGCAAAGACCCGGCCACCAGGCGCTCGCTTACGAGCCCCAACCCCAGGCCTGGCTCCAGGGTGGGGCCCCGGCTGCGCCATACCGGGCGACGTAACGACCTTTGTTCTTTTTCTTCTCATAGGGGGTTTTGAACTGCTCTCAGTCTGGCCCGTCACCCAGGACCTGTTTGCCATGGGAGACCCTACTAGGGGGCATAAAGCCCCCCGGCAACATAGCTCCTGGGATCATGCGGGCTCTCAAACTCCCCCACCACGTTAAGGTGGCAGTTCTAGGGGGAGTTAGTTAATATAATGAGGTTTTATGTAAGGTTGTTGGATTTGTTTCATTTAAAGAGTTCTTTCTGTACTGCAATAATTAAAACATCTTTAAACTTTATTGGAATGTTTCCTAAATATAATTTTGCAACATTGTCCAAATTACTTAATGGGTGTTCAAAATATTTAATGCTGCCAAAACTGTCACGATTTGGAAATAAAAATGACAACTTTGTGCACTCTGTGGCGGTTTTGAGTTTTTTCCTGTTGTGAATGAGCTCCTATGCTAAAAACTGATGGCTGTAGAGTACATTTGGTTTATTTGCACAAAGCATCAGATTGAATCTAAAATGGAGACTGGCACAAAGTGCTGGGACAGTCTGGTTTTAATGTTGGTTGTCCTTCATTTTATTTAGCCCTATTAGCCTGTACTGCTCACATCAGGCGTCAGCTTGGACCGCGGTTTAGCTGTTTGGCTCAGACGCCTGGCAACAAGTGTCAAGTGAATATCTGCAGGAAAAAAAGACAAAAGAATTGTCATTCTGAGCTGTTTAACATGCACTAGTGTTCTTATTAGTTTAGCTGATTTAGATAGCCGATGAGCTAGCTATGAGGCAGCTAGCCAACGTCTGGTGGTTGCACAATAATCTGCATCAGCATTAACAGCATGAGTCTTGCTCATCAGTTTAGAAGAAACTTTATATGTTCAACAGAATAAATAATACTTTTAATCACCAATATCTGTCTCCACGGGTGTGGAATAATGTTTACTCATGTTTTGATTGAGTAAAATGAGCTAGCCCGCTATTGTAGCCTGCCGGAACAATGCATCAATAAATGGCTGACTCGGGTTTGTGTAAACGGTTCCTCTGGAGAAGAGTTTGGACATTGTGAGGATAAAGTGCTTGAGGATAACACCCGACAGCAAAGTAGCGTGCAAATTACCGCCGTAATGTGATGTTATACTTTAAGCTACGTTAGCATTAATAGCTGCTTAGTCTGCACTCCGGGAGAAACATTGGACGCCCAACGTAACTTCTAATTCTTTTGCTCACCGACAGCTGTCTTCAGGGGCACAGAACAATATTTACTCCTGTTTTAATAGAGGATGAGCTACCTGAGCTAGCCAGCTGTTGTACCCAATCAAATCGTGTTGAATGACGAGACGACGAAATATACATGAAATGAGTTTCGCTCCGTAAGACCCTGGATTGTTGTGACGATCAAACGGTTTTGATTGCAGTGTTCAACAGCGTCGCTCAGTCGTCGGGCAGATTACCACCATCTGCGACGCTATACAATAAGCTAGCAATAACAGCTCCTGACTCAGCAATTTATGAGAAACACTGCAACCTCAAAATATCATTTAAATCTTTTAGGCATTACCAGCTGTCTCCAGTAGTTTAGAACAATGATCACTCTTGTTTGTGTTTTGTTTCTTTACTTGCTAAAGGCAGGTAAAGGTGATGACAATGAATGTTTGCTGTAAACTTTAGCATTGCTTGCAGGCAGAGGTGTCAAATTTGTGGCTTGTGGGCCAAAAGAGGCTGCAATCTTGTTCACCTGATGTAATAAAACGGTAAAAACATCAAAGAAAGCATTGATTTTTAAACATATTTCTTCTTCCGAGTTCAACACCCCTGGTTTTCAGTCTCATGTGGAGAGAGGATAGTAGCAATTAGCCAGCAGCTTTGTTGTCTTAATTGCTTATATGCTGAAGTGACCGTTCTACACTAAAAGCTGGTCTTTGTTTGAGTGATTACACTTATCAACCTTTTCAGTCTATTGCTGGTGTTTTTAATCATGTCAAAACCTAAAATTCCATCTTCCTCCTTGTGTCTTGCAGCTGGGACAACATACATCTTCGGGCGAGGCGGAGCCCTCATCACATACACCTTCCCACCCAATGACCGGCCGAGCACACGGGCAGACCGGCTGGCAGTGGGCTTCAGCACGCAGCTGAAGGAAGCCATTCTGGTCAGGGTGGAGAGCGCCAAAGGACTGGGAGACTTCTTGGAGCTGCACATAGTAAGACACCCGGATCGAACGCTGAAAAAGAAAACAGGGGATTTATAGTGGAACTGAATATACAGTGGAGTTTGGTGGCAAAAGAAAAGAACGCCATTGATGCACAGGAATGAGGAGAATGGTGGTTTGACTGCAATAATGCTAGAATTTAAAGTGAAAATACCTTTTGTGTTCATGAACACACATTTTCAGAGCCTGGATAATATTTCCTGGTATAGCTTTGTCTGATTCAGTAAACACTAATCTGATTGGAAACTAAATCAGACAAATATTTAAGGCGCTTGTTTTGAAGCCGAAGAGGAAAATCTTGAAATTTTCAGAACTCGTATAAGTCGCTGTCCAGGCATTAGGATGGGTTCAGTCCAGAAAATGGCTAATCACACAGCAGAATTTCTTTTTCCCCGTGTCAGGCCAGTTATTACCCTCATTCCTGCTTTCGCTGCTTTCATATGTTTGACTTAAAGGTCATTTAAACTCACCTACAATGACCACTTTAAATGCCAATTAGAAGGATGGCAGGCATTTAAAAATGTATTAACAAAGGATCTAATTGTCTCATTGGTCTCTGTGCTTCTCTTAGCCAGTTTTTTTTTTTTTTAAACGGTAGAGTTTCTATGATTCCCCACACCTGTTGACCTGTTGTGCTGCCGGAATCACAATTAACGCTGTTGGATTGTGGGTCGCGGTGTTTTCAGTGCACCAGCTGCTAGGTTTGTTATGGCGTTGTCCCGTAGTTGGCGTACACTCACTTGAAGTAGGCAGTGCTAAGACAGTATCACCAAGATCTCCGCTTATCTGGACCAGACCATCTGCAGGAGTGTGTGTGCGCGTGTGAGATTACGCCGCTTCAACATCCCAGTGACCCCAATTTGTTTGGGCCGCCCGTACCTGGAAGCGACAGGAACACAGTTGACCCCCGGGGTCACCTCTCATCCAGTGCTCGGTAAACCGAGGGGATGATGTGAAAGGGAGAGAGGTGGGTGAAAACCAAGAGCGGGACGGAGTCGGCGCCGAGCGGAACAGGAAGGTCAAGGCCAATTTGAAGGCTCCTGGCACGAGCAATAAATAACGGTAATGACCGTAATGATGAAAGATTGGAGCTGTAAATGCGGCGGACGTAGCATATGATACAGGGGTTGGAGTGGAGATGAGCCAGGGATCAGCGGTGGCGTCTGTGAACTCCGGAGGGTCAGGCCCCGGAGCTCGTTGTTATGCAACCCGTGTTGTTCAGAAATGAAAAGGTTGTTTGGAAAGACTCAAACAACAGGCCGAGGACTCATCAATAGTGCGCCGCAGGGCAACCAGAGTCAGAATAGTAGGTACATTTATTCCTTTTGTTTGCATTCTCGGGCCCTCATCATACAGAATACGCCACGTTTTCCTGCACTGGTTTTATTATATAACTAAAAATAGTCAAACTCAGTGCAGGCAAACAGAAAATTTAAGAATTCAAGATTATCATCCATGCATCCACCCATCCCACACATCCATCCATCATCGTCTTATTTATCAGCTTTGGGGCGGTGTTGCAGTCCATCACACTGCTAGATCTCGCTCAACAGAATTTCTTCCAAAAACTAGTAGAATGCAAAATCCTTGACCTGGAAAATCCAGTGTGAACTGTGAAAAAGTCTCCAGTTCATACCAGAGCAATAACAGACACAAGTGTTTCTTAGCCCCATTAATGGCTGGAGATGTACCGATACAGATGCTAGTATCGGTGAGGATATGACCCCATGTGTCAGGAGCGATGGCCACAGTTATGAGATTCTTTAATATTATCGGAAATGACAAACGTAAGGCTGTAAATTATATTATGCCAAAATATCAAGGAGAGGTGAAAAGTAGTTCATACAACAATGGAATATTTAGGCTTTATGGCATTGAATGAGTATACTGGCGAGTTAAACTCGTACTCTTGCTGTCGATGCATCTCTATTAATAGCTAATCATGTATTCAATGGACTTCGCTGAGAGCAGTTTTTACTACTCCAAAAACCTGAGAGGCTTAGTCCCTGCCAGAATTTTTGACAGTGTTTTCTTTGGGGTTATTCAGAGTAACAAAACACTGTTTCTGTAATGAGACGCCTCTGCCGAATTTGTAAATGTAATTTTCAAAGCTGTGAGCACTGTAACAAAAAAAACTGCCTTTTTGCCATCGGTGCATCTGGGTTCAGTAATAAGCTGTGGGACCACATTTCTCAACTCCTGGGGAGATAACAGCAGAGCTATCATTTGATTTGTCACCAAACAAAACTTTACCCGTTTGACATGATGGAATCTTAATGATTGAAAAAGTTCTATTCCCTAAAAACAGAACATGCAGGAATTGATAAACGGCCTATCTTTGGTACTCCTACTAATATGTCATAAAGTCTATTGTAAACTCTTCCACCTGCAAGGTCTGAAATCACTTTTTTCTCCATTCTATATTTTCTTTGAACTCATTTTATTACCTTTGGTTCAACTTTACATGCAGTTTTCTCTCATCCAAATGTCTTTCTTTTTTTTTTTTTTTCGTTCTAACCCGAAGGAACGTCTCCTCGCTGCTTATCGCAGCGCCGTCGCCCATGATCCTTCATCAGTCATTCTTTAGCTTGCTCCTCTCTGGAGTGCATATTCTCTATCTAACTTCTGTGTCTTTCATTTACTCCCTCATTCCCTGATGTCTAGCCCATTCATCCCCCCTCCTGCTCTCCTTCTTCCTTCTCCCACACACACCAGTGCCTCCGACACGCCAGCCCGGCTCCTCGGCTCCCACTGCAATTACATTTCATTTGCTGCCGTTCCTCCCGAGTCGCTCCCCTAAATGACTGTGTTCAGCCCACGGTGGGTGTTTTGGTCCTGTTAATTACGCCTGTCTCTCTTGGAAAGGGGGGAGAGGTACGGGCAAATTAGAGCCGGGAACCTGCGAGCCGTGGCCTCCTATCATCTCACCTGATGGGGGCCTCACGGACCCAATCAAACCTCAGAGTAGCTCAGCGGTGACGGAGGCCTCCGGGTTCAAAACAGAGCCCCTCGGTTTAAAAAAAAAAAAAAAAATAGCATGTTGGTCATTTTTGAGGGTGCCTTGAATGTGTCCGGCTGATTCTGAAAACCATCGAGAAATGTACAGTGGCGTTGTTGATCCATCCATGTCTTCACAAACGCTGGCACGGCTGATAATAGCGTGCCACCAGGATGTGATAGAGCATTATTCCTTATCTTGCACCAGCCACCCGGCTCTTTATATACCCGTCCCCTCTTCACTTTCTTGCCCCCCCATTGCCCCCCCCCCCCCCCCCCCCCCCCACCGCTTCCATTTCTGTCCATTTACCTGACAGAGGGCAGGACATCACTCACTGCATCCTCCCTGACGTGCTGTCATCGGGCCTCGGGGCCGGGAGATGGAAAGTTGAGGTTGTGTTAAAAGGTGCTTACGGGCCGAATCTGCTGACTGCAGCTGCGCTGGAAAGGACATGCCCATATCCCCGCAAGACCTTGTTTCTCACGCCACCCTAATTATTTACCGTGGGTGTGTCTCCAAGTGCGGCAAAGTTCCCGGTTGACATTTTGAGAGTTTGAGATGAAAAAGCTTCGAAATACATTATCTGGAAAATGCCACGGGGATGAATCATTGCTGAGCCGGCCAAACATGACTGTGCATATTGCATATTGCGGCGCAGCGCCGCTCATATGTCTATAAAGATTGTCTGTCATCTAGGTCAGAGAATATCAAGTGGTAGTAAACAGAAATAGTGTGGATTTGCTGTCTACTCTTGAAGAACACACTTAATCAGCCCGAGCGACTGGTGGGGAGTTCCTTTGTATTTAATCACCCAGAGATGTTAAATACTGCATAACTCCCCAAGAGTCGGTAACATCTAATTAAGCCTCTCGGATGAATAGTGAAATGTTTTCAAGAATCCTCTGCTCCTCCAGTCGCCTTTTATTCACTTTGCTCAGATGAACATGCTGGTTACTCGTAGTGGGGGACGGCAGCGGGTATTGTACATCACACTGATTCATGTAGGTGTGTGATATAGATCCTTATGTTGTCTACTCTCTGTGAGATCACTTCGACGTTTTATGTTTTGAAAGTAGCTGAAATGATAAAGCATCTGCTACATGCCAATGACTGTCCGAAGGGATCTCAATAACTCTCCCAAATCTAAAATCGCAAATAGTATGGCCGTGTTCGAGACATCCCATAATTCTTCTTCATCTTACAGCAAGATATAGACAGTAGAATGAAAAATGCATCCTGAAGCATTGTCCATAAAATGGTAGAATGACCAGAATATGATACCGATCTCTCAAACAATCGGCGCTTTGCATTCGGCCAGCAGAGCCCTGACAGTGCTGAGATGGTCTTTGACCTTTGTGAGTTTGTTTATTGCAAAACAGAACACTGACCCTGACCCCGTCCAGCTCGATATGCTGCATACTAGTTTGAAAAGCATCACAATAAACATGCTCGATTTATAGTGTATGAATACATTTAATTTCGCACAATGATTTATCATTGTTTTATTTTAGAGTTTGAAATATTTTCAATTTTAGTCTTTTCCTGTATGAAGCTCTGTTCCCCCGACAAACTGTGTTATGCCAAGTTTGTCCTTACTTTCTCTCTGTAATCTTATTTTCTTGACTCATCCCATTATAATTATGACTCCTACTTCATTTGATGACTGCAGAGTTGATGTAAAAAAAAAGAATCGCATTTCCATCAGTCACATTCAAGGTATCCTCCATGGTGTGTATTTTCTGTCCTGTAAGTTGATCTGTTTGAAAAAGTAGCGTCTCCTGAATAAGCTCCACTTGCTCCAGTCAGTCAGCGAGCCTCGCGTTTGGAATATTCACCACCAGTGAGAGTCTCCAAGGTGAAGAATAAACCTTGACACTCAAGCAGATGTGAAAGTTTTAATGAGCTCCGTACAGGCAGACTCAATATTTGAAGCAACTTACAAATTTACAGCTGAAATGCAGATTGGATTGTCAGAAATCCTGCTTTATGTATTTACCCCTCAAACTCTTTGGTTTCACCGTGCACAATTTAAATCAGAGAAAACTTCCGTGTCTTGATTTTTCCTCAGTCTCGCTGACAGAATGTTCCCTCATTGGCATGAACGTCGTGCGCAACATGTTAGCTCCACAGAAGCAGGAACCGGCCGTTTGGGGAGTGCAGGACATCATTTTCGCCAATCTTCATGACATTTCCCGCCATCAGGGCCCGGGTGTTCATGGGAATGAAGGGTACTGACAGATATGGAAGTGGGCTGATAGCTACATCTCCTATCAGGGCCTTCTGGAAAAAGATAGATGTCCTTGCTCGACCTTGAAAAACCAATCATATAGTGAAACTAGGTAGAATTTAGATGGAAGGAAGTTTGTTAAAGCCCCTATCAGCATTTTTCTGGTAATCTCTGGTTCAGATTTACTTGTCACACCAAGTTTTTAAACTTCCGAATCTTGTAAATCTTCTTTTGGTTTGTGGATGAACTCTGTCGGCTGCGGCACAAACACTTCCAGAGCAGGTTTCAAAGCAGGTGACGCAGTTTTTTTTCTTTTTGCTGTTTCTCCAACATTGTTTTTGAGTGCTGTAGAGACTCATCCTCCGCCTGTCGTGAGCTTCGCCAGATTGAGGGTGAAGGCTCGGCGTATCCTCCTCCCCACCCCGAAGTCATACGTCTCTGCAAAAAAAAACAAAAGGACGACATTCTGTTTTTTGTTGTTTTTTTTTTGTGCTGACTGGATCGTCTGGGTTTTGTCCGTGTAAACAAACAATGGCAATTTGTAGACTGGGGGCACGACAGAGGTGTTGCCTTTCATTTCAGCCTGGCTGGAACGCCTTGTCATTCTGCTAGCTTCATGCTCCGCTGTCCCCGGCACCTGGCTCGGGTGACAGCAGTTGCAGGCAGCCGTCCCAACCAGAGTTGTAAACAAAGACACTGAAGAAAACCAGGTTTGTCTTCTGTTCTGCAGTCTGGCTGGAGTATGAAGATCGTATTTAGAAATTCCCTGTAAAGCTTTTATGACACTCGGTTTTCTGATTCATTTGAAATTCTTATAAATTATCTTACTGGGCTCAAGTGTCAAAATGTGCAGTATTATGTTGCAAAGTAGTAAAGTCATGCAAAAACTGAGAATTGGGGTTATTTGTTATGCATGGAGGCATGAGTCTTTAATGAAGGAAGGAGCAAATATCAGAGTCGTTCCTTTCATGAGCCGCTCATAAACTTCCAAAACGGGCTGACAGATGGTGGAGTGAAGTTGTCGCAGTTCAGACGCACCTTTCAATCCGGCCCGGTGTCTGTTTGTATTTACTGCCTCGCCGCCGTTGCGTTTATGGCCGGCTCTGCTGGAAGTGTCTCATCGGCAGTTATGGGCCGGTGCACCGTGCGCGCCGGGCCCTCCTGCGAGCACCTCCATCACCGGCTGTCCGGCAAAGCCTCGCGGCGCTAAATAACGGGCCGCATCTGATTAACCGCCGGGGAGCCATCGTTCACCGTGACTGGTTCTGCTCTGAGGAGACGCCCCAGTGAGGAAGTCCACTCTGTATTTTGTCCTCCCGGCTGTTCACGCTGCGATGACTTCTACAGTTTAACTTGGTCATTGAATGTCTGCGTTCTCTCTTGCTATAATTTTGTACATGTAGTTTAATCACAGAAAAAAACCAGTAGCGCCAACTAATGATCTGACATGCTAACTACACTATTTTCAATGTTTCTGCTATTAATGCATCTTCTATTGAAGCGTTGTCGTGTAAATGGATCCTCAGAAATCGTTCCAACATCCAATGCTCCTGTAGTCACAAAGTTCCCTTAATAAACTCACTCTGCTCAGTTCCTTTTTAACTACTGGACAGCCAGAGTGACTGAAACACTACTTTTAAGGGGGGGTAACCCCAACACCCCCCCTGTACCAGCAGCTCTTTAATTACAGGCTGAAAAATGTGATGTGACACACAACAGCAGCCTGGGAAAAGATGAGTGGCGAGTAGAAGGGGCTGGATGGAGAGCTTTCGGAGTGCAGCGGGGAGCTGGGAGATGCTGGCGTCAGATAAAGGCAGATGGTGATGCGGATAAAACTGTCAGGGAGAGGCAGAGGCTTTTATCCTCTGCTCCACGCCTCCACTAAAACACACACACACACACACACACACAGTCTTATACATGCACACGCACACGACGTGCCTCCTAACTAGCTGTCAACACCACATACAGTCAGCCACCGCTCTCTTCCTGCTACATTTGCAAGGACACCTTCGCGTTCGCTCACAAGACGAGTATGACGAGGCCGAGTTACACCCTCCAACACATGCACGGTTACAACTTACAAGGACAGGACAACATGTGACCCCCCCCATTTATAAACCAGCACCCCCCTCCACCCGTCCTCTCCCTTCTTAAATGGGTGTCACTTCTGCAGCCTGCTCTCCTTCATCGTGACGGGAGGGAGGGCACGGGTGCGAACATGGAGGGAGGACCAGGAAGGCGCCGCTTTGATGAATGCAGCTGCCTCGCAAAGGGGAGCGTGGGCCGCCGTCAGTAATGAGATCAGGTCCTGGTGGGTTTGGCAGGGTCTCTCTCCTCAGCCGACGGGAGCCTGACAGCCTATCGATTAATCCCTCCCTTCCCCGTCGCTAATTAATTGTCCCCGCATGAGGAGGAGAAGCAGGCCGAGGAGGTGGAGGCGGTGGCGAGGAAGGGGTGGGTACGGCGTCAGAGATTTCATAATGGGTGGCTACATTTGGATGGGCAGAGGTGATTAGGGGCTCCCTCTCAAGCCCACCTCCCTCACTTGGATTGATGGATTTCTTTTCCCTGTAATCACTCATAAGTGCAACCCGCTCATCTCGGCCGGGATGCTGGTTAAGGAAAGTGTGCAGCATGGCCGTAATTGGTGCCACGTTTAATTTGCAAACTGCTCAACAAACGATTGGCTACATCTCCAAATGCATTAGCCCGAAAAGTCCTTTGCACGACACTGGATTGGTGCATTCGAGGTAATACTGAGACCATTATTGGGCAGCAGTGGCCGAGACGCCATGGGAGCAGGTTTGAGATTGGAAGTTTACAGGTTGCTTTCACCACATGAGACTTTTCCTATTTCGAATATCCTAACCCATAAGCCTTCCTGTATAGATTTTTTATTTTGTTCATTTAGACAGAGCTGGGTATTTACAAGAATGGATATTTTCCACCCTACGTTTTGAAAAAAACTTATTTTATACAAACCTGCATTAAAAGCTTATTAAGAGCTGCTATGAACATGCCAGACCTATAGGAGGCAGTGTAACAAGAAGCAGAAAGCCAGGCGTGCCAATCAGAATCCCAGAAAAAATGCACACATATGATGCTAGCACCACAAACGTTAGCACCAACATGCTAGTTATAATATTCTAGCAAAGTTAGCAATGCATGTTATTGTTTGGCCCATTATCAATAAAATTGTTGTACTGTTTTGAGTTGCGCGGATTAATCCAACTGAACTGTACAGCAGCCCACGAGACTTGTCTTGGGATCTGTTTAGCTAGTTGGTGAGCTGACTTCAGTAGCAAGCCAGATCTTCACAGTGCAGATGAGAGTAATGGCGCTTTTATTGCACCCTGTGACTTTAATCTCCATCTCCCCAGTCTATATATGAAGGCAAAGATGGAGTTTTTCCAATTAATAATTGTTTTCAGTGACTTGTAATTTCCTTTATATATAAATGAAACGCCCAAACGCATCGAAATATAGTCATTTTGACTGGCTTTCATTGTTGTGTAAATGACCTTGGAGGCCAAGCCAATGTTTTAAGCCACTGAGATGCTTCACCCCAATTATTTAAATGATGCGCTGATTGTTGATGTGTTGGAGTCATAATTCGGAAATAAACACCTTGTCCTTTTATTATTAATAACTTATAATGTCCAATCCACTCAGCTGAGATACACTCGGCCCTTGAAGCGTCCCTTGCATAGATATCTTGAAGGGAGGTGTTCCACTTTCGACATGCTGTTGTGTGATGGATGACAAACACTGTCTGGATATATTGTAATATTGTACCCAGATATTTATTGGAGCATACAAAACAAAGCAGACAAAATCATTCACCATTGTCAGAAAACAACGACAGAAATAAATTGATTTTCTCACCAGCGAAGATGCTGGATGACTTTTTCTGGAAACCTCCTCAAGTAGCAGGAAGCGCAGTTGGGCTCCTCCTTGTGTATTCGACCACACCCCAACCATCAGTGTGACAATACTCAAAGCTGCTTAGCCTTCCAAGACTGACTGACCGGCGCTGACGGCAGGGACTGATGTGTGGTTGGAGGCACAGTGCAGTAAAGCAGCAGTCAGTCTCTCCTGAGGGGGATGATCACACAGATGTTCTGAATGTATCGGCAAAACAGTGAAAATGAAAGAAAATATCACTTAACTTGAACATCAATTCATCCACATGAAGATATTCCATAGCAGTAAGTCGGTGAATGGTTTCATCCTGGCGAGTTTTTGAAAGTCGTTTGTTGCTTTTTGCCTAATTTATGACTGAAAATAAACACAGGATACCAAGATGAACACACGGTAAGTCTATAAAAACATCAAACTCTCGTTAACAAGGGGCTTGTGAGTTAGCCTTCCCGCCTATAGGTCATTGTACTTGTAGTTCGAGCTGGCCATGTGTTCTGTGAGAGCAAAGAAGTGGATGGCTTTTCCGGATCAATAAGCTATTAGGGTCCAGGAGCAGACCTGTCTGTGTAGTTTCAGTCTGCCTGTAATGATCACCTGGTGTGGAAAAGTAGCAATTTTTTTTTTCCCCCTCCACTTGACCACAGTCTGACTATCGTCCCCGTCCTGAGTGCTGCAAGCTAGCAAGGCAAGATGAATGTCTCCATGTTCGATCAAATGCATGTGTTTGATTTTCATAATTTTCCCTCATAGTGATGCATTGCCCTGGCACTGCTGTTTCAATTGCTCACTTTGCTTTTATCGCAGATTTAACATGCAGTGTTTCTGCTTTTGTGCAGGGTTTTTAAACTGGGAGATTAAAATTGAACTCAATAGGCCTGTCACGTAAAGATCCACAATACAGCCGCATGAATTAGGGTGAAAACCTGAGGGAAAGGAACAACGAAAGAGAAAAGAAAGGCGGGGAAGAAGTTGAGAGCACGTTAGAGAAGAGAAAAAAAGAGAGAAATGAAGAGTGCATTTATCTAGCCTACTTTGTTTTCAGTGAGGTGCCCCGAGGAGGGGACCAGCGCCAAGTCCTCTGCAAATGTCATGGCTGCACGCTCAGCCCTCAGCTCCCTTCGGATGCACTTTACCCAGGCCTCCCTGCACTTGCTGTAGCGAGGAAGCAAAGGGCCGGACGGGACCGCTCGCTTACCGCAACGCGCCGCTCGCCGCTGTGTCCTCAGAAAAGACTCCGTCATTTGCATTCAGATTCCTCTGCACACCAGCCAGCGCCTCGCTCCTTGTGAATAATGTGCTGATTTTCTGATTGAATGCGCAGGTGTCTTTGCCGCCGTGCGTCGGCCTCATTAAAACTTTTCTCCTCTGTGATTAACTCATAATGCTGACGTACGGATAAATTTCCAGATGATTAAATGAGGAGTATTTTCCCACCGTGTTGACAGACAAACTCTCAATTTTCATCATTAACACCTTCCCTGGGCTGCATCTTCAAAGTGTCTCCGGAGTATCAGGGAGAATCTGTTTTGCCGAACACTTTCTGGACTTTGTTTGACCCTGGAGACTTCTTCTCCCTTCGATTCGTCTCTGCATCCCTTATTCATCCTTGCCCTTTCCAGGAAGGTTTGTCTATCGACTTTCTGTATGGTTTTAATAAATCTTACGTCTTCCATTGATTGTAAAACCGCCATGAGTCCATGCCCCCCCGTTAATATCTCAATCGACTTCCAAATGAGAATCCTACATCACTTTTGGCCCACTTTCCTGGCAGCGGGAATAATCTTTATCTTATTGCCCAAACATTACGAGCGTTTGTTGTGTTGCTGTGAGGAGAATCAGCAGAGCTTCAAAATCAGCTTTGAACTTTTTCGCTCCACCTATCTCGAAATGTTGGTCAGCTTAAGGCCCAAACACAGCTACTGCATCTCTTCTCGCACTTATCTTGGAGTGCCTGTTGACCGCCTTTCGGGGGCGAGAGTGCTTCTACCTGGAGACGGCTGTGCAGGAAAGAGGAAGGAGGTGGGCGGGGGGTGGACTCGGAGGGGGAAGGAAGCTCAAAGCGACGGGGGCAGACTGAGGAAAGAGTGACTCTGAGACTCAAACACAAAGATGTTTACATCTGCTCACCCATGCAGAGCGCACATGTCTGTGTCTCCCAGCCCTCGGTGATGGACTCAAGGCACAGATGATGAATGCGTCTTTTCTCTCAGTCGCCACTCTCGACTGTGCTGGTCCGTCGACCGTTCCGCTGTTGACAGACCAAGAAAAAAAGTTAAAAAAAAAATAAAAAAAAAACACTTCATTATTCAGTGCTTTTGTTGTTCTGAAATGAACGCCATTAAGAATGAATGTGCAGAGCTGTCTGCATAAATTCAGTCAGGAACGGCGACTGAAGCTCTTAAAAAGCAACCAGTGTGGCGCAAAAGATAAGAGCAACACTGTTCTTTTTAAACTGTAATTCCCTTTTTAGGGGGAAAAAAGAGCTTTTAATAAATGTTCCGTGTTGACTCGAATTCGAATTCCACACAATGTCCCTCGAGTGAGTGAGGGGGGGAAAAAAAAAAAAGGCACTTGGTGGAGTCGCGAACATGACAGCAGCTTTGGTTTAGTGGGTCAGCGGCACCTCGGGGTCGACGAGGTTAAAACGGGTGTGAATGTAACAAGCTGGTGGTGCGAGCGGCGCTCTGCGTGGGCCCGCTGATGGTCGATGAGCGGGACCGCGAAGGCCAAGTGTAATCAGAGCGCTCACTGTAAGTTGAGCAGTTGGTCCGCTGCCAATTAATTTTGGTTGCCTGAAGAGGAGTGATTAAAGAGGGAGGGCGGGAGAGGATATTGAAAATAAGAGAGCAAATCAGAGACATCAGGTTTATTGCAGTTGAGGTCATTTTCATAGCTTTGAGCATCACTTCTGTCTGTTATGGTGACAAAAATTACCCTCGATAACCCAACTAGTTGGTTTGCTTTCTTATTTATTCCTCTTGGTTCCCGATGGAACATACGCAGGTCTTCCACTCTCACTCTGTCTTCTCAGTGGGGCGCAGTGGAAATACTTGGATTGGTTTCTGCAACAGATTTAATTTCACTCTCTTTACAGTAGCGGGTTGTTATACTGGTCTCTAACCCTTCGACCTGTTCAGTATGGGTGGCCCTACCAGGAGTACGATGCTCTAGGAATCCTAGAGACACTCAAACCCTCCCAGCGTGGTCAGGCAGTGATCCAGTCAAATTCTCATAATTTACCTGCTGATTGAACCCTGTGACATTATTCTAGTGTGGAAATACTCCCGCTAAGAAATCCCTGACAGCAGAAATGAACAAGTCTCTTCCTGCCTCCTGCATTCAGCACCTTCACCATTTTCCTCATATTCTTCCTTTTGATGGGTTGAGTAGTGATTCACCGGTAATCCATCCGTTCTGATATGGGTGACTGAAGTCTTACCTCACTGAGCAGACAGAGGACTGTACTGTCCCTCTATTCCCCCCAGCCCCCACCCCTCTGAGGAGATGAAATCCTGTCGCCAGCCCGGGGAAAGCGAGGCATGATGGGCCCCCGAGGTCTGTGCAAACCTGTCGCAGAGCCCATCCTATGGATGTTCACTGCTGAATCTTTCATGCACTATCACCTGGCTGATAAGGTGCAAATAGGATTCTCTGGCTTGCTGCAGCTGCTGCATTGCTTTGGTAAATCTGCTGTAAAGAGGCCTACTGGTAGAACGTTAATGGAAGGCTGGAATCAGCGGTGGGACCGGAGACCGGTATGAAAAGAGGAAAAATACATCGATTTATTGATTAACCCCCCCATTATGTACAGACTCTTGACCAAACTGGATGTTCCTAGCTTCGCTGTGACATGTAGAATCAATTGAACAATTAAAAGAGGAAGACAGTTTGTTGTCTATCTGATGCTCTGTAATTAAAATGTTCAGGTTTCAGGTTGTTTGGTGGCGTCATTGACTTGATTCATAAAATCAATCAGTATCGACACAAGAGCTGAAGAAGACGTACAGATAAATTAAATGTGGTTATGTTGGGGCCTCATCAAGACAATAGCCCACATTTTAGACCCCCTTCATACTGTGTTTTATGTGTAAACTGGTTTTTGCATTGTCTGAGAGAAGTTTACAGGGCGATGGCAGAAATGCTGAAAATGATGTGGTTTTCATGTTGGGCCACTAGTAGGTGATGTTGGTCATTTTTGTAGTTTAAACGAACTCTTGGTTGTAAAAAAGCTGGAAAAACCTTCAGCAAGTTGATGGATAACTGAGTTAGCACAAGACTAAATCTTCTTTGTCTGTTACGCTGTGGTTAAGAGATGTTACCTTAATAATAAGCTGCGTTTTTTTTTTTTTTTAAAGGTTTTAAAGTTTACTGGTCCAAATATGTACAAAACTGTTTCCACTCTCTTTCCCCCATGTTTCTAGATGCACATGAATTTTGCAGAAGCCTGATGTTTTCACCTTCTCTCCTCCCATCCTCGTCTCAGTCGCAATCTGTCTGCCTGTCAGTATAAGACAGCATATATTTATTGACCGGATCCTCGTCTCTGTGTGTGTGTGTGTGTGTGTGTGTGTGTTTTTTGTCAAAAATTGGTTCTGAATTTGATCAGAGATGAAGGAAAAAAAGTGTAGCGTTGCTCTCACTCACTTTCACTCATTTTGCTCAGCGTCTCTCCTCTTTCTGCTGCGGCAGTCAAACAGGCAAAACTACAAATGGCTTCAACAAACAAACCACCACCCCTCAAAAAAAGGAAAGCAAAGGCTTCTTCTTCGTCTCAAGCTCAGATTCGTACAAGCACGTTCATGTAAAGGTAAAAAACAACAACAAAAAAAGTACATGTCAACCTGAGAATATTCTGAAATCTGGAATCAATACGATCCTTCTGCGCTTTAATTCTTGCGGAGCCACATCGTCTCAAACATTCCTTTCTTTATACGTCAGTGGAAGTAAAGCCATGAGGGAGGCTCTTCTAATAAGTGATTGAAGGATTGGTGCCATTGCATTGTTCCTGTGCAATTTAGGAGGAGAAGGAAGTTCATTATTAATTCATCCGGCGCGCCGTTGAGGATTGGAGCTTGCCGCTGCTCCTTCGTTCCATCCGGTTGGGTTCGGGACAATCAAATACGAAAATCAGACGCCTTCAGTCGCAAAGTTTCCAACCATGGTGCGAGTTGCATGTTTGCCAGCCTCCAAGTAGAAGCTCTCATGTGCAAATTAAAGGGAAGCAGAATTAATCTTTTTCATCAGGCAGCCAGGAGTCTGCAAACACAGACATTAATCGCTCTGTTTGCTGATTCTTGTTAGATTTTGAATCTCTGCAAACACAACAGGGAGTTTGAGGCCGGGGTTAAGGCATCCCCATTTGTTCCTTCATACTCATAACTTTGACGCTCTTCTATTATCTCTCAGGTTTTTCCTCTTCCCTTCTTTGCTGAGTCAGTCGAGCCAGGCGTCCGAATGATATGCTGAATAAGTAGCCGAACACTTATACCCTGAGCTGATGCAGTGGAAAGAGAGCAGGTGCCAGCAGAGGGAGGGGAAGTTTGTTTCCACTTTGACTGTAATGATTGGCGGAAAGCATGCGTGCGTCCATAAGGCCGAAAGTTGTTTAACAAGCTGAGATACTTTCAGCCTTTCAGACAGTGTAGCTCGACCTTGGGGATTAGATTAGCCAAGAGTCAGACAGTTTCCAGCAGATCTCTAAGGTCAACGAGGATGCAGCTTCAGGGGGCCACAAGTTTGTTTGGCCTGCAAACAAAACCAAAAAAAAAATTGCTTACACGACAGAGAGAACGTTGCACACATGGATCCTTACCTCCCAACCATTAAAAATACAGCAGTTGGAGAGTAGAAAAAAGAAAAGTCTTGTTAGTTGGACGTCTTCCCAGAGCAATTAGCTGAACCCACATTCCTGTTTGATTAATACACAGATGAAAATTACCTTCTCCCCGGCACTCCGTGGAGCCTGAAGCCCTTCCACCATCACCGGGTTTGGAAGTCAACCCGCACGCCGTGCCTTCCTTGACTCATCAGCGGGTCGTACCGAGGGCACAACATTTATAAAGAGCAGTTTGGATTTGTGTGATCCACCTTACCGCTACTGTATGATGAACGGGCACGGAGGCAGACCGCAGTCATACGAGCTGACAAATGATGCTCGCCTCGCTTCCCGTCTGGCCGCGCTCCGCCCGCTCACCGGTTTACATTGCCATGCAATCTTCGCTCAGTCAAGCGGGGCGCAATCCATACATGTGTGACAAATAGGGCACAGTTATCAAAGCTGGCAGTCTCAATAATTAGAAAAAGGCAATAGTCAAGGCTGAAGAGACCATTTCCCTGATGGATTAGTGGCAATTGCTTACGGCAGAGTCCCAGAGCTGTTTACAATGGCAGTCATAAGGCAGATGTATTGAGCATTGGTAATGCCTTTCCCTGGATCCACTTGATCAGGAGCAATTGGCTCGCTAATCAACAGATGTAATGGCGTACAGTGGTCTGTTTCCAAAAGCAGCAGATGTATTCTCATCAGACAGCAAATAAGATGCGTAAACAACAGGCACTTCCTGGCTAGACAGACTCTGGGCCGTGCACGTGCACGTGCACATGCTGCAACCCACCTGGGAGGGCTGATCTGTGCCAGCAACACGGAAACAGGGAGGACACCCAAGAGCTATTCTGAGGGCCCCCACCTGCTGTTTTAACAAGAGCCAGACCAGCTAGCCTTCCCTGGGTCAGATGGTTAGGGGGGTGGTGTTTCTCAGCTCGAGTGGCCCCCCTGCCAGGTTGGCAGCTGTGTGTGTGTGCACAGTGCACCGATGCACTCTTTATGGATGGGTCGAAATGCTCAGCACAACCCAACTTACAAATATAACCAAAAGACTGTGCAGACTGGGATCGGTGTTGACAGGAGCCTCCCGGGGGCAGGACGGCTCGCCGGAGAGGCGGGGAAGGCGAGTTTTCACACTCCGAGCGTCATGCTCGCCTACAAACATGCACCCAGACACATGCTTCGAAAATCTCTCCGTGCTGGCGGCTGTCACGGCGGGGTGTTGGGACGCCACGCCTGCCACGACAATTAGCCGCACATCTGGCCGGATGATTGAACGAGTCGACCAGACAGCTGGAACAGCGTGCCCGGCGTCTCGTGCGTTATGCTGGAGGGTCCTGGAACACCCATTGAGGTGGGGGCCGATGTTACATGAAGTCTAAGAAAAAGAAATCTACCAAACTGAGCATCCGCAGCAGAATACAACTGGAATTTTCTCGATAAGTTGTCAATTTAACATCCTCTAGCTTCGACTTGAACACCCACTGCAGCAGCATCATATATGCGGCTAAACGTGCAGTAAAGCACAAAACAGGCCTTATTTTCTCTCGGGGTCGACTCTGTTATGGCTTATAGAGTTTCGTAGTCTTGCAGAAAAATCTGTTCGGAACGTGTGAAAACTGCAGCCGCTTCTGTCGATGAATAAGAAAACAAGATCGGTAAAGCCGCATGGGGTGAGGAGGTGGTTAGCTCGGGCAGTCATGCCTGAGAGAGAGATAGCACATGCTCGATCGTTGGTATTCTGGGTGAGTCGGCCACATTCTCCATTTTGACAGGCTGTGCGACACGCAGACACACACACGCATCGACATCGACATACAAGTATGCATCCATGTGACACAGTAATGTTCCCTGAAGATGCTCTTAAAACTGTTAGCATGAAGGCATAAATTCATGAGTTCTGATCTTTATTCATTACTAAAGCTACAGAGATGTGCTCAAATGTTTGTTGCTTTAAAGGCAAATTCAGCGGCAACTAGTGAGCGAACCCACCGCAGATGGAACATATGTTTTTAAAGTGTAGCATTCTGTTTATCTCTGTCTCACGCAGGGTAGCTATTTTTGGTTCAAAGCCAGACTTCTCAGTGCCTTTCACATAAAAACAGATATTGTTAAGCACTGCTAAGATCAATAGGTAATAAAAAACATAAGCCGCCCTGATCACTCAGGATCACCCTCATCATTCTGGTTTCTGGCATCAGAAAAGACTGACAGCAAAAGTTTTCAATTTTTCTTTCTCTTTTGTCTTCTGAATAATATCAAGTAGATATTTTACAGTGATAATCTGGTTTGCATACATTTATTTGCTTCCAAACAATTTTGTTTTATTTTCATTATTGTTTAGTGAGAAAGTAAAACTCTTAAAGAGCTCCCGCCGTCCCGCAGATTCTCCCTCCTCTTGCTTTCCAACCCCACTAAAAACAAACCTAAAGCAAGAAAAGAGCCAAACTGGGTTGGTCAGATGGCTGATTATGAAAAGTGTTTAGAATATCTGAAAGGCTTTTTCTTCACAGTTTTTATATCTTGGCTTGCAGAGTTAGATATCCATTATTTCTTGGAGGGCAGACTCTGGACGGAGCAAGTCGTAGCGTCTGAAAAGACATGGCAGGTTGAGAATAAAGAGGGGTGAATGTTTTTCTTGGTCTCACAGGTTCTGCCAAATGGCGGTACAGCCACACGCTAACTGGACCTAAATGGCCATTTAAAGGTCTGTTTTGTGAAGCTGAGAGCAAGGGAGCACCCCCAGACACCCAACGATCACCCGTCCAGCGTCAGCGCCGCCAAGTCTGGGACTCCTAATTATCCCCTGGAATGATGAAAATGAAAAAGAAATAGTAAAGACGGAGCCACAGCCGTGACGGCTGGTGGGTCATTTAGCCGGAGCATTTTTAAAAATGAGATTCCCCCCTCCCCCACCTCCCTCTCCCTGCATAGTCTGAAGACATATTAGAAAGTCTAATGCCTGTCTGGAGAGATAAAGAGAGGTAAGGTCGCCCTAATCTGCCAGTTATCCGGGGCGCCGCATCATGACAGCGGCGGAGGGGAGGGTGTGGCCGCGGCGAGCGGCGACACCTCGCCTCGGCAGCTCTCTCTCTCATTGTCATGCACGTTCCACTTTCTGTCAAAGCCTGGCTATCGCCTCGCCACGCAGTGAGATGGTGACAAACGCCGGGTGGAAACACCTCCGTGAGGCTTGTTCGGGGTTTGTCATTCCGAGTTCTACCTTTTATCCATCCATTCAGATGAGGATGCAGATTCAGGTGGCGTGTGCATTTCAACTGAATATAGGCCCAGTCATTAAAAATGACAACATCTGATATGTTATAAAGTGGAATTTAGAACGCCTCCCTGTTTTGTTAATCCCCTCCTGTGGCTTTGATGACAGCAGTGCTCCAGCTGGCACGAGCGCCACAGGTCCGTGCAAAGCCTCATGAACTCTTGTCATCACAGCGTGATTTGGCGAAGCTCCAAAAAGCTTCTTGCGATGACAGGAACAGTTAGCTTCCTAAACCCTCAAGAGCCCCCGTGTGTTTTCACGGGGGCTGAGATCAGGTGGCTGCGGAGTAAAGTCCATGGCGGTGTGATCGCACTGCTTCAAAGCTCCGAGGGGGCATCGGGCTCATTATCCTGCTGCAGAATGACCCCTTCTTTGAGAGGATTCAGACCGCAGTGCAGAGAATGTCTCTGGAGCTTTGGTTCCCAACACAGGTGCATGTCTCCCTTGGGTAGTGCCAAAGAACAGAGGTGGCCGTCACTTTGTCCACTTTGGGATCATCAAAAATCAAAACGTCAAAGAGAACTGTGTTGAAAGACATTGTTAAATCTACAGCGGACCTCAGAAAGTAGATCTGCCCGTAGCGTTTATTCTAGTTGGCTCCCATACTAACCGATTTTCTGTAACTCCCCATGACCTTCAGTTGGATATAGTCTTCTGGAAGGTGAATGAGAACATGGATGGCTGGTTGAGTGGACAAGCGCTTAAGACCGAGGACTAAAAGGTTCAGGCTTCAGCCAGAGGTGCCATTTCAATGAGTATTTGGGACGTAAGCCAATCATTCAGTCCCTGCTCTGGAGAGAAAACCATTTTCTATTCATTCCTCAGATCCTCAGACATTGCATCGTTTTTAAAGCCAAAGAAATTTCACCTTGTTTTCTTCCGTGATGCTCCACATCCCCTGACCTCACTTCACCAGGCGTTTGTCGATTGCTTTCTAGCACTTTGCATTTAAGAAATAGCATCTGTTTTTAAGCCGTTTCCTGCTGCGCTGTAACAAAGCTTGACATATTGATCTCCACATGGTCACTTTCCGTCTGCCCAGTGGCACTTTAGATACAGCCGATGTCTTTTCCAAAGTGTTTTTCGAGCAGCACACTCTGCACCCTTGGAAAACCCTCAATCTAGTCATGACTCGACGTGGAGAAATCTTCAAACAGTTTCTCTCTTGAAGCTTTTCCTTTAGTTTAAAAGCTGTGTTCTCCACCGCCACTTTATGAACAGCATTCTTCAGGAAATTTGAGACACAGCTGTTTTTATAGCTCATAAGCAAGATGATTTACTTTAGGTATTCTGAATACTGAAGGAACTTAACCTTCTGTACAGCAGTGGTACGCAGCAGAAATTTGATTGTTGCCCTGGAGTCTTACATGATAGTGCTTCATTTTCAGGTTTACATGACATAAGTTAACAAAAACTGAAAGTGTGTGGAGAGTCAGACTTTAGAGACACACATCGAAGGTCGAAGCAACTTTTTTTTTCTTCTCAAAATGAATCGCGCTCGGCGAATATTCCTCTTCTGCCAGGCGCCAGCTGCAGAATCTAAATACTTCATTATGGTATCCTCAAGGTACGTTCCCATACTCAACCAATAAATGTATGCAGCCATGACGCTCGTTACAGCTGCACTTTTATCCTACAAGGATATTAACGGCATATGCCGGCGTCTCCTCGCTCTCATATTTGCTCGTCTTTCACTCCCCGTTGGCCAGTGAAAGGAATAGAAGCACCAATTCCCTCGTCAAACACAAAACTTAAAACAAGCTTTAATTAAACTGTAAACTTCCTCTATAGCACAACTCATCTGTTGCTCTGGTGCTATTAGCCGTGATATAAACGGCGTGTGCTGCGACGGCGGGCTGATTCTGTGATTACCGGAAACGCCGTTTCGACAGACTTGGACATCCGTTCTCGGCTACATGAGACGAGGGGGAGGGAGGGAGGGAGGGAGGAAAGATCAAGGGAGCTGACTTTGAGTCTGATGGGGATTGTGTAATGTCATCACCGATGTGTTCAGTAGCATCTGATAAAGCGGCGGCTCCTGAGCGAATTTTACAGCGGGCGCCGCTGGCTGCCTCTTGCCACCCCTGCTCGCAAAGGTGATTCAACATGAATACAGAAAAGAGACATCCCAAATAGATTCCGGTTTTGTCTATTTCTCCCCAAGTTGCATCCCGATGCGAGTGGACTGAGCTGTCAGAGCGGGGACGTTACCTGCGTTTGAATGCGCCTTGATTTGAACGGTCTCCGAGCGCCGGAATATGGTGCATTTCATAGACATAAGCAGACCGACAGAAGCCCCCCCCCCCCCCCCCCCCCCCCCCCCCCCGCACGGCTCGCATCAGCGTTTGCTGCCGGGCGACTGTCGCTGACCGTCACGTCAGTCAGACGCGTAACACAAGGCGACCCCGAGCGACCCCCAGCGAGGCCCCGTCCCGGGCCGCGCTCACCTTGTGGGTGTCACTCCGCGTGGGTCGGTGTCGACCGAGGTCAGGGTGTCGCGTAACCGCTCTCCCCTGATCAGAGTCAAGACGGATACAACCTGCCTGGAGTTCCTCACACCGACACACTGTCTCTCCGCATCCTGATCTCTCCGTCCCGGTCTCTCTCGGTGTTTTTCTACTCCGTATCACTTTTTGTCTGTTCCGGGCTTCACCTTACAGCAGGGTGACAATCCGCAGTGTTGCCGTCCCCGGCCTCTTTTCGTTGCCTCACTTGTTTCCATTCCATCACTTGTTCATTTAATTAAATCTCCTGCAATCACGACCATTCGTCCCGACTGTAAGAAAACAAAGATTGGCTTGTGAGAGTCATTACAACTTAAGTGCTGCTCCGGAGTGGATAGCCTCGTGTTTGATTGGCCACGAAGGCACCAAGGGCACAGAAACACACTGCAAACAAACTTTCTTCTTGTAATTTTAGCTTACGAGTCAAGGACACACGGTTAGCAGTTCTGCTCTGGGTTTGTTGGAAAGAAAACCATTCATTTCATCTTTTTAAGAGGATCGACTTTGTCCTTGCATATTGTGTTGATGCAGTGCGGCGAGCTTATGGGTTGGGAAGTGTCAAAAAAAAAAATTAGATTAAAGCAGCTTGAGACGGCAGTGAATGCTAACGTCGTTCCAGCTTTGCACATGTTAAAGTGAGCTCCTCATCTTCTTCTTGAAGAGTGTAAACAGCTGCAATTACTCACAATAGTGCCTTCATTACAGGAGTTTGAGTGAGGTGGTTATTCACAGAAAAACAACCAGTACCTTGCAAAGATGCTGTCTCTTTCTATTAGCTTTAGCGTTACCTTTCTTTGGATAAATTGCCTCGAGTGAGGAGAAGCTCTAGTATTATTTCTGTATGTTTTAGTCGTCGTGTTTTATCTTCCTCTCGTTCAGAAATAGTTCAAGAGCATCCAGAGCATTACAGAGCAATACAACCTTCTTAAAGGTTGTATTAAAGGCCAGTGTAAGGGGAAAAGAATATTATTTCACTCCAAGTAGTGAAAAACTTACCAAAAAACTCCAAAAAAACAGAATGACTTTATGGTGTCCAATAAGCTAATATGAGGTGAACTCAAATCTGGACAAAAGTAAATGTTTGAGAGTTTTTGGACTGCCTTGGTGAAAAAAAAAAAAAAAAAAAAAAAACAAGAAACAAGAAAAAAGCAAGGAGAACCTCTCCTAAAAAGCTGCGGATTAGGATTTAAAGCCTCATTTAAGGGCCGCTGTGTGATTGTGCCATCCAAGGACAGACTAGTGACGTTGCGGCCTCGTGCAAATATAGCTTGAGAATGAAATGGTCTCATTGGCTGTTTGCACAGAGCGCTCAGCGAGCGGAGAGACAAACAGCAGCATTCCCCATCATTAAAGCCTCCCAAAAAAAAAAAAGAAGAAGAAGAAGAAGAAGAATACACATAAGTCCTTTGGGATCTCATTTTCTCTTAAA
Source organism: Salarias fasciatus (assembly GCF_902148845.1). Lineage (NCBI taxonomy): Eukaryota > Metazoa > Chordata > Actinopteri > Blenniiformes > Blenniidae > Salarias > Salarias fasciatus. The sequence continues at coordinate 6,151,685 of NC_043747.1, forward strand.
AGGAGACAAAGGTTGTGAAACTCGGAGAGAAGATCCACAAGCTGTGAGGAAAAATAAGAGGCAATTTAATTTTGAGTTGAACTTCAAACGGCCGTCGCCTTGGTGTCGTCCTTCGAAAACATTTATTGAACCGTCCTGACACCGTAGCGCCCCTCTGTCCGCCCTCCTGCTTTTTTTTATTCACCGTTTCCTCAAAAAAAAAAAAAAAAAAATCCAGTTCTCCTGAAGATGGCCGGGCTAATTCATGTTGGGAAGGCTCCAGCCCTGCCACGTGTTTGTTCCAGTTAGACAGGGTTTAGCCAACTCTGTAATTGGCCCGCAGTTAATCCCTGCCTTTCTTTTTAGCCACTTTCAATGGAGGGTAAATGACTTCTCCGTCTGCCTGTGGCACAAATTGGTTTAGGGAGCGCGTGCACCCCAGTGTGTGTGTGTGTGTGTGTGTGTGTGTGTGTGTGTGTGTGTGTGTGTGTGTGCCGTGCACGCTGCGAAAGAAAGATTATGAGTGCTCCAGTAGGTTTGGGCTGCAGGTGTTTTCACATGTCAACAGCAGAACAATAAGAGAGGGGAGGGAATGGCGTGATGAGAGGCTGGTAGGTGGAATAACTCTCTCTCTGTTTTGATAAGTGATGGACAAGAGGAATTTCTCACTGGCGGACTGTAAAACCTCGTGCGCAATTAGCGATGTCAAGGCGGGCGGCTGTGAATCTGGAGCGCCCGAATGTGCGAGACGCCGGTCTGGAGACCGTCGCCGTGCGGGGTGACGGTGCGGATACCTGCAGAACGCCAGATTAATAGTGATGGGAAGATGAGATGCCACAAAGAATTCATTCCTCTCGCTCTCAAATAAATGAGCCCCGGACTGCGACTTCGCCGCTGCCGTCTCACATATAACACGCGCTTTAATGGGAGCTGTCGGGAGGGCCGCGCCTGGCGTACGTGCACCGCTGGACCGCGCACGCCTGTCTCTGGGTTTATGTTGTGTCGAGAAGCCGCGCATAAAGCAAAAGAAGACGTAAAAGGGATCAGGATGTGGTTTGAATTGAATCTTGGCTTTGAGTAAGACGCTTGTTGGAGACGTCCAGCTATCCTTTATTGCTTCCAAGAACGCTTATAGAGCACATACCACTGCCGGCCTGCCTGGAAATGCCAGTTATGGCCTTCTCATCGAGTTTCCCAAACGCTCGCTCTATGGATTAAGCAATCATCGTCTGATGTACTGTGCTGTCCGCGTGCGTCTCCTCCGTCGTATTTTTGTTTTACTAACCGCACAATGATCCCCTCTGAAACTGGACTAGGCTGAAAGCAGCAGCTTTATAAACTGGTGGAGCACCGTATGTTTTACGTTGTTGACTTTCAATCATGACCCATCCAGAACATTCGCCAGAGGGATAAAACATCCGTTGTTCACAACCTGTGAGAGGCGATCAGACTTTCACGATGGCAATACTGTTGTCACATGAGCACCCAGCCAAACAGGCTGGCATTGACAAGGGTATTAATCCTCCAGCTATTGATTCAATCCATCCATCCATCCATCCATCCATCCATCCATCCATCCTCAATACACCTTGATCCAGCTCAAGGTTGCAGGGCACTCGAGCCAATCCCAGCTCACCGTGGGGAAAGGAAGATTAAACCCTTCAGTTACACTCAAAATTCCACCTCTTGGTAACTCAGAGCCACATTGGAGTTGCTGAAGTGGCATTTTCATTTGTTGTGCCTGAAGATGTCATTCTGAAGCAAAATGTATATTTCATACACTACATGTCCTACATTTCTTCAGATTAAGCCAAAATGAAGAAGGCTTGTAATCGGGAGTCTCTGAAACACGTCCATCACTTTCTGACGCTCTTCTTTTAGTTCTTGAGGCTCAGGTACCTTTAAGTTTGACTTCTTTCTTCAGTGGAAAAATCTAGGTCTCTGTAAAGGCTGGAAGTTTGATTCAGGTCAGGACTCACTGCTGGCCGCTTTGAAACAATCACTCTCTTCGTTTGTTTTGTTTGATATAAGCTTCGATTCATTTTTCTGATAAAAGACCAAACAGGTTCCACTTGAAATCCATCTTTCTACCACTGGAACATACGTTTCTCTTAAAAGACTTTTCTGGAAACTTTAGATTTCATCTTTTTGTTGAGATGTTGAATACCTCCAGCACCGGGAGCAAAGCGAAGCAACCCAGAGCTTGAGGCTGGGGAGTTCTTGGGGTTCTTATAAACTGGTTTTGTGGTCAGAGAATGAAAACATCCACGCTGTTCCAGCTGAGCCTCCAGCTTGAAAATGAATTATTTGTCGAGTTTCTTTATTTTGCCACAATCTGAACTGTTGAACCACAGATTTTAAGATCTCAGTGATTGCCTTGCAGCCTTTGGAATTGTGTTTTTACGTGTGCAACCAAAGAACCAGACGTATCCCTCACGTCATTAGCTGATTGTTTGTCTTTGCTTTCTTTTGGTTTGAGCTAAAATCAGAGTGTTGGTCTGATGACTGGTCAGACAGGCCTGCAGCAATGCTTAAAAACACACACACGCACGACAAAGCAATATATAAACACACAATGCAGCAAGTGCAAGATGATAAGTGACACCGTGCGCAGCAGCACTAGCTCTCGTACAAAATTACGTCTCTTTGCATAATGTGCCATCATGCGTTCCTTTATTGTAAATGTATTTTTAACCCCGGCCAGTCAGGCTCTATTATGTTCTATTGGGCCGCGTTTCCATGCTCCTCGTTCCCCGTCCAACCTTCGTCCGAACGCTCCAAATCTGTCAAGTCCTTTCTGGCGGTTGCGCGGTCTGTAGCCGAGGCTGTGGCGTCGGTTCAACACGGACTCCTGTTCCCACACCACCGCCGAGTGCCCCCCCCCCCCCTCCTCCAACCCTCCATCCACCGGCGTCATCTCCCTGGGCCGTGCTGCTTGGCGCCGTCCGCCACGCTTTTGTCCCGTCCGCACCCGGAGCCAAAATGGAAGCATCTGGCTGCAGCGCGTTCAGCGCCGGCTGCAGGACGGTTATATTTACCAGGCCTGTAATTGAGGTTGCGAAACCTTGCCGTGTGTGCAGCAGGTGTGTGTGTGTCTATTTGGAGAAGCAGCCGATTGCTTTCCCCCACAGTTCACATCAGCCCAAAGATGACAGAAATGTTTAATTACATGTCATTTAATTCCCGTATCACGCTGCTCAGTTAATATTTGGCTAGTTCCATAAATTCAGGCCACACACTCGAGTATCACATTTAAATGTAAATATCACTTTAAACATTTAGCAGCCTGTAAAATTTAAGCGATCGGAGCCTCAACATTGGATCACATTATGCATGGCACGCGCATATATTAGGCAACTGGCTCGTCCCAGCGCGTTCGTCATGTGTGGGCCCGATGAGTAACTTTGGCAAGTTTTATTGAATCTCACAGCGAAACGTCTCTTGTCTAATAAGTAAGAGCTATTTGCAACCCGTGTTATTCCCCACAGGTTAGCGGTAGCTGGGAGTGGAGACGATTCAGCCGGCGAGGCCCGAGCGACGCACGCATTAGCACATTAATTAAGAAAGGAGCTCTGACAAACAGCGGAGGAAGTGTTTTGTGATTTGGCTGCCCTGCTCGTGGCAGCGCGCAGCCTCGAGGCAGCCACTCGTCAGCGAGCACACTCATCCTCCTCGGAGTCGGCCTGGAAAACCATGCAGGGGAAAAACAGCTCAGCGGGCCCAGCGGCTATTCTGTCCGGTACGACAAAAAAAAAAAAAAAAAACCTGGAGACTGATAAATTTTAATGTAATGCTTAAAAAGCTGGAATGAGAATGTGAAGAGGCTGGTACACCTTTTGCATCTGAGTGAAGTAACAATCTGCAGCATCATTGATTCTGGCACCAAATTCTAAACAGTTTGCAAATACAGCAACTATCTTGTCCTCGATTGTGTGTATGTGTGTGTGTGTGTGTGTGTGTGTGTGTGTGTGTGTGTGTGCTTCTGTTGGACCTCTGCTGGCACAAGAGCACTCCTTTTTATTTGTTTGCTTGCTCCGACCTTTATAGACCTTTCATTGAAACACTTGTAAAGAGAAAAACAAACAGCATTTATTGTTTAAAAATGTCCATTTAGGTGAACGGTTTCTCACTGAACTTGTTTAGAAGACTTGACAAACCCTGGTTCCACTTCCTGGATGGGAAATATCAGCAAAATACAACAACAGATAGGTAGATAAATGGATAGATAGACTTTCAACCCATAATGCATAAAGCAGTTCTTACCAGTGTTGTAACTGGGAATCAAATGAACATGAGGCACTTGCAGTAAAGGAAACACAATGTCAGAAACAGTTTTCAAATGGGAAAAAAGTGCCATGTGGACCCACAGTTTTCAAATAAAAAGTGCTATCTAATAGATACCGTTACTTCTGATGAGAGATTTAGTTTTCAATAAACTCCCCTTCACCCAGGGCATTCTGTTCTTGATCATATTTTCTCTCAACTTTCTTCCAGCCAGTTTCCTGCCTGCCGTCGCTTCTTTCCATCCCTTTAACCAAGTTTGCTGAATGGCTCCGGGGAGTGGAAGTCTCATATCTCCTGACACCCAGACTCAGTTGACAGCGAAGCTGAGATTTTATTCAAAGATATTTGTGCATCAAAAAAAAAAAGTTAAATGGTTTGGCACCTACACCATTTGAATCACATTTAATAGAAATATCCCAATAAGGTCATTTTTAAAGTTTAAATGAGCGTCGGGTATCGTCAGCCCAGAGCGGGAGTGTCAAATACACCACATGACCTTGGAAAGAGTGAGAACTGCAAAGCAGAAGAGTGTTTTATTAACATAAGTTGTCAATTTCCAGTTCATATACTGGATATTTCGCTGTAAAACGACCAACTTTAATGAAGAAGTGGCATCAGCTGTGCTTTTTCCACCCTAATATTCAATTTATCAAATGCCTCTGTCTTCCTCGAGACAAACTTCCTCGGAGTCAACAAAAGTGATTGTGGTTTATCTCTGTCATTTTCCTCGATTAGAAAAAAAAAAAATGCAACCAAAAACCTGCCTCCAGGACCTTTTAATTAGTAAATTGCAGTTCTTTGAGATGCCCGTCTCTCCGCTCCCTCTCCAGCAAACACCTGGCACCGCCACGGTTTGACAGTGCCGGCACGAAATATGCCCGCCATTAATAAGCTTTATTACAGCACACTGGCATTTCAGTGATGTCTTTTTAATTACTGTGATTGATAGTTTGGGATTGAGATGAAACCAAGACTGGAGGTCAGGAGGACAAGGAGGAAGGGGGGCGGGGGAGTGAGGGGCGACGGTGGGTAGCAGATGACGATCCATTCAGTTGTGAATCTCTAACCTTTCCAACTTGGAGCTTAAATGTAAATGGTGCCCGGAGGGTGATTACCGTAATGTATATCAGCGCCATTTAGAGCCACTCAGAAAACAAATGAGGCCAGGCTCAGTGTGCATTTCAGACGTTTCCCTTCTCCAAAGTACATACTACTTGGATTTTTTTGGTGAGGAAAGATAAACATTAAATAATTACCACACCTGCTGGCAAAAATATGGACTTACCACAGCCTGACGTCGAGCCCATCAATTCCTGTCAGTTTGCAGAACATGGAAAGTCAGACATTTTATTTAGATGCGAAAATTCATCTTGTGAAAGGTTCACATTGTGTCTTGAGCTCCAGAATGAAGCAAAACATGACTGTTCAATGTTTTAAGAATCAATGTATGTGTTGATTGATCTGTCTTGAGCATTTTTAATTGCCTTTCCAGTGGATAATGAGGCTGCATGTTGCTTTGTTTCTGTAGTGGTGCCCATGCCTTCGCAGCAGCGTTTCAGAAAGGTTGTGTTCTGCCGTCTACACGGAAACAGATTTGGAGTGTTCTCGAAAAGTTGCATTTTACCCTGTTTTCATGGAGACAGGATCCAAAAGTTCCATCTTCGGTGACATAGCTTCTTCAGTGGTTTCGAGCACCATTGTGACCTAAAGGGAAACCCAAATGCAATGCATTTTTTTCTGTATTTACTTGAAAATGTCAGATTTTTCTGTCACAGTCACGCTGTAGCACACATCGCACTGATTTAGCTTGTACGTCAGAGCTAGCTTTTAGCTTTCACCCTGTCAGTGATGCCCCTGCTCAAACCTCGGTCCTGGTTTTCTCAAAAAAAAAAAAACTTTTTTTTGTTTGGACTTTGCTAACATTTCTACACATGTCAAGTCAAACTGGTCTACTGTGACTTTTAAAACATTTAAAAACATCCAACACAATTAAAGAAGAGGACAATAAAAAGCTGTCATGGTTTCACTCTTCGGGCCATCATTTGTAGAAGACAGTGAATTTCCCTCTGACTAAGAACTTTTGGCAAAATACCTTTATCAGAAATGAAGAAGTTGATAAACGTGGCGTGTCAAAATAAGTTCAAGAAGCAGTACCAGTATGACCTCTGATCTGTTTTGTCAGTGTCTGGTTAAACAGTTTTAAGCCAGTCTTGATCCTGAGTGTGTTCAATGGAATCAGTGGAGTTCAAGAAATGAAAAATAGTGAATAGATCTCACCTACATAGCAAGTTTAGACTGCTTCAAAAGTAGAAAAGTGCTCCACAATGACAGTTACATCCACATGAAACCAAGGGAGGCGGCTTCCATGCAAGGTGCTTCAGCCATCCATTAAGAGCCGTTTGGTGTCTTGCTCAAGGACGTGATCACCACGTGAGGTCCAACCAGTCGCTTAACTTCTTACCAGGACACAGTGGACCAGGGTCAGTTCAGTGGGTCAGCTATGTTGGAATAACTTATTCTAGATTCAGATGCTCAATACAAACAAAATCCAAGCAGCGAGCCGTCTGCAGAAACTCTCCAGCAGTGAACCTACACTTTCTGAAATGTTGTCTTTTGAAGCCGGATATTACCATGTCACACGTTTCACAGCATCACACTGTCCTTGCTCCCAGAATAGCTTGTTTTAAACACTGTATTTTCCTCTAATCTCTGAAGGGCACTTTACATTCATAGGATTAAAATAGCGTTATTAGAATTTTAGATGGGTACATGTCAGCGTCACACACAGTTATCTTTTATGGCTGCTGTATTTCAAACTGCAATAGACAAATGTCCTCATCTGTGCTTTTAATAACCTTGTTCCATCTTTTTTAGATTGCACACACACTGCTGTCTGTCATCATGAGCGGCCAGAGCAGAATCCTCACAGAACAACAGAGCAAATCCAAACAAAAAACAGACAGACTGAATGGAGGATTCAGCCTCATTAGAACGCCCAACATGAAACTTTGAAATTACGCAGCAGTCCATACAATCAGCTTCTGACTTGTTCGCCGCATCTCTTCCACGCACTGTGAATAATGGTTTCATTTTCACCCAGTCAGCGCTGACAGCTGTGCTGACTAATTCCGGCGTGATGAACCGAGCGCTACATCATATCGCCCCGGCACAGCAGCTGCAGTTTGCCAAGTTTATGGCATCAGTCATTCCGCGTTCATAACGGGGTTGAAAATGATATCACAAGAGTTCACAGTATTGATTAGAAAATATTAGGAATGATTACATTAGTTTTCAAACGCCACTGTGCTGCCACGGAAAGCCAGTTATGGGGATTTTCGGTCTGAAATACTTACCGTGGGTCTGTGCATCAGTCACCTGCTGATACAGGTGTGGAAGTCGTACTTTAGGAGCACGGCTCTACTGATGTACGTCAGTATCTTGTTCAGACCAAGCGTTTACTGCCATCTAAGCTAATTAAATATAAAACAAATTTATTGGAGCTGACATTTAAAATCAATGCACATGTTTCTCTTTTTGTATGTATCGGAAGTGGTCGCCCAACCTGACGTCTGCAGCGTTTACCTTCCCTTTGAGCCCAGGCAATATATGCAAATGTCCCGAGCCTATAAATGTATGGTGCAAGATGAAAAAGCTTTTGAGAAAGCATTAAGGCCTTTATGTGATGTTGAAAAAAAAAAGCATTTAAATGAGAAACCCTTAGACGGGAAGGCAGCATTTTAACACGAGCAGTATATTTCCCAATATTCCCCCTAAAAACGAGCTTTCCTCCTCATTGCCCGCATTAAAAACCCATCTCAGCATTCCTCTTAGGTTTTTTTTTTTGTACTTATTTGTGTTTTCACCCGGGTTTCATTAAATGTCTTTGCACCCACTTTAAAAACCTCCCAGTGTCTTTCCCTGAGGTCGGCGGTTCCCTCTGCTGCTCTCAGTGGATCTCAGACATGTGGACCGCTCTTCTGTGGAGAGCAGTTTACCTGATTGCGACCATAATCAAAATCTGAAGTGGCTTCTGCACCTCACTGAGAATGTGCTCCCATCGAGTTGGTGCCCCGTTTCTCCTTCAGGGCAGGTATCCTTGACATTTTTTTTTTTTTTTTTTTGCAAGAATTCGACATAATTGATGGCGAAGTGGGAGGCCTCTCAGTCTGACCACAAAGCACTTGACACCCTGTGAAATATTACAAGTTAAATTGTTAGATTTTCTGAACAGCGTGCCATAATTTCCGGTCAGTGGGACTGAAAACCATTTTCTTGACAAATCACACGGAGCGCACCGTCCAGCGGGCGGTGCGACTTTTTCACGGCATACCTAGCAAGGACTTAGTGGAGCTTTTAGCCGATAATTCAAGTCATAACTCCTCAGCCTCTTACCTCAGTGCACCTCTTCTATTTAGCTTTTGAATTTGTCGTGTTAAAATGGACATTTTCCCAATCATCATTGAACTTCTGAAACTGCAACAATGAAAGTGTTTCTCATTTTTCCGTCAGGGCTGCTCACCGACTCATTGGTCCTTGCTGTTCCTTTCTAATTCCACACATTTAATTTAGCTTTAATTAGCACAGCAAAGCTTCGGAGCCAGTCAGAGGATATTCAGCTTTTTGCGACGTGCGCCTGGTAAAGTTGAACAAAACAACTTTCAAGTTGGGGTTTTGTGAGATTTTGGGGGAAATTTGGAGTCTGCATTAGCTTGTCTTCAAAGCACCAGGGTCTTCTGAAGTATCCAGAGTCTTTTCAAACACCAGCTGACAAAAAATGTGCTCGCAGATTAGCATGACAGCCGGCTCAAACACAAGTAGGTGGCACTTTCATTGTGCGAGCAGCGCCTGCTATTAGTGGCGAGATAAAGTACAAGAGAATAAAAGGAAGATATCCATCTTTTATGAGAATTTGCTCTGCCGGGTCTTCTCTTGGCTGAGTGCGGCCAACTTCATGCTCTCTTCGCTAATCCCATTTAGCAAAAACTCTAATCAAAAGAATCCCTCTGGAGCCTCTGTTGCCACGCTCTTTTCCTCCGTGACCTCAGCCTCTGCCTCGCCTTCCCCACTTCCTCCCCTTGCTCGCTCCGCTCAGGCTCACCTCTCCCGGTTGTCCCGTTGGAGACACCAATGCCTTGTCTTGTCCGTTCGTGTTACAGATGACCAGCCGGCGCCTCGTCTCTCTCTCGGGTTCGGCCGCGAATTCGTCTGCCGCTGCTCTTTAAACAAGGAAATTCAGCCGAGCTTTCAGCGCCCTGCTGCCCATTCACAGAAACAGAACACACCGCTTCCTCTTTCCTCCTCTGCAGCATTTTTGAACATTCTTGGATGAATGTTTCAGGAAAAGTTTGAAGTCAAGCTTTTATGATTCAGGTTATCAATAATTTGTGTGAACTCACCAGAACTGAGGTACTGAAAAGAAGCAAAGTGGTGTGGTTGGTTCCAAACTGAAGTCAAACCATGGGATGAATCCTTGGAAAGGTTTTTTTTTTTTTTTTGTTCTTCTTGTGTGTGTATTGGTTTTCAATGGGAATCACCTCGCAGAATGGTTAGTAAATCTAAATTCCCCTTGGGTATTTCTCATTGCGTTGGCGCTGGCATTGCAGTCCGACCTTCACCCCATGCTAGTCGGGATTGGTCGTCGGATGCTTGAACGTCAGCAGCGTGTCACTTTAACATCTGTCGCTGAGTTTCCTCACCTCTTCGCTCCAACCCGCAGTGTCTGCAGTTTTATTTTTGAGTTTCGTACTTTGCTCTTTCGGGGTGTCTGTCACAGGTACTGCTGCACTGCAGCAGCTTATCATCCTCATAGCTGCCACCCTGCTTTGGTGAAGGTTTGTTTGGTACTTTAACAGTAACACATTGATTTTGACGACTTCCAGAAGATACCCCTATTTTTACGACATCTGCTAACTTGTGTGTGTGTGTGTGTGTACATGAGGAGTAAATCCAATCATTCTGACCAATTCAGAGATATAAAATGTCAGTTTTCATTAAACTCTCAGGTGTTGCAAAACCTTTGCTTCAATCACACTGCCCCCGGTTCTGCTTTCACTTATTTTTAGCCGTCTGTCTGTTCGTCCATCCATCTTCTGTAATAGCCAAACCCAGTTAGCTAAACAAGAGGACAGGTTGCCATTTGTTTATTTCAAGTTTAGTAATTATTCTTATTTTTTCTTCTCTGAATTGCTACTTATACCTAACTAATAGACTTCCTCTTTTTTTCTGTTAGCCATTGGTGGGCGGCCATATTAGGAGTTGATGATCTTCGGGGGTCTCGCTCAGGGACCTTCAGTGATGACCGGTCCACAGTGGGATTGACTCTCGCCTCCAGCCTCCCACTGTTCTTTAAATCTGTCCAACATTAGACCGACTACACTGACTTCACCACATGTTGACGTCACCAGATGAGGGAAAGTTAGCTAGCTTGACTGCTACAAAAAATTAAAAAAGTGTCACTGTGTATACATTGGAATTAACAAGTGATTTTATTGATTCAGCTTAAATACTTTTTAATGCAGCTGTAAATGAATAAACAGGACAATAATTGCACAGTTATATGCAGCAGTAAAAAGCCTATCGTTTGTCTTGTGGCAAGTTCTTTTTTTCTGGTGTATAAATCCGTCTCTGTGCTTGTTAGCCTGTCCATCTAACTATCTCAGCAAAAGCAACCCGTCTGTGGTCCGCACGTCTCTCCCAACACTGCTTTTTTTTTGTTGTTGTTGTTTATTTGTTTGTTATGGCATCATGGCGGTGTGAGGACAGCCGAGCAAAAAAAAATAATTAAATAAAAAAATCGGAAAGAAGAAAACATCCTAATCTAGGGCACAAGCTGCATTCCATTAGCTAGGCCTGCCAACCCTTATCCATTGATCTGTGCGGATTTGGGGAGACTTTCTAACTTTATATTTTGAGGAGTTGTGTGGAGTGGGACTAGCGCCTTCACTGATCTGACAGATAAAAACAAAGATGAAAGAGCTGCATTTAGGCACAGGCTCGGGACAATGCGCAGAGACGAGCGGAGGGGGATTGAGCCCGAGATAAAGGGATGAAGTGGAGGATGTAGGGGAACGTGTGAGGAGGCTGCAGTTCACCCTTTAACACCGGTGAAGGTCATTAGGTTGCATGTTAGGGAACGAAGAGAACAATGCTGGAAAGAAGTGGCTCTCACAGTGATAGCTGGTTTGCGCTACAAAAAAACAATATACTCCATTTCCATGCATCCTGTGGTGTATATATAATTTCCTTTCTCCAAAGGAGAAAACACTCGACTGTCAGGATCTTGTGATGCTTCTAAAATTCTTGACCCAGGCCACATGAGAGAGAAAGAATAAATGCACAGCGGAAGAGGAGAAGAAGTTCAATTTTGCCAATTTAAATGGGAGAATAGGGGTGACAGGTTGTGCAAAGTAATAGCGCTCCGCAGATACATTTGAAAGCACATAGAATAAGCAGAAGGCGCATAAAAGGCGGCTTTTATGGAGGAATGTTTAGAAGGCAGATAGTTTCCGGAGTCTCTCCTCGCCTCCTCTCTCCCCACCACTTGTCCTCGTGTCGGTAGAACTTGACCTGGAAATGCATATTTACCCAAACACTCCCTTAATTAAAAAACTGTCGCTGCTCTTCCCTCCTCTTGGCTCGATGCCCCCCCCCCCCCCCCCCCCAATCCAAACACACACACACACACACACACACACACACACACACACACACACACACACTCCCCAGCCCAGCCCCATCGGCCCCCGCGCTGACAGCCATTCAAGAGCAGAAAATCTGTGGACTGCATCGGCCCTGCTAGCGGGCTAATCTCTGCCTCTCACACCCTGTTTCCGAATTAACTCCCCTCATTATCGCATCCTCCCAGAAACTCACTCTCGCACTCCGTCTTTTTTTCACCCATCCTCCCTCCTCTTCTTCTTCCTCCTCCTCCTCCTCCTCCTCCTCTCGCACGGCTCGTCTTCCTCTCCTCCTTTCCGCCGCACCCTCAAAAAGTAGGACGACGGGAGAGAGAGAGAGAGAGAGAGAGAGAGAGAGAGAGAGAGAGAGAGAGAGAGAGCCGCCTCCTCTCTTCCCTCCCTTCTCCCTCGCCTAAAGTTGAGAATTTCTAAATAGCATCGTGAGTGGCCACGGGCGAGAAAAATGCATTTTGGTGTCAGCCAAATGATAATTGCATTTCAGCTGTGGTGGAGGGTGGAGGGTGGAAGGGGGGGGAGCTCATTACATAAGGAAAACATCACAGCGCGCCATGTTCGGGGATGAGGCTGTCACAGAGGTGTTTGTTTTTGAAAACGAGCCAAAGGAAGCGTGGCGGCGTTAGCAAGAGCCCAACCCCAGAAAGGAAAGGTTTGGCCGCTCAGCCCCTGACCATCCTAATGACGGCGCCACGCGGTCGTGTGGTGAACGCCCCCACTCATTACTGCGACATTAATCGGCGGTGTGAGGCTTGGATCAACAAGGAATGAAAAAAACAGTTCGAGGAATAGTGATTATTTTTCAAGTACGATGAAGAAAAAGTACTGACTTCAATCACTGAACGCCCTCCAGGCCCAAAGCCCTAAAATGGTCATTTAAACCCTTTTCATAGGAGACGTATCGTTCTTCCTCAGGGTGCCATTTCTTTGGCTCTCATATCAATTAAATCTCCTTGCATCTCTACTTCCAAATGAGCCATTTGGATAATAATAACAACAAAGTATTGAATATATGATAATTTGTCCATTTCATGAATGCCTGGTTATAATCAGTTTTACATATATATCATCAGCTGCATGTGAGATGCGGCAGATTTTTTTTTTTTTCCTCCAAACTAGCGTGATTGACGCGATGGTCAGCTGTTCCCGTGCCGTGAAATGCTAACTCAGTCCTGAGGGGTAAATATTGTTGCAACGCAGCTGTGAGGTGGAACTGCTGAGGGTCCGCTATGTACTGATGCAGCAAAGTGAGCGCCTGAAGCAGCTCCGTAGCATGATGATGCCTCCGCCATGTTTTTCATTCTGCGCTTTATTGGGATTAAACAAACTGATTCTCTGCGTGTGCAAGGAGCTCGGCTTTTGTTTCTGGCCTTCACGAAACAGAAAGACTGGTTCTTCTCTGAGTATTGCTCTGCAGTCAAAGAAGTATTTGACTCGATGACTGCAGAACTTGTTGAATGGATAAACTCTTAAACTCATTTATAGTTGAATTGAGAAAGTTTACCCTGTGTGAATTGTAGGATAATGTTCGTTGATTAATTATTTCAACATCAGACTCAAAATCATATCCAGGGTACATTTGGTTCTTTTATGTGTTTTTATTTTTTGAGTTGTTCTTAATTTCTTCAACAACTGGCTCAGTTCATTTCGTGAGAGGAAAATTCTCTATCGTCTACTCAGGAATTAGGATTATCCGTTGTTCTGAACATGTTCATTCTGATTGGATGAGACCTCGCCTGAGATAAACATGCTGCTAGCTCCACTGTTTTCACCTGCAAATCCCTCACACTGTCAAATACGAAATTAGCCAGTTCCTGCGGTTTGATGTTTTCCAATCATATTTGGCAATTCAAAAGTCCTCAACAATTATCCGGCAGAGAAATCTGCTATGCCGAATTCTGACTTAATTTTATTATAGTTAAACTGGAGTTGACAGCTGAATGGAGCCATTAAATATATAAAAGTATCAACTTCCCGTTAAAAAGCTTGAATTATTCAACAACGGTGACTTTTAATAACCAAACACACAATTCAGACGTAAAATTTAAAGTCTAAAATGTGGCTGGAAGGAGCAGGGAGCCTTTGTTTGTCACACAGAAACCGTGCAGTCTCTGCTCTCTGTAGTGCAGACAGGTGCAGAGTTTATAACGGGGCCCGAATGGGATTTAGCTTGCCAGGTGATCTGTCTTTTGCCAATTCGAGCCTGTCTCCTTTAGTGCGAGTACAATATAGGCACCGGAGGGAGATACTTTCGCAGCCAGGGTTGCAGTGAGCAGCCAAGCACTTGCTCGACTTATAGATTTGGAAAGTTTTGTGTGAAAGAAAGCCAGACCGTCTCCGATGGCTAATTTGTCTTGCATGTAAGTGCAGTTTTCCAAGCCCGGTTTCAAGATGTGCATTCACATTCGTTTCCACAGCCTGCAGGTTGTGGAGTAAACACAGTTCCTCCAACACTCACAGTGCAGATGTCCGGAGCTAGATTACAGTGTGCCGTGGCACCCATACCAGCCCACGTCACCTGTCGACCACACAGCAGTCTATTTTGATCGGCAACACTTCGGCGAGATGAATCATTTCACCGGCAAGAGTGCAGTTAAGAGACCGAGAGACTGACGGACAGACACAAGGTGTCACACGAATGAAAAAAAAAAAAAAAAAAAAAAGAGGCGGAGGAGACATGAGGCGCGAAGGAAAGCAGGGTCTCAGACGAAGCCCTCAAACGTTTTCATTATTGGCTGTCAGATGCCAGCAGGAGATAGAGACCGGTTGCAAGACATTGGGTCAGGACTCCAATCTCCAGCCAAGGGAAAGTGAGTCGGGGGGGGGGGGGGGGGCAATTCAGCAATGCTGAAGGAATCTGAGCTTAAAGAGAAACTAAAGAGTTGATTGTGGATGGCGAAGCAGCACGTGTGCCTGGAAGGGAAACCGTACCCTATAATCACTCAAGAAGCACCCCTGTCTTCAACAGCAGTGGTTCTACACCTGGGTTCTGGGACTCGCATAGTCTGGATGTTCCTGGACTTAACAAGCTGTACTGCAAAATGGTTTGTAATACTGAAGACACATTTATTTCATTGGGTTGTAAATTTGCTCTGCTCTTCCTGACTGGAAAACCCGAGGTGCCTGTGTCCTCCACTGGTCGAACTGTGTTGTGGCTTTAGCTTTGTGATTGAACCTGTCTTTACATGTGTGTTACTGATACCCAACCAGGTGTTTTGGATCTTGTTGGGGCACAAGAGACCATGAATGGGGAGTTTGTTAACAAGACCTAGAAAAAAACATAAAACATGAAAAAACTGCCCGTTTTGTATGTTGGTGAAAGTGGATTATTTCTCGCCTTCGGTGTGGTGTTTTGGCAAATCAATGGTGAGCAAAGCGGTCTGCAGCCTTTCTTCTGAGTTTTCTCAGGGAGTGGCAAGGAATCACTGGTCTTGAGGGAAATCAGACAAGAAAAAACAGCAAAATGAAAACATCAAATCAAACATGCACACAGTGAGACACACTCGCACACAATGCAAACACCGAGCTCTCAGTCTAAAACAAATCAAGAGCCTTTTATTTTATTGGTGGAGGCACATCATGGCATTCCTCTCAGGACACTGCAGCCTCCCTTTCATGTCTCCCAGCTAATGATGTTCCCCCTGCTCCATTCACTGGGCCCTGTTTAATGAGACGTGGGGTGGCGGGTAGGGTGGGCCACGAGAGGAAGTGGAGGCACGTTGACCTGCCCTTTTATTGAGAATAATGGCGCCAAAATGGCTCCCACCGGCTCCGATATTTCCCAGGTGGCTGTTCATTTATCACCGAACCTGCGCCTCCCGAGAGAATCATAACACATGAGAGGAGGGGAAATAAACCATTCAACTTGCCCGTTAATGGCCACTCAGCCTCAGCTGAAAAATCTCAGCAGGAAGTGTGGCATCAAAAGCATCCTTTCATATCTGCAGGCAGGATATATACTGCTTTTGTCTTTATTTAGCTAAACATCCCCGGCTGTGTGTCTACTTCATTAGGTAATAGTAGGAGATGGGATTCAGCCCCAGAGTTCAACATAATTGTTAATGTGCTTTGAAAATGCACAGATACATGGATATATTGGAAGAGAAATGGAAAACAGAGCCACAGCTTTAGTACTGCTGCTGAGTGATTACCATTGTGATTTTGGAAAGCTTGTTACTTTACTGAGCTTGTCTCATCAAGTCATCTCTTAGCATTAGCATCAGTCAATGCCATTTTTGAAGAATCAGCCTTTCTGGAGGAAGGTGAATACTGCAGGTGTGCACATGTGCCGGGGAAGCTACCTGAACCCAAATCAAAGACGCACCGCCTCTCTGCCTTGGGCGCTGGATGCACTGGGACTCGCCCGCGAGGCAGCATCAAATCTGAGGGAACTGAGTGAATTGCAGTCACGTCGAGGCCACGTCAGCCCCGGTAGGGGGCGGGGTGCTGGGAGTTTCAGCCCTCCAGCTTTCCTCTGTCACTGAAGAACACCTCGGCAGTATCCTGTCGCTTTGAAGTCTTGTACTGTGCAGACAGATAATTACATCACTGGGACCAAAACTCACCAAAGCACTCCAGAGATTGATTATGAGGAGATAGTTTGAGAAACTCTTAATGGCAAATTTCTCAAAAACTTTTCTGGCAAAAAAAATAGTCTGATTCTGGTAATCCTAAGAAAGAAGCATGAATTGCAGCTATCACTGTGGCCCCACCCTACCATGGGACCGGTCGAGTCTGCCCATCTGGACCCGGCTACTGACGGAGGGAGTGTGGGTGAATGCTGGCTCCACTGTGTTTGGTTGCTGGGTGGCTAAAAGAAGGAAAAATACTTTTTTTTTTTTTTTTTTCTCCAGAGAAGCACAATTAGATTAAAACAAAAATTGCCAGACTCCCTATTTTTACAGTAATTTCCACTTTGGGGGGCAGCAGTCTGTTCCTCTGGATTCCCCCGAGTCATTAATAAGATCACTGACTGTGTGCAAATTTCATAACAATTGTGCAATCAATAGATTCGGGTGTTATTGTGTAATGTGAGTATTGCAAATGAGATTTCTATTCTTCTGTAAAGAGATCCACTTAGTATCTGTGAAGGGTTTCATGGAGCTTGTCCTGTCAGTATTCTCTGATTGTGTGTTTATGGGCTTTATTGTGTGGGATTAGCGTCTTCACGATGACACGACATGACACCATATGTGCAAACACCACAGTACTGTTTGTACAGGAGAGATGTTTGAGGAACCCAGTTAGCAGGACCAATGCCGACCACACTGGGTATACAGATAAACATTAATCTCACCCGGCTAATGAAGAACTACACGTGTAGATTCTGAGTTAAAAGCTTTAACATCTTCCTGCTGTGATGTAAACATGCACCAATGGCCTCGTCTACTGCGCTAGTTGTGAGCATGATCATTGGTTTTGGTTATCGCTTAAGTTCAGTTTCCCCTTGCTCACTGACAGCTTGTTTTACTAAGATCTTGTGTAAAGCGTGCTTAATTGTGTGCTCGCAAAAATAGTTAGCTAGTGTTTTTTGCGGATAATCAACTAAGAATTACACCATGAGTGACACAATGCGCCAGCAGGAATATTCAAATGAAGGCTTTGCATGCATTAGAACCCCGATTGCATGGAAACGATCAGCCAGAAGCGGTATTATTTCTGTGATTGTTTGCTTGAGTGCGCCATGGAGTAATTGGATTGAGAACTGATCCCCCACAAGCGCAAAATCAAAAATGACAGCGAGGAATTGGACCTATCGTTGGAAGAAGTTATCAAACGTAGCAGAACTTTACAGCAAATAAATCTGAATCTGGGGAAAAAAAAGAGGGAAAAGGCAATATTGGACTGATTCAAGCTGTGAGAAGATGCAATGGAAGAATTTCAGAAATGATTGAAAAAGGCCTAAGAAATGGCACAATAAAAAAAAAAAAAAAAGTTTTGCGTGTTAAAGTCATGGAGGGCCAGCTGTGGAAATGCCTTCCATCACAATCACAAAAGCTGAGCACAGCAAGCCTTAAACCCCAAGTGCATTTTGAAACATGTGTCCAATTCCATGTCAAGGGTGTGTTTCTTTAAAACACCTGTGTGTGATATTAACAATTCAGACCCAGAGTCTTGAATCTGGTTGGTTGAAAACCACAAGTTTCTTTTTTTTCCCCCCTTATTTAATCGCTAGAGTTAAACCACTAGAGTCAGAATACTCATGGATCAAATCAACCACAGATGGAAATTGAGGGCTCCTTCACATTGGGAGCTTCTCATCCTCACCTGCTGCCACGATGCAGACGCACTTCACTGTGGCCAGTGTGTCCTCAAATCACTTGTGGTATGAAGACTACTTGTTCCTCTCCATTTTTCTTAAGGATCACAATAACAGTGAATAATCTCATTTCAGAGGCATCAAATCAGTGAGCCATCTATGGCTCATTACCTTTGCTAGATTGCTGTCTGTTGGATATGAGAGGGTCTTTAATAGAGAGCTCAGTCCTGGCGTCCGGCGATTGTTGATAGCGTTTGATATGGGGAATCGGGGGCCCCAGGCTTAGCTTATGCACTCTAATCCTCGTGGAGAGATAAGGAAAAGAGGCCTTTAATGTGACACTCACACAGAGAGGCGCATGCACACACCAGAGCATTTACATACACCCAAGCCTCAGATACCGTGTTGTCTGGAGCTGACATTATCTCAGGCGTGAACAAAGGAGACTAGCACGTGCGCATACATACAAACGCTCACACTGCCACTGTCGAGATACTTACAGTGGCAGTGCCAGACTGGAGACAAGCGGGTTATCTGAAAATAGCACTTTTATCTTCTGTTTGTCATCACCTCACAACACTGTGTGTGTGTGTGTGTGTGTGTGTGTGTGTGTGTGTGTACGTTTGTGCACTTTCTCTGTAGTGGTCCTAAGTATCAGCTCTCGCACATGATCTTGTGAGTGTTGTTTCACATCTGTATGCGTGACTAGCTTGTTCAGACAGACTGAGGGCAGAGGCGGCAAACGGCGTGTTATCAGGTTTCTTTCTTCTTCTGTTTTTTTTTTTTTTTTTCGCTACCGCCTCTTCTGGCTTTTGCTGCAGAGCCACCAACACCAAGGCACATTTAGGCATTAGCCTCGGTGACCGCTCACTCCTCCTCAGACACACAAGACAAAGTCTGGGACACACACTCAAGTTTTCCTGCAAAATATCATCAAACGGCTGGGCGAGGGTGCTATTATTATATCTAAAATATCACGCATCTGAGTAATTTTTTAATGTTTACAGAGCAAGAAGAAGTCAAAGAGACTGAGACAAAGGTTGTGGCAAAGATAAATGGAGAAGTGTGAAAGAGGCACACAAAAATACAGAGAGAAGAAAAGCATGCTAATGCTTATGCTAATCTTGATTTAGCAATTATGAAAATAAACGAGAGGAGCAGCGGCAACAAAGGAGCAAAATTTCGACCTAATTGGAGTCTTCAACGATGAAGATGTGAGCAAAAAAGAAAGGCCGTTGTGTCTGATGGTTGGTAAACGGGGACAAACGAGAGAGCGTCCATGTTGCTCCTGCGTCTTGTTCTTCCTTCGCTTCTTTTGTCCTTGAGGAAAAAAACTCAGACACGGTCAAGTCTCGTCCAAGACCTCTGTCGATGCGGATAAAAATGAACCAGATCTGCTTATTCATCAACCCGTCGGATAAAAATACACACAATTAGCATTTTAGCAGTGCAGCGTTTCTAAATTTCGCCTGGCGCTCACAGGTGCAGCGAGGGAAGCGAAACCAAGGCAGACAGCGGGAAAAGCGAGGAGGAGGAGACGGAGTGAGGCGGGAGGAAGAACGGGAGGAGGCTCATTAGGAGAAATTCGGGCGGAAGCGGCTCTGCGCTTCACTTCTGCTCTGTAATTAAGAATTGGATTAATGAGTGGGACACGCGCTTGTCTGCCAACACCGCCGCAATTAACAAGCCGAGGAAAAGTTTGTTGTTTCCGCCGCAGTTGGAGGGGAGCGCAGTGTGGGCATGACGCAGCGCTCGCTGACTTCTTGTCTCTTCACAGTGCACTTGGATTTTTTTCTTTCCTTTCTTAACGTCTGTCTGACTCTTTTTGTTGTCCTGGATGTGGAAAGACCCATTTTCTATCGAAGATTTCACTTTTCTTAATGTGTATGTTACTGGAAAGATGGGCAGGTATGGAGGAGTTCGTGTTGTACCGTAGAGTGAGTCCTCTCCAGTTGACCAAGGTCCAAGACATGACAGAAGACGGAACCAGACCATGATAGACCAGTTTGAACATGAAAGGTTTGATTAAGTTCATTGTACCTGTCAGACACTGTCAATAAGTATGTTTTCTCTTTTCTTCTCTTCAGGCAAATAGGTTTTTACAATGTACCATTGACATGTTTTGACTGGTTTCTCTCAATGAAACGTGCTTTTGGCAAAAACCAACTTGCCTGCAAGAAACAGAAAAATAAAAGCAAAACTTATCACCAGAACCTCTTGAAAAATTACCCCGAGTGGGTTTTTTTCCGAAGGTAGTGGCTTCCAATCTTGTTAGATTCGTACATTCCAGAGAAAACCCTTTTATCAGGATCAGACTTTGGAAACAAATTGCTTTTGTTTTGAAAGGTCCTTCTTCAGTTTCTCCGTCAGAATGAATGACTTGTTTTCAACGTACGTCAATATTTTTAGCAAGTCTCACCTTGCTGAAAGGGCCCACAGTTCTTTTTACAGGAGCACTACTGATGAGCAGCGTGTGTGTAAATTGAAAGTTTCATGCTGACTGACAACGTGGAAAACATTAAGATTGCAAATTATTCTCCTGCCGTCAAACGTCAGTTTGGGTTTCGGCGGCTTGATATGAAGCGAAGGCAGCCTGTTCGCACGCTTGTGTATCCTCCCTGTGTGTGTGTGTGTACGTGAGCGGGCAGCAGGTGGTGTGTGTCACGGGTGGCTGGTGCAGCAGGGGGTGAAGGGGGCAGGTGTCAGGTGCGCCGGGCCCGAGCGGAGGTTGAGGTGTTGTGACGTGCGTGCGCGAGATAGGCGATGATGCATGCTGGCGGAGTTGTCGGCTGCAGTCTATTTCCCACTATTTTCTGATCCCCTCTTATATATTTCGCTCTTTATCTCTTCGGCACACACACACACACACGTACCAAGACACGCACAAACACATGCTGCAGATAGCGGCGCTGTCCAGGAGGGCTTGTAGAAGATAAGGATCCAAACGGCGCCGATACCACCGGTGGTCACGAGATAAGTACATTCACCGCTGTGGCGTCTCGTTTGCTGCTTAATTTGCTTTCCCTGCAAAATGTGCGCAGGCTGTCGTTTTTCTTTGTCAAGTGTTACCTGCAGCTATAATTCAGCAGGTGACAGTTCGCATTTTTTGCGGTTGTTTCATTGTCAAAGTCCCGTGCAACTTGTTTACTTGTGCATTAGCTGAGATCTTTTGTTTTGAGGAAGTTTCTCGAATGACAATGAGATGTAGCGGCTGATTTGAACTACCGATATGCGGGAAGCCAACGATTATTTAAATGTTCCCACAGCTTTCACACATCCAGGGAGCAGCGGGACGGACTCCGTGTTGCTCTCTAGAGGCCACGGTTAGTGGTCCAGTCTCAAATTGCGCAGCAGATTGCCGGACTGTCATGACTCCCAGTCCAGATTCGCCCGTGACTTAGAAATTTTACAGCTAATAGTTTCTTTTCCCCCTCAAACACATTTGTTTTGACTTCAGTAACTCTAATTACCAATACTAATTTCTTCTTGCTATTCAATTACTGATGCCTTTCTGCCACAAAGCGGCGGCGTCGCGGTAGCACCTCACAAGACGATGCATTATTCACAACACTCCGCTCAGCTCAGCAGAGTTTATTATTATATTATGCACACTGGTTGACACTGATCTCATCTAAATGAGCATGTGCTATATTTTCCTAACCTACTGCACCCGGATACGACTCAGACTGCAGCGCTCGGCGGCTACATGTCCGTGCGTGCACGGACTTCAATACACTCCGTTATGCTGGAGAATAACATGTATTCATGGGTGTCTAATTCAATTATTTCTGGATGTCAGCGAGAAGCTCGCAGGGTTCCGGAGACTTCGACCCCGGCGCTGCTACCACAGCTGCTATCCCGGCGTGTTAGCTGGCACGCTTCCGCGGCGTGGAAAAGCAGCGACCCGCTCCCGCGCACACTCGGCTATCACAACAGAACAACCACATCTGTGTTCCCAGACGAGTTCTCGTCGGGATGTCCTGCTGGAAAGAAAAACTCTGCACACGCATGATCGCGTGTATGACGCGATCCGAACGAGAGCGCAGCCGGAGACTCGGGGAGGAAGACGCCGCTGGAAGAGCTTGTCTGTTTGTCTTTGAACCCCCGCACGCCGTGCCGTCGTCTCGTGCACGCAAGCACAATGCCGGTTTGTCCCGTACGTACAGGTGATCTAATTATGCGCGGTGAAACGTTTTCATCACGTCTGACAGTAATCCCTGATTCATGTTCGTTCCTCCAGAAGCAGAAATGATTAAAACGGGCAACATTTGAAAGGGGAGAGCGTTGACTGACAGCTAAACTACGCTGTATCACTTCTCTCCCAGTCATTTGAACCGTTGGTTTCGATATTTTTTTTTTTCTTTCCCCTGGAGATTCTTCTTCAATCTCAGATTTCCAAAAACTTGGTCAAGCTTTATGCATGACCACATCACATGGACAGGGGAGGAGCTATGATAGGCTGGTTTATGAAAAAGTTTAACTCATAAAATAAAATAAACGAATGATTTCCATGAAAATCAGAGTCTGGTTAAAAAGACATGGTTGTAGAAACTAGTGATGGAGACCAAAACATGTTCTGGAACCAGGTGTTTAGTATGTTTAATTGTACTCTGAAATTGGGCATTTTTGAATGGGTTCCAATTAGATTCAAGCTCTTTTTGAAGCCAACATCATCGCCTCTACTGGAATTTCCATGGCCAAATGAGCCAAATACTGTCAACTTACTATTGGATTATATTTTTTTTTTCATAATTTTTAATTACTGTATTTCTAGCTCGGGCTAGAATCTTGGCTGGAAGAGTTAGAAATTAGTGAGATTTTAAAAAGAAGGGGTTAAAAAGGTGATTAATGGTAAAGTCTTTTTTTTTTTTTTTTACTTATTTAGTGGTTTTGAAATTAAGAAAAATGTTAACTCAGGAAACTGAGCTTCCTGAGTTTAACTATTAAATAAGATGTCAACTTCTTACTCTTATTCTTTATGGAAAAACTCTTAGCAGTTCCAGTTCCTCATCACAGTCACGGCGTTTTCATGTCGGCCTCAGTTCCAAACTCTCTTTGTGAAAGTTAAAGTCACTTCACTCATCAATAAGCTCCTCTCATCTAACTTTTTCTCGTCCTCACAGACATAAAATCCAACTCTCCCTCTCGCCACTTCAGTGGAACAGACTTTCCATTTACAAACATAAAACTTTATAGCGACGGTCATAAAGATTGACAAATATGCCAACGGCAGAAAACAAAGTAACGGCTGTAAAGCAAACGTGCATAAATGTATGACGGAAATAAATTGTACCTCCTCCGCTTTATTTCTTTCAGTTTCCCGAATGATGTATGTGATGACGAGCTTGTTTGTCTGTCTTCTGCAGTTAGCCAGCGCTGCTGGAGGCGGCCATGTTGGCTGGTTGTTATTGCTGTGTGCCAGCTGTACAGAGGAAATTAGGCCCTCGCAGTGGTAATGGTAGGGTTAGTTACTTTTTCATTTAGTGTTTCCTACCAAAAATATAAATACCAGGTTATTGTGTGGCTTAAGTCATGAAAAACAATCATTAAAAGAAAGAAGGATGTGTTGTTGTAGGAGAAGAAGGAAGAACAGATGAATTTTTAGGACATATTCTACTGTAGCCATCAAAAACTAATATGTTGTGTCTTTCATTTTGCTCCAACTGTTTTCTGTTCTTTATTTTGCTACATTCAGAAGATAACAGCCCATTTACGAACATTTATTCAGTTACTACTAGAACACCGACACTGCTAACTGTGGCTTCCTCAGCCTGTTGGTGTTTTCAAACCTAGATTTAATCCTTGGTTTTTCTTCTTTTGGCCAAATGTTTTCTTGTTAAATGATAAACTCGCTGCATAAATGTGACCCACTGACCTGGAAGTTGGTAGTCCTGTCAATACACTGCATCCTGCTAATAGCTAATAAAGTTAAAAAAAAAAATAGTAATAGTAAAGTTGGCTGTAATCCCACAGAGCTGGAAAAAAATGCAGTCTTGATTTCACATTTTAGTGTTGCAGTGCCTCTTTTTACAGGCAGAAAGATGACAGTTTAGCATGAAGGTACTTTAGCTCTCAGCTAGCTTGCGCTTGTGTCTGAGTCAAGGGCAGAACAGAGCTGAACATGGCGTCCGCCTTCTCATTCAGCGTGGGGATAAAAAAACCAGCATGAGTGGATGAAGAGGTCAACATTCATCGGAGGCATCTCTCAACCTTCTCTTTCTTACGGACCGGACGGAGGGAGAGAAAGTTTTCAGCCGAATCTTTTCATGCTCGGCGCGTCCTTCAGCCGTTAGCATCCTCGCCTCGTCTCTCATTCCTCACCGCTGGGTCCATCCATCTGTCGCCCCAGACATTTATTTTCCAGGAGTGATGAGGTGTGTAGTCTGGGGGGAGGTTTTTCTGCTTGATTGGCTGATAAGATGTCTGGTTAGGGGTTTTTTTTTTTCTTAAGCGAGTGAGGTGAGAGTGTCTGACTGTGAAGTGAGGAGACTCTCGAACACAATCCCACAATCCTCGAAAGCTACGAGAGGGGTCGAAGTCATCGGGGAAGCCCTGTAAATTATATTTGAGGTGCAATTTCTTTTCTTTTTTTTTTTTTTTTGAACAGGCACATCGGTCTTTGTCTTTTAGGACAAAGAGAAGTGTGGCCAAGACCTCCACACACACACACACAAACGCACACACACACACAACGAGCAAATAGGGGTGCTAACATTAAATCATCTTGGATTTATAGCAAGGTGGATTTTGTAGCTGCAGGTGGCGGTGGGGGGGGGGAGGGGTGCACAGCACACGTGTGTACACACACACACACACATATATACACACACACACACACACACACACTGACGGTACAGTAAGTGGTTCTGCCCCAGCAGTGCTAAACAAGGCCAACAGTCCACAGTTATGGACAGCAAATAGAGCAGAGCACTACCTGTAAATAACCTGCAACATAGCCTCATAAATTCTAGGTCTGGATGTGTGCACACACATGCACACACACTCAAACACACACACATCATTCTGAAGTGGCACTCTGCATTTACTTCAATACTTTTATCAGCATTCTTACAACCTATCTGTTCATGCAGCCTTCCTCAAGTGGCGAAACTTTGAAGAGAATCACGAAAATATCCTTTTTTCATACTGAATCATTAAATACATGTATTCATAAAATAAAAATATCAATTTTTACCTGCTATTAATTGTAATTCTGTGTGAATTATGAAGATTGAGCATAGAATTTCTGCTTTCTGTATCAATTATCTCAATGTTTCATAGCAAATCAGGTTTTTTTCATGGTCTGAATATGTTTTTAAGAATCCCATATTTACTCGGTTCTTTGAGGCGTGCTTACCTTTGCACCAGAGTGCACACACAAGCAGGATCGGGCTCCAGCAGCGACCAGAGGGACACGACCTCTCCGTGACCTCTTCGTCTTTTACCTCCCGCCCGCTCGTCCGCGGCGTTCCACGCCACCGCGGGGCATCTGTGCGCTCAGTCGGCGCTGGCAGCTTTCCCAGCGACGCCATCGAGCCGGGTTTGCCCACTGGCACGGAATCAGGCGCCCGGACACAAAGGGAGGCAGCGCGCTACCTTCGCATTTCTTGGTTGCCGCTTGTGGGTTGCAGGAATATTTGAAGCTCTCAGAGTTGTGGAAGGTTGAAACTGCTTGCAGAATGTTTGATGAAATCCTTCCAAATGCCTCACGTCCTTCAACTCTTTCAGGTTTTTTTGCGGCTGAGCTCTCATTATAATTAATATGCATTTTAGTGAATTCACACTTTCTCTCTGCTCACCTCGGCCAGGGTCGCCTGAGGACTTTTTCAAGGTGGAGATTATTCAGTGGGAAAATGTAAAGCAGATATTTATTGACCGAGCTGGGCCTTGCAGTGGAAGGTTGGATTGAGAGTTGTGCTGAGGGACACCGGACAGCGAATAAAGTAGTTTTTTTTTTACGCCGGCTTTGCTGAAGTGTAACCAGTAATTTGTTCACATGCTGAGGGAGGCTCAAGTAGCTTCTCCTTTACTATCTGCAACTAGTTATGTAACTCCACTTACTTCAAAAGAAGTAACTTCTACCAAGTGAGTGCTAATGGTCCGTAACTTCCCCAACAGTGGTTATTTCAAACGCCGTGTGTGCTTCCGCATCGCGGGCGGAAAAGTTTGAAAGAAGGAACAGGAAAAAGAGGAGAAACAAATTGGAAGCCGGGCTGCCAGCGCTCGATATCACTGTCCTATCATTTTCTTGGCCTGTGATTCATCACGGTCGACGGCGACCGCCGGCGGCGATCTGAACCGGCACGGCGGGGTTGCCATGGCGACACAGCGAGAGAGGGAAGAGCACCTGCGGCTGGCGAGACGGCAGCGTTTATCACCTGCTGGGGGTGCGGGGGTCGCACCTGGAGAGATGACCACCCACACTCGCAATGGGATGGGAACCGGAGAGGCTCGACTTCGGGAACGCCGGCGCGTCCGCGGAGGGGAAGCAGGTGATCTGTGGAACATGGGTAAAGGGCGAGTCGAGGAAGGTGAGAAGCCACGTACCTGGCTTGGTTATTGGCTGGTTTAATGAATACGGCACAGATGGGACCCTCTATAAATAAAAACGGATTCATCGGAGACCCTGCGCTTTAAAATTGAGCTCCTGAGTTACACATTTACCACATTTGGGGATAGTTTTCTGATTTATGTGTGGAATAAGTGGGAAGAATGTGGCCTTTGGAGAATTAGCCAAGTGCTACCGTCAAATCTTGTGAAAATCCATCAAACCGTCTATCATCTGTATCCACTTTAAAAAGAGGTTTCACAAGTGCCCAGGGCCAATCATGGCTGACAGTCGGTGAAAAGCAGCCAGTCCATCACGAGGCTAACACACACACAAAGTAGCCGCACACTCACACTCACACTCACACTCACACACTCACGCACCTCAGACGAGCAGCCTCCTGCTGACATGACACATGTGTTTTTGAACTGTGAAGGAGGTAATAAACGGCCCGGTTGACCTGCAGGTCTGAATCCAGAACCTTCCTCTCACCGTGGATTTTCTTATGAAATGAAATGAAGTTGCTCAGAACTGTGAAACAAAGGTAACAAGGTGCAAAATAACAGGTTTTATAACGCCTGCACAAAGCGCCGGTCGAGAGACGTCACCGCACTCGTCATACAATGCATCTGTGATCCAGTAACGCAGCCCTTTAACATAAAAGGTTATTTTCACCCACAGTATTCAAAAGCAAGGCGAGTGGTACAGAAGGCTTTCAGAATGTGAGAGATGAGCTACGAATACAGAGCTCTGACCACGGTGTGGATCAAAAGTAGGTTAAATTTGGCTAAAAGCCAGACTCTTGGAAACACAGCATCACATTGAGGTAGCTTTACTGTACCACAACAACCATGTTACTGTTTCGCACCTTTTTCTTTAAAGTTTGTACCGTCTTCTGGCCTGTGTCCTGTCTCGGTTGCTGCTGCTGCGTAGATGCCAAATTAGCCATCGTGTGACTAAATAAAGCAACATCTGTCTCAAGCAGGGCAGGCAGTTCCTCAAAACTAACAAATTAAGGCCCCATTTACGCAACATACTCATGAAAACTATGCACTCATGCACACAGAGAATACGTTAAAAACCTAGAAAGGTTACCCCCCCACCATTTTGACAGGGTTAGAGCTTTTTCAAAAATTTGAGACTCCAAGCACCGTCATCGTCTAAACTATCGTCGAAATCCCTGTCGTGTGCCCTAAAGGCTCTGAAGAAAGCTCTACCCTTTTCACTTCTTGTATTCCAATTTGTCCAGGTCAGTAGAGCATTTGAAGGTGCTGCTGCTTGTTCAAGGAAGTCAAAAAGACTCTTATTATGGAAAACCTGTTTGCCAAAACTGAATGTTCTTCTCCGTAGCTCAGATTTGTAGTGCTGTCAGTTTTAATCGCATTGATCGCAATTTAATCGCATTGATCGCAATTAATCATGATTAATTCATGGAAAACTGTCAACAATTAACTTTTTTAAAGTAGAGATTAATCACAATGAAGAATATAATCCTCATAAATCAGTCCCAATGTCAGGAAAAACACTATTATCCTCTAGTTCTTTTCTTTGACCCAATTGGCAGACCTCAATGGATTAATCGCGATTAAAACTGACAGCACTACAGATTTGAAAACAAAAAACACTTGTAGAATGGTCTGGATTGGCATTTTCCACTTTCACCACTATGATACCCTCCTGCCATCATATGTTGTTGCTTTTACTTTTTTTATTTCCACTCAGTACTGCCTCAGATTGATGAGTGTTGGGATTTTTTTTCCTCTGAAGTCTTCAAAGGAGGATATATATATATATATATATATATATATATATATATATATATATATATATATATATATATATATATATATATACATACTTATATATGTTTATATGTATATGTATATATATATATATATATATATATATATATATATATATATATATATATATATCAGTATATATGTATACATATACTTATATATATATATATACTTATATATACTTATATATATATATATATATATATATATATATATATATATATATATATACATATATATATATATATATATATATCCTCCTTTGAAGACTTCAGAGGAAAAAAATATATATATATATGTATATGTATATATGTATATGTATATATATATATATATATATATATATATATATATATATATATATATATATATATATATATATATATATATATATGTATACATATGTATGATATCCCAAGAATTGATAACAAGCTGGAAGGTGTAATCAGGTTTTCAGTGGTTGTGTGTGTTTGCCCGGTGTTGCCCTCTCAGTGTTGCTTTCTATACCGTTCCGTCTCCACCGGCGAGAGAGAGAAAACGCTGGAAAAACAAAGAATCAGCAGCAGCAGACGACGCTGTCGTCGCCCGTGCTCTAATTCTCCGGATGAGACGCAACCCAAAGTTTTTCTTTTCCCCTTTTCTTCTCCCTCGGTTCACGCTGGGGTCTTTGAAGAGCGCGGTGCCGCCTTGTAAACAGAAATCGCACCGTGCCGTCACTGCTGGAGACAGCCCTGATGCTTTATGGGAAACTTTGTAGCTGCCACTTGTAAAGAGAGGCGGCGTCTCTTTTTATGTCACAAACATTGTGTTGTGTTTACCGCTGCCTTCTTTTCTTTTCTTTTTTTTTTTTTTTTTTCTCGCCACGGCACATTCATGCTCTAATGATGTCGGTGGTGTCGGGATCCACGTAGAGTATGATATTAATTCCCCTTCCTCTTGCATCAGCACAATGTTAATTTTTCATCAGCGTTATGTACGACGGCGGCGATGATATCCCCATCGAGGCTCGGACTAAAGGTTAGCACGGTGCAATTTTCAATTTAATTATTGAGTATTTGTTGCAATTTGTTCCATTATACTCTGTTGGTTGTTTTATTTTTAAAAGGGGGAATCTCTCAGCTCGGAGCCGTTTGCAAGATCATTGACCACCAGTTCAAAAAAACAACCTTCAGCCACCTGCTGATATTTATTGAGACTTAATGGATAAATGCGGCTTGGTCATTTAACTTTATTTGTCTTGTTGTCATAAGTCGTCAAAGTCTCTCTAAAAAGGCGACGGTGCAACGGACGCGGTTTTGAACAGCAATCTTTCCCTGTTCCGCGGGCTAGGTAATGGACCGTAACGCCTCGTCCTGGTGTTCTAATGGCTCATTGGATTTATCATGTGCCTCTGTAGTTTTAAACAAGCAATTTATTTTGATCTGGAAGCTAGAATTTTCAATGGGGCAGTAATCGTTGGTGATTAATAATCATCACTTCGGTTTGCATAAAACGCTGTCTGGTAAAATAGTTTGTCTTTAATGTTGTTGTCAAATCCCTTTGTCCCTCTGAGCACCACTCTGTGTCATCAAAGTATCTGAACTCATGAAGCTCTGCTGGATTCCCAGCCCCATCACGTTCCTATGCAGATGACAGTGTTTTATCTCACTCTGTTTAGGTTTTTTGACTTCCATTTAAAGAGCTTTTGAATAGTTTTTTCATCTCTTAGGAGCTTCAATTGCAAAAAAAAAAAAAAAAAAAAAATGTCAAAGGATGTGAATTTGTAGAATCACATGAACATTATCTCTGAACCTTGTAGAATAACGTCCTTGGTTCAGTTCTTTGTAAAATATGTCTTCATATCTGACTCCAAATTCTTAACTGTGTTCTGAGCTTCAAGTTGACAATTTTTAGTGCCTTTGTGTCATTTGTAAGTTGAAAAAACAAGGAGAAGAAATGAACAGGACATGAAAAAAAAGCATTTTTTTTTTTCAATGTTATGCGAAATTCCACCTCCATCACCTTTACATGTGGAGGTTACTAAAGTATCCCTACCCTCACAATGGCCCTCCTGAAGGTGAAAGCCCAAATTAAAGCAACACTAGGGAACTTTCAGTTTTCGTTGATTTTGGCGGCGCCAGTGGACAACAGCGGTAGTGTTTTGCCTGAAGGAATACTACAGTTCCCATGAGGACTAGCGCGTGGCGTCGTAAAATGCTGCTCCCGGTGGCATGCTGTTGGACTGAAAGAGTCCAAACTCAAATTGCTTTTATTAAGCATCATTATATGAGTAACGCCTCTGATTTCCAATATTTCACACTGTTCCTTTTCTTTTTGAGCTTGTCAATTTCCTCCTCAGTTTGGTCACTTTTCCAACATTTTCAAAAGCCATAAGCTGCATTCTGTGTCTGAATGACTGGGAATCTGGTGCAGTGGTGGCCCGGAGCAGCAGACTGGCGCCACAGTTCCAAACTTTCACTGCAAAAGATGAATTCAGCTCTGATTTTTTTTTTTCCATTGCTTCAATGAAGCTGTATTCTATGTAACTGTTGTTTTGGCTTTTTGACCGATTTATTTTCCTCTTTTGCCTGGCGTGCTGCCATTTTTGCCTCCTGCTCCTTGCTTTGCGAGCTTATCTTTGTTCATATTGCAGACACAGAAAAAAACAAAACAAAAAAAGGTTAACGTGCCTATTTTTAAAACAGAAAAGAAATGTTACAAGCTTTAAAATGGAGAGGGCTTCGTGATCTGCTGTGAATCTTTGGGAATCACTGGCCTGGAGGATCAAGCAGGAAGCATGTGAACACATTTGTTTCCGGATCCACTGCCGACAGGCTGCCGTACAGGATCCCACAGCATGGCGGCGCACAGCCAGCACTGTTCAGCCCTCCGCTCCAGCTGTAGATAACATGAACTATGACCAGGATGGGCTGGATGGAGGGGGGAAGCTTCTCCAAAGGGCATGAGATATCCTCAAACCCTGCATGTAATCGTGTCCACTCCATTTGATGCCAAGTACTAAGCCACTGCCGTCACTTAAAATGAAATATAATTACCTCCAGGATCCTTAAGAGACACACACACACACACTCACACACACATCATTCTCAATACATGCGCTCCTATATGGACAGTCAATCCTAGTTTAGGGATGAAATGGTGATGTCTTCCTGAAAAGACGGATATCCTGCGGTCAAAATGTGTGGAATGGACGAGGATTTCCAGAGACGCCCCATAAAATTTACACACCATATCCCAACAAATCCTTTCTTTATTTATCACCATCGATCCCGGGCCTCATATCAGCCCGTGATAAAGGTCTGCAGGGTTCAGAAATACACCATCTCTCGCGGGGGTCTTACGGGAGGAAGTAACTTATGAGGGGCGGCTTGTTGGAAGCGCTGATCCCCACAGAACTGCGAAGGCTCGCATGGCTGATCTTAACTGCAGATAGAGGGAAAAAGATATTCCTGGAGGACCAGGTTCTGCTTTGAACCATCTCGGCGCGGCTTTCTCTCCGCGCTGCAGATCATTGTCTTCTTGAAAAATAAATCCCCTCCCTGGGTGGAGGTATCGCCGCAGACTGTATCAGGTTGTTTTCCAGGATGTTTCTCTATCTATATTTATTGACTTTTTGTGTTTTCCATTTCTGAGCCGCCCTGCAAAGAAGCACAGCATGATGCTGCCTCCACCATGCCTTACAGTGAGAGGTGTTTTATCAGTGAGTGCATTTGATTTTAATAAATTCATGATTCTTTGATGATAATAACAAACAGCTTCAGCAATAGCACTAGCATTAGCACAACCTTGACTTTGAAGTGACTCAGAATGGGTTGGGCATCTTTTTTTATATACTAACTTGAATTTTATCATCTCTCTTTGACGTTGGTTTTCAAATGCATTGTTTTTTCCTGCAGGAAAAAAAAAAGGCACAAAGGTGGAGCACGCCGCTGTCTTCGGTGTCAGTTTTGACACGTGATTGACAGCGTTCAGTCTGAACAGCGTTGACACAGAAAATGACTTTTTTTTTAAACTTTTGCATTGTGTGTTGGAGAACCTTTTCTTTATCGACGGCGGAACAGGAACCGCTGGCTGCTTTAAGTGAGAAAAATAACTCGTGGGGAAGCGGCGCATTTACATTTTCCAGCCAGTAAACTTCTCTCAGACTGAAACGCAGTTTTTGCAGTGTGATCGTTCATGTCAGAGGTTGCCAAGAATGTCTATATTAGACTTGCACAAGACATTTTTCGCACAGAACAACGCAGAATGCTTCGGTATGCTGGTGGGAGGTGGCACAACGTGGTTCATGCACATTTGTTGTTGGCGCTCTGGGGTAGCTTTCGTTAGTAGAGTGGTAGTTTTCGATTTCCTATATCTCCTTGTCCAATTTGAGGAAGACACAGATCTCTAGACTGCTCCCGGTGGATGGACTGAGCACCTTGCATGGCAGCTGTAAAGAGCTCTGCTCAGACGGTGGTGTGTGGTTTAATGCCGTTGATGATGAGGTTGATGATGAATTCTGCTAATTTTACCACCGAAAAAAGTCATATTTTCAGTCCTTGAACTGTGCATGCAGCAGTGCGACCTCTAGGGGCGGGATTGATCATGACAAGAACAAAGATGGAAGCCTTTACATGTGACCAGATAAAGAGAAAAATATAGTGCTGTCAGTTTTAATCGCATTGATCGCAATTTAATCGCATTGATCGCAATTAATCGTGATTAATTCATGGAGAACTGTCAACAATTAACTTTTGTAAAGTTGAGATTAATTGCAATAAGGAATCTAATCCTCATAACTCAGTCCCAATGTCAGGAAAAAACACTATTATCCTCTAGTTCTTTTCTTTGACCTAATTGGCAGACCTCAATGGATTAATCGCGATTAAAATTGACAGCACTAGAAAAATAATAAAGACCGTTGAGGTGATTTGTCAAAACCTGTGATTAAAGAAGGAAGACGCATGATGCCATGATAGCAGAGTTTTCAGAAAAATCTTTGGTTTATTCAAGGTAAAGGGAAACACCCAATTTGTGGTGCCTGTGTCCCCGGATTTGCTTTTTGCCTCCACTAACAGAACACTGTAAGCCTATAAAGTTGTTTTCCGTGCAGCCGTGTTGGTTTGGAAGGCATCGGGTTGCACAGGTGTACCTAATAAGCTTCGCACACTGATGTTGGGAAGACACACACCAGAAACGGATTACGGTATCAGATTTATCCCTCTCCCGGTGATTTGCTTGAAAACAACATGTGCGCGCAGTGCACGTTGATCAGCCGGCAGTCGGCTTGACACAGCGGCGTCGGAGAGACAGGAGGGGAAAAAAAAAAGGAAAAAATGGAATGAAAGGACAACAAGGCAGACGGCCAGGGACACAGGAAGAGATTGTGTTCGTTTTATCCATGTTTGCTCAGTTTAGCCCAGAGCAAATATTAGCCCGTGTGCTCGGCAGCCGTTCTTCTCTACTGGGCTCCAACCTCACACCCTGCCAGCAGAGAGAGTGAAAGGCAACAAGCAAAAAGAAGAAAAAGAAGAAGAAGAAGAAGAAGGGAAGCTGGGAGATGAATGGAAGTGGAGCAGTTGGAGAGTTATCAGAGTAGCAGATGGAGGGAAGGCAGGTAAGAGAAGCTGAACAGAGACCGAAGGATGGCAGAGAACAAAGAGGGTGTAGAAGCTAGAAAGAGGGCAGTGTGAGCGATCATCCAGTAGCCTGTGGCCCAAATCACAAGAAAACATATTTGTCCCATCGACTCCCAGCAAGGTAACCTGGAGGTCTCATCCCGACGACACACATACGTTTTCACACCGTTGGGTTTTATGGCAGATGCCTGCCTTCAAGTCTTTTGATGGAAACACAGTTTGGCACTTATTATCCAGCTCTTACTGTCTGAAAGCTGTTCTTTCTGATGTCTGGAGGAGCGTACGCTTGAAATCCGTTCGCGACACGAACTGTACAATATGCTCCACGGTTGTTTTCAATCGAAGGAAAAGTTTGGACGGCTCGGGAGAGACAACAGATTGAAACTCTAAATTGTTGTTTCGGAGGCCAGAGGAAAGAGAAAGACAAAGTAGGGGAGATGGAAATAAGGCTGCGAGGATGGGAAGTGGAGAGCAGTGAAAACAATGGAGGCAGAAAACACTTTGCTCCTGATTTCATCCGAAGGTCACCGCCATTCTCTTTAATATGGGCCCAGCTGCCCCCCTCCTCCTCCTCCTCCTCCTCCTCTTCCTCCCCAGCAGACCTGCACACCCAGACCAACATTAATACACGTCTCGCCTGTAGTGGGCACGCAAAGTCACGCTGTAAGAGTGCAGAGAAACATCAAAAGGGGAAAGACAAAAGAGAGTAATATCCAGTTTCAGCTCTTTCTGGCAGTGTACACTCAGGCATGACAAATTGTATGTGCAAACTGCAGATGAAAAGAGACAGCAGAGGAGTCGCCGTCTCCGCCGCTGTCTGTCTGTCTCAGCCTCTCTTCCCTTCTCACATTCAGTTCCAGATATTTGCTCAGGCAAAGTGGCTCATGTTCACCCCCCCCCCACAAGTGCTTCTGCATAGTTACACAGTGGAGTCTCTCGGTGTAATCCCACCGATTTATCAACATCCTGGAACATATGAAGGGATTTTTGAATTTTAAACAAAGTGGGGGCTTTCATAAAGGATGACTTTAGCCACAAGACACAACAAACAGAGGAACGCTGGTCACTTGAGTCAGACGGTTGGTCGTGGCCCGTTCAGGCAGAGTATTCCCCGTGAGGTGCTTCGACTTGACTGAGGGAAGACAGAAGGTGAGGACATCTTACTAAGGGTTCTTCATCAGTTCTTATCAGTTCTCATTGGGAAAAATGCCTGAATTCATGAACTTAGTCATTTAGTTTGTTTGCTAGTTAGTTGATATTCACTCCAGAGCAGATCGAACATTCATTCAAAGTTATGGGATGCCATGTGTGCAGATGTTTGTCCATACTGGTAGTATTTCCTCTGTTTGATAAAATACCCTCTTTGCAAGTGTTGTTTTCATCCTCTCTGGTGAAATGCAGCATCTGTGTAACTTTGCCTCCATGTTTCCTGCTGGCTGCCCTGACGAGCGGCGTTTCCATGCAGGTTGTAATGTATACAGCGTGAATGGTGACGCTGTTCACACTCACTGCAATCAATAATGGAATCATTCACAAAACTGGCAAATGACCCCAAAGAATTGAAACACTGAGAACCACTTTTTGTGTCCAATCCCTGATCAGGGCTGACATTTTCTCTGAACCCAGCCTCAGAGAAGTCATTGGTCATTAATCATCTATCCGTCTTCTGTGCAGTTGAATCCTGTGAAGGGTCGCAGAGCGCTGGAGCCAATCCCAGTGTGGAGGGCAGGACACACACCGGACAGCACACCAGTCCATCACAAACTGAAACACACACACACTCACATTCACTTCCAGAGACAGTTTCAGAGTCGTCAATTAACCTAACACATGGGAAGAACATGCAGACTCCACGCGGACAGAAACCCACTTTATTGCATTTGAATCATTTCATTTTGTGGCCACTTTATCAGTACACATTGGCATTTATTTTTCCTGTCTTGGCCTTCAGTTGGTGTGTTCATTCTCTGGACTGGTTGTTTATCGGCTGACTGTCTTTTGAATTCACCTGCATCTGCAAGACATACAAAAGCATCTTGGACGCTTCACCTCTCAAGACCAGACATTTGACAGATAACTGGAGCGAATTATTGCAGCATCTCAAAAGAACAGTGGTGTAAAGTACTGGTATTAGTGCAAGGTGGAAAAATGTGCTTTAGTGACTGGGAAGGGAAACAAGTGAGAAACGTTGACATCTAAGGACTGAAACGAGTAACTTCAGTCAGCAGTCAAAAACCAGCTTGTTCGGAACTGAGATGAGAACTGGGCAGTGAGTAACATTCAGGCTTCATTAGAGAGTTTCCAGCCAGATTTAACTTGTCTTCAAGAAAACAGAACAGCCCGAAGCATCCAGAGCCAGCACAAACCGATCCATCAGAAGACTGTACAGCCAGCGGTGCTGGATTCCAGGTAATGTAGTAATTATCCAGGAAGTCCTGAGAGCTTTCTGCTCTGAAAATACTTTTTGCAACCTTGTGTTTTTTCCGGTCGTTATGAACACAGTGTCTTGGAAAAAGCTGAAAGAATGACTCAAACCTGGCAAGTATGATTACAGTTGAGTATGAATGACTTACTGGTGGTTCAAGTTAAAGCTCACACAGTGATTTTATCCTATGTGGCCCGTTTTAAAGGAATAGATTTCATGTTAGGCCACAAAATGCTGTCATTGTCGTGTGAACAGGGCTTTAATTACATGTTCAAAACACTCAAAATTGTGCGCTGACGCGTAATTTTGCCTTCTAATGATGATTCTGTTATTCGCC
The DNA here is from genome assembly GCF_902148845.1 of Salarias fasciatus. NCBI lineage: Eukaryota > Metazoa > Chordata > Actinopteri > Blenniiformes > Blenniidae > Salarias > Salarias fasciatus. The sequence continues at coordinate 6,188,628 of NC_043747.1, forward strand.
ACGAAACTAAATGCAACGTGGGATTAATCCACAAAACACAGTAGAAGGAAATAGGGGATTTAAAAACAAAAAGTTTACAAGTTGGCAACCATCAGCCAATGTATCAAAGCTGTAATGGTCTGCAGACCAGCTGTACAATCCAAACCCTTTTTTTTTTTTTTTTTCTAGATTTATTTGATGTGCAGTGGTTCTGTGTTGGTTTTCCAGCCATTTACTTTCAGGTTTCTGCTGTGCTAACACACTGTGTTCTGAATCATGATGCTCGATGTGTTTTGACAAGAACGATGAGTCAGAATTTTTTCAACGTCTTATTGTACGTCTTGGGAGTTCAGCAGTTCCATTACGTCTCCATCGTCGGGAAAATCAAGGTTCATCTCTTAATTAGGAAGAAAAGCACTGTGATAATGATTTATTTATAATTCCATCATTTTTTCAGCCTTGATGCTGCATCAAGGAATGCACTATTAATACAGTGCCGCAGAAAAGAAGAAAAAAAAACCCATGCAAAGTCATGACGGATTATTATTGTACAAAGCCACTAAACAAAAGACAGATTACAAACAATATTCAAGGACTCCGCTATCTCATTTCACAGTTTGCTGACTAGATTTATACTGCTAAACCGGAGCGATCTGCAAACCGAGTTGACGCCCGTTCCCCCGTCAGCTTTAGAGCTTTTCTTTCAGATCGCTCACACGAGCACACGGATCTACCGGATGCTACCAGAACCCGGTTAGCATCTACAGTCAGCACGGTAATGAGCCTCAGGGGAGTGAAAGAGTCGCTGATGAGGGCAGACAGATTAGACAATTGAGGGGAGGGGGGGGGGGGGGAAAGGGGAAGGCAAAGGTACGTGCCAAAGAGTGGAAGATGATAATTGAGGACGTCTGAAGGTGATGTAATAACCATTCCCCGTTGGAGAAAGTCAAAAAGACGATTTTGAAGGGCTCATTGTTCTGATATGGAGGCCCGGTGACTGGTGTTTTCATATTAGCGTGTCCCGTTTGAACTGCGGTGAAGCAGGAGCATAATCGACGCGAATTCTGAAATGTCATCAAACGGCAGGCGGAAAGTCTGCAGCCCTGCCGTGGGAGTTTGGTAAGTTTCTCATACTTTTGTAAAACCGATAACGTGTCGTGTCAGTCATCAGTTATTGGCTCGCTTTGTCCTCAGAGAGGTAGTCGCTATAATGAGGTTTTGTAGCAGATACGGGGATTATTGCCGTATCTTAGAGTTTAGTGAATTGATGAAGGATTAGGGGGAGCTGGTAAAGGCAAAGGATAATTGAATACAAAAAAGAAACAAAAAGGATAAATCGATGCACATGGGGAACTTTATTGGTCTTGTAAGCCTCTTTGTTCTTAATAAGTCACCCAAGCTGACGTCGTCGAGGCCAACCAGGGCTTTTCAGAAAAACTGCGAAACATGATAGAATGGACTCTAATATCTAACAGCTGTGGTGACCAACCTTTTATCTTCTTCCTCGTTCCTGATAAGGTTTCTTTGTCATGTCATTGTATGCCCACCCCTCACTGCCCATTCCCATTGTTCCCCCTTCCCTTGGATCTTTTCGTTCATCCCTCACGTTCGTCCTCCGTTGACTTTTTTTTCCACCAGTTTTCAATCCATCTCTGGCTTAGTGACTTGAAGAAGGCCCTTGACATGAAACGTTCTCTGCTCTTTTGATTGTGGAGGGTTTCAGCCGTGCGTCTTGATAAATTTAATCTGCCTTAATGCATCTCTCGGCAGCGACGGCGTCTGAGTTGTAAATGATGATTCTATTTTAGCACGAAGGGTTGCATATTCCCTCAGCATCACCTCTCTGATTTATTCGTCTTTTCCTGCAACATGGCAGGGAAAGGCAGACTGGCCACCACTGATGGATGCTTAAAGTTTGTCACCTCGTTCAGAAGGGGCGGTCTCCTTTGCTATAAAAGCTTAAATTCAAAGGACAAAACAGACTTTATGGACGTAAAATTTGATACCCAGTAGCATGATGAAGCTCTGGTTATTCCACCAAATTATTCGAGGTGAAGTTTGTGTCTTTACTTTCTGTTTGCCGCTGCTGTTTTTAATTTGTTTTTGAGGTGCTTAAGTAACAAGTTTCTTATACCAAGTGATGAAAAAAGAGCAGTCCCTTGCCCCCAGAACTCTACTCTGTATACACAGGTCAAGAAGATGCGTGGATGAGTGGATGCTAATGTCCTAGTACTCTTTGTTGATTATATCTACTTTACTAGAGGTCACTGGTTCAGTTGGCGCTCGATCACACTTGCATCTATTACAGCTTCTTGAATCAATATGCTTGGTTGAAAAATGGATCCAGAGCAACGTGAGTGAGGTAAAAGGCATTCCTTGCAGTGACAAACCAATTGAGAATAATCACCCAGCTTGGCATGTCATTTCAGCTGTTGAACTCTTTTTAGCTGCCGACCATTATCAGACAGTCTATCAGCATTGTACAGTCAGACGGCTTCGAGAACTATTGTTTTCTAGAGGAAACACTACATTTGGGAGACTCACTTCTGTCTTATTGTGAGAAAAATGTTAGTTATGCCACGTCGTCTGAAAGGAAGAGCGACTGGCTTCACACGTTCACATAGCTTTCAAAAGTCTTGGAGGATTTTAGACCCATGTCAACATATTCAACAAAAATACTCACCAAACATCCAAGGTTTTTGCCACCATTGCGATTTTCACTGGAAGTGTGAGGGTCAGTAATAGTTTTATGGACCATATTCAATAGTCCTATTCAGGGGGAGCTCAGTTCTGTGGCCAGCAGGGTGTAATGACCCCGCCTGTCATCCGGAGCAACCCAAAGCACCCATAGGCATGTTTGGCTGTTGTTTAACCAGCAGTAACTGTTGTTCCCCGTGTTGTGCCTACTTCAGTTCTCTGGCCCGGGTATAAAGCAAGTACTAGACTACCCATCCACCTCTTTGTCTCTCTCTGTTCTGCTGATGGCGTCTCAAAAGAGACGGAACCCAATATGTTTGGTTTCCTGAAGAAGTTCCCTGCAGGTTGACTTTTCTTTGAGTTACCTTCTCATAAGTTTTCCCTTAAAAAGACCCAACCTACGAGCTGCAGCATCACTCACGGTTCATCTGTGGCCACAAGCTATCCAGTGTCTGTGGTGTGTCACAAGGAGACGCTACGAGAGTCTTGGGATGTAGATCTGTAACGCCAGCAGAGGATGACTTAAATGCACGGCCCTTCTTTTTGCTTTAAAGATGGAAGTGAGAAAGACAAAGCAAATTCCTCAAGACTAAACTGCTACATGACCTTATCCGAGCCCCGGGTCTCATAACACCAACACAGGTATGTCAAAGTGACAGCAGGAAAAGTAAACAAACTCTCTAAACTTCACAAAATGCCGACTGTGACTGAGCACGATTTCAATTGCTCATCGAGCACAAAGCAGCAACACCCCACTTCCAGCTCGGTACTATCGTTTGGATCGCAGCCAGGAGGAGGAGCACATCCGCAAATCCCTGTGCTCACTTGTGTGTGTTACCAGTGCTTCTCAGCAGATTTGCAAAACAAGTAACCTCAGTCAAGGACGTCCGCATGTTTGCATACGAGCGGATGTGTGTTGATGGCGAGAGAGCGGGTAGAACTCAGACCTCCGAGTCAGACGGTCGTCACGCTGAAGGACGCCATCCATCACCAGTCTCACAGGCACATCGACTCGCTACCCTGTGTGTGTGTGTGGGTGTGTGGGTGTGTGTGTGTGTTATTGTCATGCTGGAGACGAGAAGCTGACACAGTGAATGAAGAGTTTTGGTACAAGCTGACAACATAATCAGGATTATGGAGGATGATGCTGTGGCTGATTTGGTTTCCTCCTCTCCTGCTTTCTTTAGCATGGACGCTGCTTCTCGCTGCACTATTTTGGCTCACTGCCAGCATATGTGTGTATGTTTGTGTTGGCATGTGTGCACCCTGAGACGGATAGACAAGCCCAGCATGAGTCATGCTCTGATCGGAGATTCAGATTTGCACACACTCACACACACACACACACACAGAGGCGAGCACATGTGTCAAAGTCATTGATTTTTCAATGAGATCTGTTTTACCGCTCGAGCGTTTTGGAATGAACGGATAGCCATGACCACTGTCAAGGAGGAGGAGAAGCGAGCGGGAGATAAAGTGCTATTAAGATGAGCCGATCGGGAGAGAGCGTTGAGGAGGGAGGGAGGGAGGGAGGGAGGGAGGGAGGGAGGGTCTCGCTCAAGGTGACTGCCGGAGATCACGGCAAACACATACAAATGAGTTGGCTGAGCAGAGAGAGAGAGAAGGTGTGGTAAATGAAACCAACCGCGTCGCCTGCCCCGAGCGACCGCTCCATCCTTCTTCCTCCAATCACGCTTGTTTTGCAAGTCGTCTGAGGTCAACGGCGAAACGCGCCCAGCCCCGGGATGGCGGATTCCTGATCCAGCCGGGCCGCCGGCCCCTCGCTCGTCCTCTCTCTCCCATGTCGCAGACGCTGGGAAGATGTTAGGTGAGCCAATAGTGGACTATTTATCCGGCGAGGAGTCTACATGTTATGCAACCGCTTATTGCTTGTTACATAACGCTGCAGTTTCTGAGAGGAAGATTTAGCCCTGCTGCTCTGTTCTCCTCGTAGCACATGCCAGAGTCGATCTCCGCTCTGAGGAATCATACACACATGTTGACAGGCTGATTAGCCACACAGAGCATGAATTACCCCCGTCGTAAAGAAGATGCAGAGATACCATATGATTGTATATCATGCTCGGCTGCGCAGGCTTGTGGGGACGTCTCAGAAGAGTATGCAGCAGTATTAATCCGGATCCACAAATAGAACATAAAGTTCCACATGTACCAGGCTATGAAATGTGGAGCTGCCAGAGGAGCACATGGAAGCGTCACATGCACACTCTGTGCTCTAACACGAGAAATGATTGCTTCTCGCTGGGCACTCCAGCAAGAAATCTACCCATCAGTCATTCCTCCGTCCACGCCGCTCCGCTGCCTGATTCATAAGCTAATAAATACGGGATCCCTGCATACTTATGCTGGCACGTCAGGTTAAGCACAGGCAGACACAGGCTGTGATAGATCATGATTGGGGGAAATGAGAGAGTGGCTGATGAACAGTTTTGCATTCGCACCACCCACGGCGGGCCATTAATATGAAATCTGTCAGGGCCAATCACAGGCATCAGCAGATTTTCATGATCTGGTCAGCCACGCTTTTCCACGGGCCGCTTTTGAAAAGGCGCGTTGATACAGCGAAATGCAAAACACCTGGAGTGATTTAAGCAGCCGTCTCATCGAATCCATGCCCTGGCTCAAACGGCGGCTTTCTCTCAACTTGGCGTATCAGTTTCTACGTGCAACAAAGGCTACGATGGAAGAGAAGCACATCAAGAGGGAAGAGGAAGGTTTGCAGTGTCTGAGGGAAAAAAAAGCATGCGTCTGTAAAGAATTAAAAAAAGAAATAAAAATGCATTCACATCGTTTCTTTTTTGTCTACCCCCCCCCCACCCCGTCCCCACCCCCCGTTCTTAATTGAAGAGAGAGAACCAGATCTTGAAGTGTTCAAAAGCAGCTTTGATCTGCGAGCACCTTGCGGCCCAGGAGGATCATCAAGGTTCCCTCTGTCCTTTCATCGCACAGTGTTTCTCTCGGCCCCCTTCGCTCCTCCTCCTCCTCTTCTTCTCCTCACTCTTCCCTCTTTGTGAAGAGTGAGAGCTCTCCGAGGCTGCCCGATAACCCTGACACACACACACACACACACAAATGCATGCCGACTGCAGCCTCCGCCTCATTCTCATTCCGCTCTCGACGGTGGCGTTTACCTCGACGCGTTCCCGCGCGCTGCAAGGTCATGTTGAAATATTTCAAACGGAAATGCTCTCCGTATTCCAGGGCTGCTCTTTTCCCCACCTCGGCTGCAGCTCAGAATTCCAAAGCCAATTTTCTTTGTCTTTGAGAAAAAGGAAGGAGAGACTCTAATGAGAGGATTACAGAAACTTTTTTTTTTTTTGGCGGGGGGGTGGCGGCTAAACTCCATCAACTTACTGTTGTGTGGGAAGCTGATCAGCAGTTTCCACGCTGCAGAAAAACATCTTTTCATTGTGCTAAGATCTCAAATATCTGGCAAGGGCAGAAAGTTTGTAATTATTACAATATTCAAGGGGAAACCTTTGTAAAATACTGAGTTTGTCATGTTTACTTTTCCCAAAATGAAACACAGATAGCAAAAACTGGATTTGTGCTGAGTTCAGAAGTCTTTCCAGACTGGAGGCTTCCTCTCAATCAGTAGTTTCGAGAGGTAGGATGAAGCTCCTTTATCCTCCAACTCCCACCATCTAATCTGGTGAATTAATGGTGCTCTTGAGAGAAGACTCCGAAAGCCTTGAAGATCTCTTGTTATTCCTCTGACAAATGCCGTCCAGATGCCGCGTATGAGAGACGGCATTGTGGAGCACTGGCCGACGTCTTTGTGCCGATTCCCACCTTGGCAATGCGTCACGCCACGTTCTGTGATGTTTTGGGTTCTTTAGGACTCTTTGTGCTCAGTTTGTTCTTTGGGAGTGTGTGGAGGATCTGAGCCAGTCCTAAAAAAATATCATTTTCAGCTCAGCATTTGTTTGGATGTGTTTTTTTTGTGAAATTCAACATTTGAGGAAGGAAGATATGAGAGCCTCTTGATGGACTGAAGGACTGTCCAGTTCAGGTGACTCTAAATGGGATGAATGGATGGATGGATAAATGGTTGGATGGATTGGATGGATGACTGAATGGATGGATGGATGGATGCTTAGATGTACTATGAATGAATGGATGGCTGGACGGATGGATGGATTCATGGATGGTTTGATGGACCATGGATGGATGGATGGATGGGCCGTGAATAAATGAATTCATGGATGATGGATGGATGGTCGAATGCATGGATGGACAGTGGATGGATCCATGAATGGATGGATGGATAGATGTACGCACTTCCTCCAGTTCCTCTTGTATGTGAAGCTTATCTTGAACATTCAACACTATTGACATGCCTTGTTTTGTCTGTTTACTATTTTGGAAGTGCAGTAAAATGTGTCTTCAACGTATAACTGTTTCTGTAGCAGCCAAAGACGTGTCAACGCACTTTTCTCCCACACGTTCTACAGTAACAAATCCTTGAGTTATTGACCTATTATTTCTGATTTCAGTTTAGATTCAGTCTTTTTCTTCTATCAAAGGGAAGAGTGCCACAACCACACCTGCAAGCTACATGGAAGTACATTTTCTGCCCGCTCCCCTCGGAGACAGCACGACTCCCATTTCAAAAACTACCGATGTAGATCTTTAAGTGTATAATTGAATCTCGGTTACTCAAACAGATGTGGCCTTCCGCAGGCTCTTGAGCTTTAATTTGGACGTAATTGAAAAATGTACCATAAAGTCGAGCCCTTTCCCTCCAGATGAGTGTGGACCCCCTACCTCCGCCGCTGATTGACCCCGAGAAAGAGACGTGAGAAGAGTTAGCCTCCAGATGAAAGAGGAGGAACGGAACATTGTTATTCCTGACATTAGCCGACAGCTGCAGCAGATTAAGGACCGCTAAGCGCTAGGCGAGCGGCGGCGGTGTTTAAAGAGCAGCCGGGGCTTATTGTAAGTTACCTACCACTCCCTTCATTTCAATGTTGCAGGCTTGACTGCTCCCAGTCATTCACAGACGTTTCTTTCTTTCCCCCCCTACTTCTGTTTCCAGAGATATCTTCGCTTAAGGGAAATGGCCATTAAAATGTCATTACTGCTACACTAAAATCATTTTTAAGAAAGCACTGGTTCCCAGCGGCTTCCCACCGTAATGGGCTCGATACATTCCCTCAACACCGGGAAGGACCCTAATGTTGCGGAACACAAATGCTAATCTCTCAGTAAATATCACTCAAATTCGCTCTCCCTTCTGCTTTTCGGCCATAATAGCGCGGATTCATTCTGCTTTGCTCCGCTAAATTGAATTAATTCTTCAAGCAAAGGTGTTATGATTATTCTAAGCAATCCCGGTGTGTGGGCCATAATGGAGATGATCCTGGCATCGCCGCTCCTTCCTACAGCACTTCACTCGCCCTCTCAATTCATTTATTTTTTTTCTTCTTGCCCACAGTATCTCTGAAGGTATCACAACTCAACGATTAAGTCTCCATTCATGTGCACCTCTCTAATCGCTCCCTGACAGCATCCATATTCATGTCTCAGGGTCTGTATTGGATTTTGGTGTGCATGTGGAGAGCGGACAGAAGGACTGCGAGGGTCAGTCCATAACATGAGTCGATTGATTAAGTGCCTTAGAAGCTGGAAGCACTCTGCCATTCGAGACATTCAAGCCTCTTTGAATGAGATCATCTCGTGAAAAGTCCATCAAGCCTCGTCCAGGTCCTGGTCCTGGATCCGAAGCTTCCCCCCCTCGGCGGTATCCGTTTTCCTCTCCATTCTGCTTATTTATTCCGGTCAGTCTGCTCGGCATTAATCACAAACACGGCATTTTCTGCCGTGCCACTGTTTGAACATGCTCAATTAATACTGTAATCAGGGCCGGCGCCGGCGCAGGGCCGCGATGTGGCCTTGGTTGAGCACTGTAAGCACTTTGCACCAGTAGAGCAGTTTGAATGCACATAAATTTGGCTGCGATTACACTGATCATTAACTTACTGTACAACCTCTGCACTTATTTACTCAATTAACTTGCTATTTTAAGTTATGTTAACATTGGGGTGTTTTATTTGCTTTTGTAAAATACTTAATCATCCATGAATAATGGAAAAGCGCCACGGGCGGAAGCCACGCGCTCACCTCTGAATATCTACGGCGGCGTTATGAATGCACATAGCTAATGAGCTAATGCAATCAACGGCGCCGCGCAGGGGCGACTCCCCCATCTGCAAAAAAAAAAAGCGCTTGACCCACGGCGGCGGCGGCGGCGGACGGGCGTCGGGGGGTCCGAACCGCAGCCGGGGGATTTTCCGTTTGTTTGTAACGGCGCTGTGTGGCGTGACGCTCGGTTTCGCTCTCGCCCTCGTTCCGCGCCTCTCCGGCAGACTGTAACTCTGTAAATGACTTTGACCTTTCCCGGGACGGAGGACAGGAGCCACGGTGGGAGGGTGGAGAGAGACGGCGGGAGGAGAGAGCGGAGTAGGCGGCTGACTGTAATAAACTCGAAGCAGTGGGCGGCTGTCAACACTAATAGATGGGAGATGGGGGAGGCGGAGCGGTGGGGGGGGGGGGGGGGGGGGGGGGGGGGGGGGGGGGGGGGGGGGGGTGGAGGGTCACCCGGGCGGTGAATACTAAAGGTGTCTGCGTCCTCAGCCGGAGCGGCGTTCTTTAGTTAAGCAGGCTTGATGCGTGTTAGATGTGATGCTCACGTGGTAATCAGTGTGCTGGCAGTGAGGAGAAATAGCTTTTGATTTTTGCCATGGGACTACAAAAAAAAAAAAAAACAAAAAAAAAACAGCCTTCCTCATTGCACATGTTAGGATGGATTTCTGCTCGACTGGATGGCTGCAATTTAACTGTATTTCCATCCAGTGTAACTGCTCTTCAGCTGACAATTCGATCGTTCGGATGAAATGAATCCGCACAAGAAGACGCCATAATTAGTTTGTTTCTCTCTCATTATATGAAACCAGTTAGAAACCAACTTCGCTCAACAGGACATCTGTGAGTATTGATGGTTTGAGTGTCATTATGATAGAACATTAAGGGAAAACGGAGGTTCTGGGTTTATCCTTTTAGTGCGGTGCACTTCAAGGTTGGCTCAAGCACAAAGAGCTGGAGAAATGTCAGCATTACACTCATAATGCTGGGAAAAATAAGGCTATGTATTTAAAAAATGTTCATCTTCATGATTTTTATGTGTTTGACACAGCTTTTAAAGAAGGTGTCTCGTAAATTACAGGACTAAACATTTGCGACCTCTGATGCATTTGGCTTTTTCATTAAACTCTTAAGTATGAACTGCCTCATGCTCTGCAGGAACATCACTCATCAGTAACGTGAACAGGAGGTTTTGCCTTTTAAATAACTTTTGGATGCAGTTTCTTAAGTGACAGATTTTCAGCTTTTACTTTCTAACCTGAAGTACCTCAATAAGAACCTTGCTCAGTATTTACGATGCGCCACTGTGTCTTTAAAGGCTGATCTCCGAGGAAAAAGCCGAAATGAGAAGGCAATGCAGTGAAAATGAGTTTTTCTTAATCATTTTTAATGAAAAAGCACAGATTTTAACACACTGAAGCAGAATTGTGACGCCCACTCTAAGCGGTTTTCCGGGTCGCGGTCTGACTCCTTCTGTCCCTCCTCTGTCTCGCAGGAACGGGGAAAGGTCGGCGTCATCTTCAACGTGGGAACGGACGACATCGCCATCGAAGAGAGCGCGGTGATGGTGAGCGACGGCAAATATCACGTGGTGCGATTCACGCGCAGTGGCGGCAACGCCACGCTGCAGGTGGACAACCAGCCCGTCATCGAACGTTTCCCCTCAGGTAGGAGCCCGGCGGGGGGGCGCCTCTGCTCTGGTGGATTTAGAAACTGCACTGTGCTGAATTTTCGTTTAATCTGGGCAACACAGTGGAGAGAGAAAGCACGGGCTTCGAAAAAAAAAAGAAATATTCATTACTTGATCCTCCCATGCGTCGCTTTTCCAAGCAACACACTCTGATTTATTTATAAGAGCATTTATATTTAGAGGCCGCCTGCATTATTCTAGGTGATTAAGTCGAGTCCTGGTCTACAGCAAGGCGGGAAGAGTCAAATGACGTTCCCGGGGCGAGCGAGCGCTCTCCCCATCGCAGTGCGTCCAGCTCGCAGCAGTTAGCCTCCCGGCTAACAGGAGCTCCCTTTGAATGCGTTCCAGCTGAATGCAGACCTGCCTGCCAGGTACGACTCGGCAGAGGGAAGCACGCCTCAGCAGAGCAGCGCTCCGGAGTCGTGCCTCGGCTCTGGGAGAAACACGAGCGCGGCGTCATTATGCACACAGACTCTAAACGAGGGCAAACACCCGATGAGTCACTGCTGGGACCATGCTAATTCCCCCCGCTCCTTGGTTTTTTTTTTTTTCAACATAATCACGGTATTCCAATCCGGCCTGAATTATATGGCTATTTTCGGTTTATCAAGAAGCTCCCGCTCAATTTCTCTCTCCAGTTGTGTTTCTCTCTTTCCGGTTCTGTTCATGGTTGTTCAAAGGAAGACGTGTGGTGTTCCCGTCGTGACGTTGCACACACCAGAATCAGGGCGGCTCTGAATCGACACCTCCACCGGCGAGCCCCGAGGTGTGGATGCATCACCATTGTTTCAAACAGCAGGGAGAGCACCGCTAATGTGGCCATGATATTTACTCCGGCTGACTTATAGAGCGAGGGGATTGTGACATTCTGTGTCACAGCGAGCGATCCTGTACGGCGAGGCTTTGTTTTGGCATTGAGAGGAGCTTCGGTCTCCCGCTCATCCATCAGCGGCCGCGGCGGCGACGCATCGAGGCCGGGCGGACGGGGCATGCATCACAGCCGGAGGAGGAAGCTCCCTGTGACAGTTCACTCTTTTCACTTGTTATTATGATGGAAATGCAGCCCTTTTCACTACAGCGCACGCTCCCAAAAGAGGAGCCTTCATCTAACAATAGCGTGGAAAGAAGCGCTGGGAAAATAACAGTGGAGCAGCCTGCTAACGCTGGCAGGCGGGTGTCATCATCCAAATCTATGTTTTGTTTCATGGGGAAGCATTAATGCACGGGTCCCCATATTGCATTCTTTTTCTTCCTCTCCTCTTCCGCCCTCCTTCCCGCTGTTTCTTTCCTCATCAAGCACTTCTCCCCCCTCTTTTTTGTTTGTTTTTTTTTCTTCACTCACCCGATCAAGAATTGAAGAATCTTGTTTTGTTGTTGTTTGTTCTCTTACTTGATGAGTTTGCTTGCCGGAGCCCCGTCTGAAGTTTTAGGAGGTTATCGGGACTACAGGAAGGAAATAGACGAAGCAGAAGGGGGGGGGGGGGGGAATACTAGAGCTTTGATTCATTTATGTGAGCTAGATGCACTCCAAACTATTTTTGGTGGCCCGCTTTGATGGCTCCGGCGGCCGCTTTGAAGGTTCCACTCGTCATCCGTCTGGTTGGGCGGTGTCCTGCCGAGACCGAGATGTTACACATTAGGAGAGCAAAAAACCCCTCGGATGAAGCTCCGGCAGCCGAGGGGCGGAGGAGCGAGCGAGGGAGGGGCGCTGCTTCCTGACACATGAGGTGCGGGGAGACGGAGACAAAGGAAGCGATGTCTTTTTGGAAAAGGAGAGGAAGAAAAACACCTTCTGTGACCCAGATTTAGAGGGGTTTTTTTTTGTGTGTGTTCTCTAAATGGGACAAAATGCTCCGTTTTCACATCTTCAACATTTTCAGACCGACTTCACTTTCCTGATGCTTACATTATCCGGTATTATTGCTGTGTATTCCCCGCAGAGCGCCTTGAAATCATCTTAAACTGCCCTTGTAACTACGTTTGGAGGTAAATAGAGCACGTTTGTCATAAAAGATCCCCTCCAAAGGAGCATTCTGCTGATTCTCACAGGTAGGGAATTTGTCTGGTCTTTCTTAAGGAAGCAGCCAAATTCAAATCTGCGTCCCGCTCAGTGACTGCTGCGACCTACATGTGGCAGTCTCGTCGGGATGCTCGTGCAGTTTCGAGCACTCATTTCCAGAAACCGCTGTCTCAGACGAGTCCCCGGAGGCTGAGCAGAGGGACGGGCATGCCAGACATGAAAGACGATGTTAAATGTCCCAAATCAGCGCGGAAAGACAGCGACAAGGCCACGGGCGCTGATCTTTTTCCCTGACAGGCTGTTTATGCACACTGTAACGGGGGCCTCGGTCCGAAGCGTCTCGGTTGCCTCCCTTCATCGGGGTCCGCCGGAAGCGGGCGCCTATAAACAGAAGGCCGCTCCGAGGTGATGATTCATACAGACAAGATGTTGACAGCAAACATGGCCGTCACGGGTCAGGCCCGATCGGCAGCGAAGCAACACGTCTCCTGACGGCCCGCGAAGTGATGTTTGTGGTCCCCCGGGGCCGGAGGGGCTGCCTCTGTGGGTGTTGTCGGCCCGCGTTTGATGCCATGTGTGACAGCGCGCACGTCCGTCTGCGCCCGTCTCGCCGCGCGGCCGTCGTGCCCTCCCGTGTGCGTTCGCGCTTGATGGATGGAGAGCAGAGGAAAAGTGTCCGAGGAACGCCCGCCCCGCTAATCCAGCGCGGCAGGCGTCCCCGGCGGGTCCTCTAAAGCAACAGTTATCGGACCGCCCCACCTCCCCTATTCCCAAAATGGCAGCCCGGCTCCGTAACAACATCCCCGCGTCACCCTGAGCACCTCAACCTGGCCACAGATAAACGGGCAGATGTTAGCAGCGGCGCCATACGGACTCTAATTGTACCATTTCACACCCAATACCCTTTATTTACCGGTCATCTGCTGCAAGAGGTGGGAGCAGATCTGAAGAGGCTAATTGTAGCTGGTTTGCAACTCCCTCTTCATTTGTAATTGACCGGAGTGTGTGCCTTGAAAGCAGATACTAACTCTCTGAATGGCTGCTCAAAGGTTGCTAGTTTGAACTGATTTTGGAGAGTATTTCTTCGTTGCTGTGATAATCAACTACTTTATTGTTCTTACTCAGTTGTCCAGCATCTAGCGTGTGTGTCTGTCCAGGGCTATGTAAGGCAGAGTGTGAACAGGTCTAGAGTCCATCACAGGACTGTAACCCAACTCGCCAGCAGGGTTCATGTTGTAAAATGTTCGACCAAAATGTTTCAGTGTATTCTGTTGCCAGGAGGTTGGTATCTTTATTAAATAATTAAGGAAGTTCTTCAGATTTGACCCAAATATACAGTTGAATTCAAGGATAAACTGTTGAGATTGTTGCTGTCCGTGTTAAAGTGCTGTTAAGGTTAATACCTCACTTCAATTTCGAAAGTCAAGAGTTGGTAGAATCGAGTCAGTTAAGTTAGTTAGTTAATCATTTATTTCAGGCAATGGCGTTACAGGTTACATAAACACAAATGTCATAACAACAGCAACTGAAAAAAGGAACAATGTATATTTACATACAACAACAAAAAAAAAACAGAACAAAAATAGCGCCTGAAAAGGAGTGGGAAGAAGAAAAACTTTGAGTGAGAAGTTGTCGAAGGAAATTGCGTCTAAAATGATCTAATGTGACGAAAAGATTTAATTTCTAGATATTTGAGGCGATGCAAATATCTCTACTCTTCTGTAAAAACAGACTTTAGTGGGACAACATATAAAATGTAAGTATTGTTTTTCTGTGCATTAAGTGGCAGTAGTGAGTTGTTTTTCTTCAGTTCAACCTTTGATCATTTCTGGCCGAGTTTTGGCAGACTGTTTGGGCTTTGGCTGATTTTATTATTTATTCTGCTCTATATTTATTGATTGGACAGAGGGCAGACTCCACTGGTATGACTGGATGGGCTGAAATTGAAGTAGTTGGTTTGTTTCTGAATTTTTAAAGTAGGACATACTGAAAGACAGCAGTGTGTTTTCCAATCGTCAGGACGGTTACCCAAAGCATCTTTTTTTTTGTTGGTATTTTTCCTCCAGCCTGATAACCCTCACGTTCACCCTCCCTCCACTGATCGGGGCTCTCAGGCACTCAAAAGAGAGGTCAGGTTTACTGAATGGGGACCTGAAACAGCATTAATCCCCGTCTTACAAGGAGCCTTGCCTTTTTAGCTTCTGCAGAAGGGAGAAAGAGCTCCATGAAAGAAATATGTTTCTAACGGAGGACTGCGTTTCACATTGTACAAGATATGTGGAGGTATTTACTCATAGCTAAAAAACTGTAGTAATAAAGGAGCTTTTTAAATAAAAAAACTGCACCCGTTGTCTTGCGGGTTTATTCAACACTTGGCATTTGGGCTCCATCGTTCTGCCCCCTGAGCTTCACATCACGATAATGCCTTTTTACAACTGTAGTTAAATTGTGACCGTAGCTGTGCATTAGTGGTGATTACCATGCCCCATAGCAGTTTGATTATGACCAATGAGAACATGCTGGCTGCCATTTTTTTTTTCACAAGAGAAAGATCCGCCATAAAGCTGTCACTTCAGCCTCGGATCGCGCCGCCGTAGAGGAACGGAATCAGTAAGTAGCAGGACTCTAACGTAATGGAGGGCCTGGTGGCGAGGGAGTAGAGAGGAAGGGAAGCAATAGCACTCCCAGGCAAAGTGCTGGGGATGCACTGATGAGAAATGATGGAGGGGAAAGAATGAAGTGAGCGGGAGACGAAGAGTTTCAATGGAAAAACAGGGAAGAGATCCGGCGTGTGTGCTGGAAGCCGCTGCTGTCACGTTGTGATGGATGAGGCTCCGAACGCCGCTGAATAATAAGCGCTTTCACAAATTGGATTGCATCACAGCGGGCGGAAGATCACGTACAGTGTGTCGTGTGATGCGGCGGGAGCGCGGCGGCCGTCGCACGCCGCACGCCGCGGCGTCCGGAGCGGCTTCCTAACACGCAAATGACTTGCCAGTCAGACTGCGCCTCGGACACTCGATGAATGTTCATTTTCAGGCAGGCCAACGCGCCGCTTAATGCAGATCATAAATCAAGCACAGGGGAGAAGAAAGACGGAGGAGATAGACGGAGTACAAAGACGGGGCTATTGTCGCTGGCTGTTTTCATTCTGTAAGGCATTTAGTGGATCCGTTCAGTGTGAAGACCGGCCATTAGAGGAACGGAAAAGGGAAGAAGAGAAGCTTTTTGTACCGGAGAGGTCAGCTCCAGCTCTCTCTGACTGAGCTGTTAAGATGTTCTTACTACTCCAATAAATGGTGTAAAGAGAGGGGTCAACCAAGTGCTCAGCTCTGCCCCTCTCTTCTTCTTCTTTTTTTTTTATCTTTACTTTTACTTCTCGGCTGTTTGTCAGTGTCCGTCTTTGTGTCCGTAACCTGCGCACTCGAAAACCCATTGTGTACCTGCAGAGGATAATGTGAGGAGAAAAGATGTTTCCTCAACCCTTTGGGGGCAAATAATATGCGAGAGCACTCTAAAAGTATTTAGAGTAGCTGAAAGTAGAGGAGAGCAGCAGGGTTAGAGGAGAAGGATGCACTCTATACACAGACGAATGGCTGAAGGGGGAAAGGGACGTCAGCTGTACATAGACTGAAATTCACTGCACTCACTGGAGCCCTCCAGTCCTGGACTGACTTCAACCGTCTGCCGAGCAGATGATAGTGTTTGGGGTGAACCACGTGTTCAGATTGGGCAGGCAGCCACGTTCGCCTTCTTACAAAGAGCACTCTAACCGTGTAACAAGGCCGGCTCATTTCTGAGCTCGCAGAGTCTCTTTTGTCCATCAAGGTGAGGTAAGTACAGGCAGCCGTCCATGGCAGTATGTAAAAACACAAAGTTTGAAGAGTTCTCATCTGCTCAGCATTCAGAAATCTACAGGCCAGAAGGCAGAAAAAAAGCCCAGATTTTGTTAAACTTTTCACTCGAATACTTTTTTTCTGAGAGCTACTGAACTGACTCAGGCTGTATATATAACATTACGACAGGAGATAGTTTACATTAAAGCAGGTTAATAGGACACTGCTAGCAGGGAAATATTGGCTGATTTCTAAAGAAATTAGATAATGGAAGATAAACATCGAGCCATTGATGGCAGCGCTATAACATATTCTCAGCCTGAGAAAAAAATCTGGAAGACATGAAGACAAACCGTCTTTAGTATGATGTCTGAGTATATATTTTTTATTCTCACACACTCCGCATTGATTAGTTTGCAGTTACTTTGCACGGTAACGTTTCACTTGATCTCCAGATCATTAACGCGCCATGGAGAAAGCAAAGAGGGAAAAGAAGTGGGCAGGTCTACTCAGATACACACAGTGATCTTTTCAGATTCTATAAATGCAGCTACAGCTTCTTTGATGCCTTGATGTTGTGCTGCATGACCAACCAAAGCTGACTTTGTCTTAACTCCTCAGTCGTGTGGTGGTTACGTATGAGAAGTCCCTCATAGTGAACTGAAGCCAGGCAGCTCAGTCACATGTCACTGGTGACAGCTAGCCCCTCTTCTTATGGTTATTGGGCCTCTGGTGCTCTGCGACTCCTTCTGATTGGATCTTGCACAGTTGGAAGGTATCTCCAATTATTGTCCTGCGGATAAGGGATGACAGAGAGAGAGTGAGCGAGTGAGCGAGTGAGCGAGCGAGAGAACATAGAGGTGGTGAAGAAAGTAATGACGAGGAGAGAGACAGCTTAGTAATGCAGATTGAGCGAGGGAAAAGATTGCTTTGGGTAATTAGAGAAGTGACAACTTTGATTTCCACATGGCTGCTGCTACTGCAACTGCTGGTGCTGGTGCTGGGTGGAGGGGGGGGGGGAGGGGAGGCGGGGGGGGGGGGGGGGGGGGGGGGGGGGGGGGTGTTCTTTTGCTCACTCCAGCAGCCACCCTCGCACAAATCCACCGTGGCTGAGATGAAAGGTGGCGAAGATCCTGTCGAAGCAAAGAGGAGCGCGAGAGAGGGGAAGAAATAAAATCGAGCTGTTGGATTTATAAGTGCCGCGCAGATGAAAGATGAGCCGGCAGTTAAAAGGGGGATGGGGGCGTGGGGTGGGGGGGGGGATATCATCAGATTCAAATGTACGCAGAAATGAGTGGTGGGCGATGTGTTTACATTGAACAAAAGACGGCAGTGGGTAGGTAAATGGCTTTCTTTTCCCCTGTGTGTCACATCAAAAAACACTTGTACGCATTTGATTCCTTCAAAGTTATTGGAAAGATGTGGAAATGTCATTCTATCAAGAACATTCAACCTATATCCGGGTAGAAGTCTCTTTCCCCAAACAAGGACGACACATCTGACTCCGCTTGCAATCCTGTTTGTGGCTTCTCTTGATTTCACTCCTGAAGCTTTCCTCTTCCTTCTGTTGTCAGGATCCTGACGGCGTAGGAAGTGACTGAAACATGTGTATCAGACGCCCCATGAAATATTTATTGTTTAGCTGCGGCAGAAGAAACGGAAACAAAACTTTGGGAAGGAGAAGAAACGGGGGCTGTTCGCTAGCACGAGGTCACACTCCATCGGGCAGTAACTTCTTCAACCCATCCACTCTCAAAAACACCCAGTGGATATGAGAGCAATCCATCTAAAGTTACCTAATGAAAAACAGAATGAGGCTGGCTTGACGGAGAGAGCTTTCTGCGAGAGGGAGGGAGAGCAGGATGGCCGCTGGCCAATCGTCTCCAATGTAATCTCCATTTTTGTGGATGGATTTCCGATGTGGGTGTCCTGTACAAGGGCATCTGGCTGCCTGCAGAGCGACATGATATACAGCTGGCTCCTCGGAGAGTCTGCGCACATGTAGTCACACGGGCGTGCACGCATGCACTGATACCCATACGACCGGCTCGCCGGGCTATCAGGAAAGTCTAGCTCACCCAGACGGACGCAGCGGCCGATACTCTACACTCCCTGCACGCCGCGCGCCCGTCCTCCACCTCCCCGAGGTGCCAGTCAATCACCGTGCCCTTGCCCTGCCCCCTGGCTCCGCAGCTGTGATACCCACCCGCAAACCGGTCCCACCATGGCCGTTAATCCGGACGGCGCTCCGGGCGGCAAACATGTGGCTCAACAGGAGCACCGACAGGTTTCTGGCTTCCAGAGTGGAAACAGCGGCGGCGTGTCAAGGTGGACGGTCGGAGCCCCGGGGGGAGGAACAGAGCTGCAGGCATGGTGCCTGGCCAGGCATTCAGACGCCATGAATGAAAGATTTAGAAGATTTAGTAACAAAAACCACCGCGAATGGTCATGAATCTACTGTCATAAATTATTCCTTGCACTGACTTAGATGAATAATTATAGACTTCCTGGTAAAGCTCATCGCCTTATTTTCATTTTGTGGGCTGCATAATTTCTCCTGATGTACGTCTGAGCCTGTGAAGCTATCTAGAATTTTCAGTTATTTTTGATGTAATTTGAAGATTCACCCATTTTAATTTTTAATCTTTATGGCTTTTAGCCCCTCAGATTGACTTACTGATCCCAGTTTAAATCAATCCACAGGATTTTGTGGATCTGTGGTGGGTGGAGCTCATTTGAACCTTACTGGAGAGCATAGAAACATAGACTGTGAAGTTAGAAGCATTAACTGGGTGCATTAAATGGGAAAAATGTTTTTTAAAAAGCACATTCAAACAGATTGGTGCTTATGTCAATATGGTGCAGGATAAAGAACTTTTCAGTCAGTTCAAAACCCAGTGATTAGACTATTGTGGTCTGTCAGGAGAAAAGAAAACATGATTTTGCAATTCCAGGTGTTTTAGTGCATGTTTCCGTGGCCATAATGTTTTCATTCAGATGTGTTTCTAGTTAAATCTTTTTTTTTTTTACTCAAAATATGTAAAAAGATTATGATCAGTAGAGATCTGATGAAGTTAGGAAGTTGCAATTTTTAATATTTTGCCTTTTTACCTGTATATGAGAACTTCCTCCAACCAAAGAAAGAGGAAGCTGATTAATTTAGGGGAGAGAAACATTAAAGGGCTGAGCTTTAGCAGCATCCCACTGGGATGACTTCAAACTGGGTAGAATTACTAATTCTGTTCAGAAAGGACATCGATTGATGCAATAACCCCACTAACTACGATTATTATAATACCTGGAACTGTTGACAGTTTGACATGGTGGCCAAGTCATTACGATGGATAAGTGGAAGGAAACGGGGGAAGAAATCCCTGGCTGGACTTCTCTGAGCCACTGCCTGATTTCATGGTCTCTTTTTCTCTCTCTCTGGTATATCAGATTTTCCTGAGTGCCAGGTCCGATAGCATTGTTTCCTAATCTTTCATATCAGTCCAGAGAGGTGGGGTGGGGACGGGCTGGGGACTGGAGCGCCTGTGTGATAATGGCGGGGAGGGACAGCAGACGGGCCCAGATGTTTAATCCGTCCCCTCCATTCTCATGCAGAGCGGGCTTCGGCTGGCGGTGCGGGAGACGTTTCACTCGGAATGACTTATTTCTCAGAGGAGCTCGATGCAAATACATGCAAAACAAACGGGACGGACACGCAGGACTGCCGGGGACGCAAAAGCAAATGCAACAGCGGTTCGTGGCTTCACCGACACATTTCGTACTCCACGACTTCCATCTTCCCCTCCTCTTTGTTTGAGTCGAGGCATTGTTTGGTTTGTTGACTCCTCCGTTGTTGATGAGGGTGTTGTCGTTCACTCGTGTTTGCTGGGGAAACAGTGCACACACACATTTACGTACAGTACACAGACACCAGCATCCCAAACTTTCAGTGTGTAGTAATGGATTGTGTGTGTTTCAGTGTACTACATTTAATCCCCCAGTAATAGGCTCACTCCGTTGCCAAGAAGCAAAAGAGAATGGAGGGGTGAAATGGAGTGAAGGTAAACAAAACCAAAAGAGGGGAATTAAGGGGACAAGACGGGACAGGAGAGTGGAGAGAATGGCAGAGACAATCCGGCAAACAGAGGGAAGAGTTGAGCATAATGAAGACTGGAGGGAAGATTCAGGTGTAAGAAATTATGGATGATGGGAAATGGGAGGTTGTTTCAGGGCCGTGAGGAGAGAACGGGTCACTGGGAGGTATTAGTGCAAAAAGCAGTCCGGATGGGTTTTGGCAAGGGGGTGAGAGAACGGACAGAGACAAACAAGGATGAAAGATAGCTTGAAAACAAGCAAAGGACAAGCATAGAGGAGGAGTGTTTGGACAGAAATGAATGAATAAGTGAGTAAGACAAGGAAAAGAGATTAAGGAAAGAGATGGAGGAGAGGCAATCACGGGACGGGCTGGAGATATTTGAGTTGCTGATCTGAATTCTGCTTTTATGAGAATCAAACAGTAAATTTAACATGATGGCTTTTAAATCGCTCTTACTTAATAAGTAATAATCTTGGTTCTTTACTTTTTAACTAATAAGAATCAGAGAGATTTATTGGAGTCTTGGAAATCCAATCTTGCTCTTCATTCTTTAGTTAAATATGACAGAGCCTGAAAAATCCCCACGAGTTTCATGTATGCAGATGACACTGTATTTATTAGTTTATTAAAGAACAATGAAAGCACCGATGGATCCATCATTGATTAGCTTGTCAAGTGGCATGGAGAGTCCAATCGTTGAGTTTTAATAAGGCCGGCGACAAACTGAGATTTTAGCAGTTTCAGGTCACAGCTAGCTACAGCTATATTGATCAAATAACTAATCTTAAAAAAGGGAGAATGTGGATGTGGTGTTGACTCAGAAAGAGAAGCCTACTTGGGTTGTCAATTATGTAAAGGGAGCTTGAAGTAAGTATGAGTGTGGCGCTAATCAGTACATCATTTCATGCTGCACTTCTATTGGTCGCAGCAGCAGTCATGGTCACATGGTTGTGAATTTTTGGAGGAACTTGATGATATAATCATTAAAAGTATAATTGGTGGAACCTGTACACTCATAAAGCTACCTTTGAACTATTATACATTCAAAACTAAACTTTTACTAAATGTCTAAGACTTGTATGGGTAATGATGCTTTGTTTTGTTTGAAAAGACATCTTGAAACAGGGCCAAAACCCTTTTGTGACATGGATTTGTTGTTCTCTTATTTCCTTTGTTTCATGGAACCACAGCCGAACCAGCAGCTACAGAAGATAACTAGACAATTTCAGCCTCTTCCCTCCAGTTTGTCCCAAAATGCAGAACAAAGTGAGGCATAAACTGCTTTGTTCCACCGGATAATGTTTGGGTGAACGAGACAGAGAGAAAAAATATGGTTGAGATGGTTTGATCATGTGAGGAGACTCATGAGAGAGGAGGATTGCACAAAGGAATATTCAGCTACTCTGCAACGGCATCATAAACCCACCTGGATGTATCAAAACGGTAACTTGTCAAGGTAGAGGTATTCACCAGGAGGGCAAAGGAGGAACAAATGGGGAATTTTCTGGGTGTAGGAACTGCTGCCAGCCACAAGAGGGAGCGCTTTCTGAGGACTTTCAGTGGGGAATGCTGATGGAGAGTGAGGAGTGATGGGAGGTGTGGCAGCTCATGCTTGGGGAAGGCAGGTAGAGGTGTGATGTTTCATGGAATTAGGTTACTGGAAAGAAAAAAAAGACAGACTTGGGACTTGTGCATGAGGTAGTAAAGGTGAAGGGGTTAATTTGTCTTCCCGAGGACCATCGACACATTCCATTACATTCTTTTTCTTTTGGCTCTGTTATTAATTTAACAACCATACCCCTCCCATTTCTCTCCTTCTCCCCTCTCTCCACTGATAGTGACATCTGTCTCTCCCGCCCCTAATTCAACAATTACAGCAGCTGAGCACCATTGTTGTTACCACAACCGAGCGCTGCAAGTGCTCGTGCTGTAATCGTCTTTCCAGAAGGCAGAGTAGTACCTCGCCGCTCTTCAATGCGACGCCGACACATGCATGTAATTGCCGCATGACAGTAATTTGCATTGCAGAAGAGAAAAACAAACAGTTCTAAGAGCGTAGTCGCCACTCGAGCGGCTCAGCACACCTCCCAGATACATCCTCTATGGGCTTAATTGAAGTATTATTACAAGCGAACGGCTTCATGGCTGTCAATTATGTGGCGCGGAACAATCAAAACATGCACTAACAGTTCCTGTATGCGTCTCTTTCCGCTGGCCTGCACCTGTGAGTCAGCTCTCAGCCCCGAGCGAGAGGCGCCACAGGTGCCGGCGGCCCTGAGTCATGTGCCCGGACGTGTAAACAAAGAAACGTCCGTCTGCCCGCTGTCATTCACTCCCCCGGCCGGCTCCTCGGCTGAGTCTGACCACGGAGAGGGCCGGCAACACATGCACACGCACTCCACCGCCCGCGGTGCAGCCGATGCAGGCGTGGGTAGAGAGACCCCTGGGGAGTGGAAGGAGGTACTGCAGAGCTGAGAGGTGGTCTATTTTAGATCACTGCAGCAGCTCAGAATGGTAGAGGGGAGAGAGAGAGAGAGAGAGAGAGGAATCTAAATGTACTTGTGCTGGTGCAGAATTTATTCCTATCTTTCCTGTTTGTTGTTCACATCCCAAACTTTCCATCACTCCTAAAATACCAAAACATGGCCACAGGTCAATGTGACAGAATCTATTTCAGTTTGATTTGATGTGTTTTCTGTTAGTATGGATCCACATCTGTAACAGTGGGTTCAGCAGCTAACATCCGGATCATGACACCTTCTGAGCACTTCTGTTTTGGGTCACAATCTGCTGCTTCTTCTCCTCTTGTGCTCACTGACAGCAGGCAGAGTTACTCACAACACCACCTTCTGGTTAAATGTGGTATTACACAACAGTCTTGTCAGCATCCATCTGGTTGAGAAGAAGAAATAGAGAATGCCTACCTCATCGATCCCCCTGGTGATATTACATGTCTGTATTATCTCATTCTATTCATAGCTGACGTTAGCTTCACATATTTAAAGCGGCGTGCTGCTGTGGTGCAGCTCACTGGGAGCTGTGGGGGTCAAAGTTCTCACTCAGAGACCCGATGTGGCCCACTTCTCTAACTAATAATGTATTAAGCTGCAGAAACTCTCCGTGGATGTTAAACTGAGAGCCCGATAGATTCATGTCCAGAGGACTGGGTTGGTTGTGAGCTAGCTGTGGTAACTCAGGCTGCTTTACGACGTGGTTATCTGACTTCGTCCCTGGCTCACACCTCATCGATGCTTCCAGAAATTAACATTTCAAACTTTAAAACAATTTGACTCTCCTTCGCTGAGACAATGGTGCAGTTGTGCTTCACTTTCTTTTTCAGACATGCTGTAAATGAAGTGATTTTTGCGGCGCCCGCTCTGAACTCCATCCCCCTGCCACCGAGCCGTGGGGATTCCCTGACCCCATTTTTTTTTTTTTTAAGAGTCACTGTGCCAGCATGGCTCTTTGATTTTTTTGCAGACTGTAATCTAACAAGATTGTTGTTTGACACTGACAATAACGGCTAATTAATCCTCTGACACTGCCGCCACAGCCCGGCCACCCTGAATCCAGCCCCCCCCCCCCCCCCCCCCCCCCCCCCCCCCCCCCCCGCTGGAGGTGTGCGCAGCACGACCCCAAGGTTGATTGAAGTGAAGTGAGGGATAATAAGTTTGTGCAGCAGTGATGAAACTTCTTTGACACGCTGTGGAAGTGATGCTAATTGCCAAGTGCCACTGAGAAGTGCTCCATTAATGCATCTGGAAGCGCGAGAGAGAGAGAGAAAGAAAAAAAAAAAAACAAACCTGAGGAAAACAGTGCTGACAGTTTCACTAAACCCTTTTCACTTTCGTTGAAGTGGTGGCGCCGTGTGAAGTGAAGCGACGCTCCACGGGCAGAAAGCCACGCCGCCGTCGGATTGGAGAGGTGGTGATTTGCTCATCAGCGCCTCTTTGTGTGCAACGGGAACTCTAATATGTCTTCCTTGGAACAACCATGAGATGTTTCAGTTCTGTGTGATTATGTGCAATGACAACGCTTTACTGCTGACTCTGTCCTTTCTTCCTGCTTTATCCTCTCACCGTGTAACAGATCTGTTGTTCACTGACTGCTGGTTCTGTGTGCGATTCTAGCTTCATGTACTAAATGACTGCTAATGCTTTTCTAAAGTGATTTCACTTTGCGTATCACCTATTTAATCTTACTAAATCTAAATTATTCATAAATCTGTTTAACTTGCAAGTGCATTTAAAAAAAAAACAAACACCATTTAAACTCAAGGTAACTAGTATGCTGTTAACATGTCTAACCCAACAAACCAGCCCAAAAACACATTCGCAAGTTCTTCCTGTCCTGACTAAAGCTGCATTAAAGTACATACCTTGCTAAACGTTTGCCATGTTGCCCTTCTAACCTCTAACCTTTTCAGATTCTCTTGTAACCTCTCTTAATTTGTCTTCTCCAAATTTCTTAAAGGGAACTTTGATAATGAGCGCCTGGCTATTGCTAGACAAAGAATCCCATACCGACTTGGTCGGGTAGTTGACGAGTGGCTACTCGACAAAGGTAATAAAATCCCTTTAACTCCACTAATGATCTAACCGTCTAACCTACCGTTAACCACCGCTCTGGAGGAGGTGCAGTCCCACGCAGCTACGGGTGAATGGAATCTGGCTGTTTTTGGTCCCACGGCAGATTGAACGAGCGCAGCAGCAGCTAGCTAACACGTCACGAGCTAACGCCTCTCAGCTACTGTTGATCTGGAACTCTGCTGGAAGACGCGTTGCTGTCTTCCCTCTCTATTCAGTTAAAGCTGCTTCCTCTGTAACAATTGGCTTTTTTTTTTCCACACTGGGACCTTCTCTAAAAGCACCTCAAACTGGGGCTGCATCTCTTCAGAGGATAACCCCCCAAATAACCCAACATAACCCCCCAATAACCTCAACACATGCAAACTACCTTCTGACTCCGTTTTCTTCTTTCCTGTGTCTTCTGTTGGCTGAATGTGAACTCTGTATATTCAATCATGAAAAAAAAAAAAAAAATCCGGGGGAATAAAAAAGAAAATATCCCCCTCCTTTCTCCCCCTCAAAAAAAAAAAAAAAAAAGACTCCCCCTCCTACCCCGCCACCTCCCATGAATGTCACTAAAAGTTAAAGGGACTCTTGAAAGTGTTCAATCGCCACAGTTGCGCGGGCGCCATTTTGCCCGCCCGACCTCAGGACTTAGCCGGCAGCAGAGGTCTGAAATGTGGTCCCCTCGCATCAGAGTGATGATCCTTTAACCCTTTGAGTGCCGAATGTCCCAACCTCTTTGTCTTGTGCCGTGCGTTTGTGCTGCTGAAGGTGGTTGATTCTCACAAAATAACCAGGCCGACGCGTCAGCTGAGTCACAGCAAGGCGTAGTGCCGCTTACTACATCTGCGAGGAAAGAGTGGAGCGCCTGAATGACAGAATCTGTGAGACTTTACAGTTATGTTTGCATTAGCTGCTCTATTTGCACAGGAGATGTGTTGAGATTATCATGAATTAAGCGTTTCAAGCCAATTAGCTTCAGGGGTTCCTTTTGAAACGGCTTTGTGAGTGACAACACATGCAGGGATAAATTCAGGAGATTAAAAAAGAAACAGTCTCCGGGAGCAAAATGAAGTATTCATGCCACAGACAAACAAGATAAATGAAGAGTGCTTGCATATTTATTTCATGGAGACAAAACAATCCTCGCGTTCGTCTCCAGCTCCTGCAAGCCGACTCCTGCGCTCACCTCCGGTGCGTCGCGGGGAGGCACTCTTCGCCGAGCGCAGTCAGGACACAAATCAGAATTAAAAAGACTTGGGAGATGAAAGTTAAATGAAAAAGTGGATCAATAAAAAATGACTTGCCCACTTATGAAGTGATTTGCGCATGCTATGAAACTCTAAAGAGAATGAGCTTGAAAGTGAATCAATTATTCCCTTTCTTCCATAGTTTGCAATGAGTCCGTTTAGAGGAGGAGGAAAGTCGGCAGCAGGAATAAACATGTTAAAGCCTCGTCAGGTCTCAAGTGCAGGCTTTGATCAGGGAGGAGGAGGGTCGCTCACTCCTTAAGACGCCCGGGTTCGTCGGACACACGCCATGCGCCAAAGAGGCAAAGCGGCTCTTTGACACGTCAGTCTAGATAATGGAAGGGGGATTCCTGAGCTCAAAGGGTTAAAGCTGTGTGTCGCTTTGATGAGGAAGCGGATAGAACTCGACACTAAGAAGCTTCTAAGCAGAATCTAACCACCTAACAGCAAATCAAACTCCACCCACACTAACCGCTGAGGGCTTCTCTTCTCACTCCACGCCTGACCATTTGACCCGATTCGGCCCACTTCCACCCAGCTTTGCCCCGCTGGTGACCAAATTCAGAGAGCCCTCAGTTATAACCTTGTTATAAATTATGTTCTAACTTCGGCCCCGGATGTCAACATTCGGAAGAACTTGGACAGGTTGCGGCAGTCGTTCAGGACGACGGAAAAAAAAAAAAAATCTAAACGAAGCTAACAAAGTTCTAACTCCTGCTAAAAGATGCTGATCTCCACGTGTCTCGTCCTCACCTCCACCAAACTCAGAGGGTTAAAACGAAGCAAACCAATCCCAAATTCAAGAGAAAGACAAAGGTCCCTTTAACATTTATTGTTTTCACCACTGGAGAAATGTATGTCGATGTATTCTGCTGTGTGTGGTTGATGGTGAGTGTTGGGTTTGAGTGTGGGAAGCAGCCCGGAGACGACCTGCGGATGGTTCAGGCTGTGTGGCCGGTGTTGCTGATTCTTGTCACACAGACGCCTCTGGTGGTCTCACCGTGATTCAGAGCCGGGCTTTAACCCGGGTGCAGGGAGCGATCACCCCCCGTGGGTCTCCTCTTCAACTATACCTTCCCCGCTTGGGGAAAAGAATAAGTAGAATTCATCATTAGACTCGAGTTTACACAGACAGATGCAAAGCAAGAGGGCTACTCGCTTGAATTCACTCAGTATTTCAGTCACACCAGAGAATAATGGAAGTCGCTGAAGGCCGGCGGCGTCCCGAGCCACGCCGCCGCCCTGTCCCGCTGCATCTCTTTCCAGAGCACTCATCCCATCTCCCCCACTGAGCATGAGACAGATCAGAGTAAGCATCCACGGGCGACTCTGCGGCCGCTGACTAAATCCAAAATGGCAGCCATTACGGAGAGCCAATGGAGGGGAAAAAATCCCCAGTCCCAAAAGTTTTCAACGGCTCTATCCGAGACAAAACTCACTCAGATGCGTCCCTTTCCGCCTTCTCTTTGTGATGGATCTGTCATGCCAGGTTTGCTTCTTTCTATCTAATCCTCCCTCTATTCCACTTCTTTCTCTTTGACCATTGGCGCCAGCTTCTCCCCGCAAAAAAGAAAAAAAAATCAAGCAGTGGAGCCTTCATTTTATTAGATTTAGAAACAGTAACAACAATCAAAGCTTCTTGATCTCATCAGGGAGCGCCATACAACATAAAGATTTACAAACAGTGAGCAAGAATCAGTTTTCCCGTCGGTGTTCGTTTCGCAGATGAGAACGCAGGCAGGCAAAAAGAAAAACTCCCGTAAGGATCAGAGTGTCTTCCTCTTTACATCGTCTTCTGGCGAGGAGTTTGTCCCTGCAGGCAGAGCTCTGAGTTCAGAGAGGAGCAGCACCAGGACACCAGGTCTCAGTGGCCTAAAATACAAGCTTTAATGTTGAGTGTTTAATGGCACGGTGCACCCAGGTCTCCCCCTTCACCCTCACTCCTTAATCGAAAGCAATCAAGTCTTCCCACTTGGTGTGCGGCCAGAGCCCAAATCAAATCTCCAGACCAGGCGCCACTCCAGATCTGCTATTCATGATCCCTGCTTCATTCTCACTGATTCTCTCACATCTGGCTCCGGTCGGCCAGAAAGCTTCTGCCTTTCAGCAAATCCCTGATGAGCTCCGCGTCCCGCTGAGCCACTAGCTTGTTTTCTCATTTGATCCCTTCTGCACTGTTACAGCCACATTTGAGGGAAATCACTTAGGGGGAGCTGAATGAGCCGCTTGCTGGTGAGCAGCTAGCCGGCGACGGGAAGGCGGCTCCGTTGCGGGGAAGAAGGGACTCTTTACTCTTATTTCATGGTCCCCTACCATGAAATGGCCTAAAAACAGCGTCGTCACAGCTGGAGCAAATGAAACGGGAGCAGATTGTTCCCAGCTAACCGCCGTACTATCTCTCTTTGTGCCTTCCTTAACAGTACCACTTGTTTAAGATCTCCATGCAGATATAAGATCAGATACAGAGCCGCAGTAAATCCAGTCGACCCGTTCCTGGCTGGCTCGCCACCGCAGCGCGAGCGCCCTCAGCCGCCTCCCAGGACCTGGGGGGGCGCCCAGCTCTGCCTCCCAGGGCTTCCTCCTCTATCTTCATGGCACATTTGGCTCTTCATCTCCATTGTCAAGCGCAATTAATTCATCGTGTTCTACCCGAACCCGCCTTGACTTGTGAGGAGTCAAATGAAAAAGAAGGCAAAGCGCTCTTAATTACCAAAGAGAGCCTTGCACCGAGGAGATAACTCGGGAACACTTCATAATCGACTCTGTCAGCATCCCACTCCACCCCCCATTGTGCTCCAGCCTTCGTTGATTCTCTCCCTCCATAGTCCCTTCTCTTTGTTCGCAGAGTAAAATTGAAAAACGGGGGCGGGGTTTTTGTTTGTTGATACTCGACATCCTGAAGGATTTGTGAGCATAAAACACAAAGGCGTATTGCGTGGTCCAACTTTTCATTGGGTCCATCTTTTCTATTGACGGAGGTGAGTTGTGGGCCTCAAAACTCAAAGAAAGACAACGAGGTAGAATCCGCTTGCCGCCGTATGGCGAGGAGGGAGGATGAGAGAGGCGTGGCGACGACGGCGGCGGGAGGAAGATGCGGTTCATCTTCACGTGTCCTTGGATATTGACTGAGATTATCGGCTCTCTACCAGAGGGCAGGGCCTCGCCACTGCAGTCCTCCTCTCCCCTCCACCTGCATCCTGGGGGTTGTAGCCGACACACAGCTATTATTTTTGCAGCCTTCCAACAAGCAATCTGTGCATTAGCAAGCCGAGCGTGGCCCAAGCCCGGCCCACTCCCCGCCTGGGCTCAAGCTCGCCTGGTAATTACCGACCACAGCTCATCTGAGACAAGCCATTCCTCCTCTCCGCCGGAGAAAGGAGGACGGCGCATTAATGCTAAGCTACGGCTGCAGATTTGCTACCGCTCGTGTTTTTCCAGGAGCTTTTTTTGGAGCGGTTTGCTTTTAGAAGAAGAACGAGCAAATCTTCTCCCTCTTCCTGAGATCAAACAAGAGCTTTTAAATTCTGGGTCTGGTCTCGGTTGCATCAGAGAAAAGAAAAGAATAAACACACTAGACCGACGGCTTTAACTTCAGTCTCAGATCAGGCTGTGAGCAAGGATACATCCAAACCAGTTTTTCTGTTACCAGGCAGAAAATGGAATTAGTCATAATTATGTCCTCCTACAATAAAAAAAACCCCCCAAAAAAACCTGTCTTAGAAAAAAAATCCAATCACATGCTTCATCTATTTCTTGCTTTTATCAAATACACTTTTCCTTCACAGACATTTATCGACCCTCGGTGGAGGGTGGATTCCTGCTCCAGCACCGCGTCACATTTTCATTATCAGGATTTTGGGAAAATCACTACAGAGCTGCCACAATCTTCACCTTCATTCAGCCAAGGCATGATAAGAAATTAGGCTGTTTTTTTTATTAACCCCCCTTTATAACTGATCACTTCTGACAGCTTCTATCGAAATAAAGAATATTCGTTATTCATTCAGGGCTCACGGAGTCAAGCTTCAGCCCACGGCCTCAAAAAACGTCAACAAGCAGAGTAAATATGAACAGCGAGGTGACAATAAAATAAGCACAGATGGACAAAATGAAGCCGAACAATTAGAAAAGCTTACAATAAATGTCAAAAACATACATTCCTCACTAAATTAATAAACAAAACCAACTTAATGAAAAGACAGAAAACAACCACAAAAATGATGGTGAAACACAAAGAAGCTAAAACCAGCTACAGTTGGTGATAAAAAATCACTTCAAAAAGGATTTAAACTTCAAATGACACCAAACGGGCACAAATCAAAAAGAGGAACAAAAACAAACTGGAAAAATTAACAACCAAAGCAAAACCAGAGGAACGAGTAAATGAGTATACACCCATTCGCCTTTCTTTAACGCCACTTTATACAGCTAAGGGGGTGATCAGGCCGTGGAGCAGAGCCCCAATAAAAGAGAGAACTCACATTCCTGTTTGGACTTGGACTATAAAGAAAACCTCCTCACACACATGGAGAAACATGCAAACTCCACTTAAAAAAGGTCTCAAACCTATAACATGCCCAGTGTTTAAACAGATGTGATGAACAGAAAGTCAAGAATGGTGTCAAACAAAGAAAGAAAAAAAATGTAAGTATCGCAAAATAACTACAATGTGACATAAAATAACCACAAAGGAGAAACAAGTATGAAGATGCTTGAAGTGAATAAACAAAAATATAACAAAAATTAAAGTGAAACCGAAACAAGAAATGTCATACAAAGATGGAGAACAGAAACAAACAAATGCTGAAATTATCCTAAAGTACCGCGAAACTATCACAAAAAAAATTACTAAATGGTCACAGACACAAAATTACCTTCAAGGGAAAACAAGAAACTACAGCAGATGTAAAACTGTCAGAAGACAAACCAACTCCACTCAAACTCAACTGAAAAATGATGAACAAAAAGAAAAATCATTAAACTCAATCGAGCAGAATCCAAATTAACACAACAGAAAAAATGACAAAAGTCATAAAATCCCACCCCCCAAAAAAATACTGGGAGATGAAACAACTTCAAACAGACACAAAATAAGAAAGCAAGAGTCTCAAAGACAGAAGAAACACAGAAATATGAAGACTTTCTGCACAATCACAGAATAATGCAGCGAGACAAACCTGATCCTAGACACAAAATCAAGAGAAGAGAGGCTAAAGACTCATGAGAAGATCAACGAGATTCAAATTCATGGACTTCAGACAAAATAGTAACACAACCTCAGAAATGAAAGGTGAGGGCAGAGAAGAAGAGGCAAACCAATGAAGTGAAGGATGATCACTGCTCTCAGCAGGTTTGCTCATGAAAAAACATTTCACAATGTAAAAAAGTCATGTGTTGGACTTCTTCACAACATGATCTAACTTTAAAGGTTTTTTCACAGATTCTCTTTCTCCCAACTGATGTCAAGGTGTTCCCAGCATTCTGGGTAATTAACTCAAACCGTAGCCATCTTTGATGAGATTTAGCACTAAAACAATCACAAATTTACAATTCCAAGTGTTGCATTTTCGCACCCCTGCTCCTGACAACACATCCGTCAGTGTGTGATTTTAGAATCCTTCACACCCCGATCGCAGACTGAAGCCCTCTTACCGTACAGGAGCTCTTTCCCAGCATGCAGCAGGGACCCGGTGGCTGATGTAGCAGAGAACTCTGGCCTCAGACCAGGGAAGGTGCCCATCATGCAGCCTGTCATTACCACAGAGTTAAGTATGTGATTAGGACTATTTGAGGCTGGAGGTGACTCAACACTCATTTACCTCCCTCTCCATGGGAAGCACTGACCAACATTTCCAAGCTTTCCCATCTCGTCGTCCTCTTCTTCCTCTTCTTTGGAGGAATTCCAGTCCTTCTTTCCATCCGTCGCCGTCTTTAACTGCGTCATCCCTCTTGTTCTTTTTATTGAGCGTCGCCATCGACTCCATGCATCCTACCCCTCCTCCACATTCTAGCCGTCCCCCTCGTCCGTCATTCCCCCCCCCCCTCCAACCCTGGACGGCTGAACGTGGTAGGATCTGGGGAAAAAAAAGTGGATTTGTCTGAAGATATTCATTAAAAAACAGCATGCCAATCGAACATGTAGAGTATGAGAGAGTCCACATCTCGTTCTGTATTGATCATCTGCCAGCCCGCGAGTGGGTGTGCACCACCTTCTACTTTATAAATGTAAAAGGAACCGCTCCCTCCCCCCCAGAGCCGCACCGGACACCGTGACATGTTGGGGTCATTACTGCAATGATTTGCGGAGGAAATCGAAACGACCGCACTTCTCATTCCTCTCTGGAGCAAACCCTGCTCTGCAGAGGGACGCCTCCCGAAACCAGACAGTAGATATCAATCCTTTTATCAATATTCATGGCTGACATGTCACATAAGTAGCCTGAAAGTTATGACTGGAGTACAGCAGACGTGAAGAACTTCCTGGCTCCAGCGTCTCTCCTGGACTCGGAAGTCTCTAGAACGGGCAAAGCAGTACAATTCTCGCCAGGTCTCTGTGGAAAGTGTAGCCTTGGGATTCCACGGACGAGTACAACTGCATGAACGACTGCTTCCGCCCCCCGCCGGCTCGCGTCGGCGTGTTTCTATGCAGATCGCTTTTTCAAACTGAGCTATTTTTACTCCGCTTTGTTGTGACAAATTTGAGGGGCACCGTGCGTTATATTAGACGGCGGATCGGATAAGAGCACGTGGCGAGATAGATAGATAGATATGCTAATCTATCTTTTTCGCTAATTAGACAATCAGATATGCAAATGATTTCCTTCTTTCTTTTATCTCCTGCGCCTGGTTCCAGATGAAGACAAACAGAAGCGTAGAAGTGTCGGGCGGCTGCGGTCTCAGCTCAGTGGCCGCGGTCGCTCATCGCCGGATCCCGGCCACTGCAGTTAATTAAGGCTTTGTGTATGTGCGCCTGCGAATGCCTCTTATAATGAGGCCCCGGCTGCCTGGGCCCCCCATGGACGACGCCCCCGCGCCCTGCCTCGCCGCCCCCGTCCCCACGCCCGGGTCCATTAAAAGCCAATCACCTGATGAGCCCGGGAGAGCGACTGGCAGCAGCCGCCCAATCCCGCCGAATTGGTGCGACGGATCCTCATCAGTGTGCAGCGCCATCCGCCACGCGCACAGCCACCCCCCCCCAACAAAAGCAGAGGCGTATGTAAATAAATGCCGGGGCGAACACACACCACTCGAAAAGGCCAACTATCACACACAGAAAGGTCATCTCACTGACACGTTTCATAAGTTATTATATACGCGTGCGCCCCGCCCGCTCCTCTGCAAGCGGCTCCGTCACATTAAGCGCCTTGATTGCTTGCCATGCCGAGGCTTCTTCTTCAGTCTACCGCCACCCACCCGACCCCCCCGCACCCCCCACCCTCCGTCCCCCTCCCGGCTCATGCCCGCCACCTAAATTGGCTCTTAAAACCAGCATGTCACTTTTGATTTGACCCGGCAGACCCTGAAACAATAACTTCATCAGGCCCTGTTAGAGTCTCATCCTGACCAGACAGCTACAAAAACAAACACTGATTTCCCTTCATCTAGTCTGGAGGGCACCTTCCTTCCTCCTCACTCCGTCTCTCTCAGACGGGGCCAACACATAAGTGGCTGCCACAGCGCTCCGCTGCTCTCAGGGCTCGTCTGCCCGCACTTTATACTTTTCTTTTTTGTTTTGTTTTCGCGAAGGAGAAGAATTCAGACAGGTTACTTAGAGGATGCTGGTACTCTCATATATACGCTGACTTTCAGAGGCAATGTTCGGTAACCCCCACTGCTCTGCAATCATAAGGCACTTAGCTTTAATTTTATTACCGTGACTGACTCATGATTTAAACTTCTGCGTGCGAGAGCAGGGTATCTTTGACTGTTTAAACCCAGTAAAGTTTCAGGATTTTTCACACCGTTTTCACAGTCGACTGGACCTGTATACTGTAGGTCCACCCAGGATAAAAGATGTTTCCCTATGATCCAGAGGATGGTGCAGAAAATGTTCCTTTAAAAGGAGAACCGTTGGACAAGCGCTCATCAAGTCGAACATTGGAGGTCCCAAAGCTTTGCTCACTCCGAGATTGTCAAAGTTCAAATTGTCCGTGTCAAAAGACATAAGAAGACACTTTCTAAAAAGTAGAACAGACCTGGAAAAACGCCCAAGGCTCCTGCTTTTGTTTGGTCGTGATAACATTTGGCTCCACTGTCATGTTTTTTTGGAAACCCGGAGATCAGAGAGGAGGATTCAGGAAAATTTCAAAGAGGCAATCCGAGAGGAATAAAAACCACTGCTAGCCACTCAATAGATGTTTTGAAAAAAAAGAATAATAATTCAGCTTCTCCCCATTTCAAGACGCTGTCAGTGGACATTCAGAAGCAGGTAGGAGAGGTGTGTTTGAAACGGGAGACCCAGAGGCTGATGTGTGTGTGTGTGTGAGTGTGTGTGTGTGTGTGTTGGGTGGGGTGGTGGCAGGCTGGACGGGGAACTGTTTTCTTGTACCTGTGTTCAATCCTGATGTTCAAGGTTGCTCTGTAAGTACAACCACGTGGTTTTTCTCCCCTTCTTTTCCTTCCTGATGTTCACACCCCTGGTAATCCGGTCGACCGGCTCGCCGCCGCGTCGCTCACACACCAAACATGCTAAACGACGAGACGATGGAGTGAGAATTCAGCTTTTATGTCAACGACACATATGCTAGCCATTAAGCCTCGTCATCGTAGAGTTTGGGGACAGGAGCCGGGTCCCCTGGGGGCCCCTGCCGGGCCTAATGATCTGATAATGGGTCGACACGTGTAATGGCCCGTCTCACCGGGATAGATCTATCTTCTCTGTTGAAAAGTTACAAATACACAGTGTTGATTTTTTTCTTCTGCCCACGCATGAACATAATTGCATGCATGTGCACTAATAGACAGTATTCGTCTGATAGCCTCCACCCACCTGGGTGCCGCACATATGTCAGAGGAAGCGCACCCCTATAGATGAGGAGTAAATCATAATTAGAGTGATGAAGTGCCCTCTCAGCACCGTTAATTGAAAGCAAATGGAACCCTGCACCCGTCCCCAGTGTCTCTGGCGCTGATGAGTGGAGGGCCGTCCTCGCCGACTCTCCATCTCGCAAAGAGAACAGTGGCAACGTTCAACAGTTCGTCACACGGGGCATCTGTCAGCTTCAGTAACAATCCAACACACTGAAGCCACCGGGAAAGTGATAGGAGGTGCGGACTGGAAAAGTTCCTGCACCGTGTAGCATTTCGCTTGTTAAGTTTGCTCTCATATCGTTCTATTTACCAGTTTTCTAACCCGTCACTCTTGTGGAGACACCAGATCAATGGCGTCCGACCCTGGTGCCCTAAGCTCCCTCTTCTGTGAGTTTTGCACCCAGTGCTGGAGCTACTCATCACACCCTTATATGCTTAAAACAGATAGGATCCCTTCTCGCTCACGACGGAATCCAAAATCCATCTTCTGTGATGAACCGAACCTATTTCATGAGATCTCTCCACCATACCGGTCTCTCGTGTCTCAGAGGTTCATACCGTTCTGTCTCCAGAGAGTCGATATTTCCCTCTCAAATCCCCACATTAGTGTAGTCTTCCTTTCCACAAACAAACACTCACCTTCCTCGCCGGGATTGATTAATCCATAAAAAAGCTCTTTGGCTTCTGCTATTCCCCCACTCTGAGTAATTACCTCCCGAGGCCTGTTTTTAACCCGTGTCCTTCCAGGCAGTCTCCTTCCCACCGCCGTCAGCACCCGTCGAAATAGAGGTCAGAGAAGAGGTATGGTATGAAAAAGTATGAATAAGACCTGAAGTGACATCAGCTGAAGGAAATCCAGGGAGAAAAACTACACCTGTCAGACCCTCCTCCACCAACACCACCACTCCCACCTCTTCACCACAAGTCACTGGTAACACATTAGTATTGGACCCTGGTTAAATGGTCGACCCTACCCCTCCCTTCATCCGTCTATCCGTCCAGATGAATGGTAATGACCACAGAGAGGAAGAGCCCCTGTTGAATTAAACATTTCCCTACAATGAGGGTCTCATTTTCCTCTTTCTCTGGACGGCGGAGCGGGGCGACGCTTTTTCTCCCTTTTTTTTTTATTCCTGCCGACAGAGGTACTTTATCATTGTGCAGCTCAGGTGCATTGGAGGTCAATGACACAGCTCCAGCATTGTTCTAATATATTCCATCTCGGGGCAAATGAGATGCATTTTGCTGTGAACCTTCAGTCTCAGGGTCAATCCACAACTGCCCCTGCAATCTATTTGACTGCCAGATTCAGGCAGCCTCTCTAGGAATGATGCACATGCCCAGCTCCATAATGGCCACGACTGCAGCCAGCCAGGGTCCAATCTCCCTAAAGTGTTACACAGGAAATCCCATGTGATTGAAACAGTCCCTCGTTCTCCCCCCCCGTTTCTCACGGTCCCTGTGTGTTACTTTGTGTCTGCCGTCGGCTCAGAAACCGAGCGCTCATTTGTATTCTTTGCCTTTTTTTTTCCTCCTTTTCCTCTCCGCTGCTCCGTCCTCTTCCTCCTCGTCTCTCAGGTCGCCAGCTGACCATCTTCAACAGCCAGGCGTTCATCAAAATCGGTGGTGGAGAGAAGGGTCGCCACTTCCAGGGCCAGATCTCAGGCCTGTACTACAACGGCCTGCAGGTGCTCAAGATGGCGGCCGAGGGCGACCCCAGCGTCCAGACCCAGGGCAACCTGCGGCTGGTGGGCGACGTGCCCTCGGTGCTCACCACAGACACCACCTCCACCACCCCGCTGGCTGATATGTCCACCACCATCATGGAGACAACCACCACCATGGCCACGACCACCACCCGCAAACAGCGCTCGCCCACCATGAGGGACAGCGTCACACAGGTGAGCAACAACCACGCCTTCCGTCTGGAGGGGATGCTGAGGTCTTCCTGACGGTAGAACACCGCCAGTTGCATTTAATTGGCTTTTAAAATGTATTTTGAAAGAAATTAGACATCGAACCGAAGGACAAACATTGATGCCGCCGGCTCTGGCTTCCTTGTTAGCCCTCAGTGGTTCAAGCTCCACTCCAGCCTGAGAGGAAGTCGCTGCACTGCTCCTATTACACCAATCAACACTGCAGCTTTGATTTCCTCGAAGAACATTTGGCTGACAAGGATGCAGCAAATTACAGCCCAACCAGATACACCCAAAACGGCTTGAAGGGGGGAATCCTGAGGCAGCGAACAGCACGACGACTCCCGCTGCAACGGGCTAATATTTACGGTGGCGCCGCCACACATGCGTGCCAGGTTCTGATTCATGGTCTGACGATGAGCCACATGTGCGAAAGGCTCATAATTGCAGTCTCGGAGAGCAACAATTAGCAAACAGTGGGGAATGGCTGTTCCGAACATATATGGAGATGGAAAAGGCGGGTCACCCAGGCCCAGCGCTCTCATAAAAAGACCTAATAACAGGACCCGCTTGTTCTTGTGGGGATGCTCCGCTTTCTGCTCAGTGTCATTAGCTGCAAGCTGTGTACTGTGCCAATGAAATTCCCAAGCATTTTAAAATGTTATCAACACGGCACTGGAGGCATCTGATACGAACGTATTACATGACATGTTGTATTAGTTCAAAATGATCCTCTGTGCTAAGAGAAGCAGGTCAAGCCTGCTCCTGCGCTGATAAGCATTCAGTTTCCTGTCTGCAGCGCACGGCGTCTGTGGGCCGTCTCAATAACGGACGGCATCATACTGTTTGATCTGCTACTGCTAGATTACAGTGATGTTGCTCTTGTTGTCTGACAGCTGATAATATTTCCCTCCTAACATGCTGCTGGCATCACGGTGCAGCTGAATGGAAACAAATTTGGGAATCAAAAACTATTTGCAATTTGATAATGCGTTTTGACCTTTGTAAATCCAGACAATGGGAGATAATTTTTCATAACACCGACGGTCTACTTGCTCTGAGACCAAAGAAAAGAAAATTGCACACCACAGAAAATAATAATACAGTAGTAATTAGCTCTTGGTGACCCTGAATTGGACCTAGTTGTGAATGTGAGTGTGTGTTTGTCCTGTGATGGACTGTCCAGCCTGTATTCAGCCGTTTTGAATGATGTCATCACTCTCCCATGATTCTCCGTTCACCCCGGTAATTCTTTTGGGTGTTAGAGTGCAAATTTATGACTGTGATTAATTCTTTTATTTTTTTAATTTAAAAAATAAATATTCACTTTTGCAGTGAATTAACTAATTCCATATTTTTAATGCAAAATTAAAAGTAAAATAAATAAATAAATAAATACTT
Source organism: Salarias fasciatus (assembly GCF_902148845.1). Lineage (NCBI taxonomy): Eukaryota > Metazoa > Chordata > Actinopteri > Blenniiformes > Blenniidae > Salarias > Salarias fasciatus. The sequence continues at coordinate 6,227,270 of NC_043747.1, forward strand.
GTAAACAGTTACATTTGTAATGAATGGAGTTCGCTTTGGACCACTGAAATTTCTTGGTTACTTGTACAAAGACTCTAAATTAAGTCGTCTTTTTTATGAAATTTGAGCTGCAGTACCAGGAGAAAACACACAGGAAGAACACACACACACACAGACACCTCGCAAAGATATAGTCCCAAGCTGAAAATCAAACCAGAGCTGTTCTTCCTGTGAGATGAGCGTGCTCACCACGCCATCGCCATGCGCCGCTCGGAAGGAGCGATCATTGCTTTCTGGACTCGAGAACATTCATCACTGTTTCAAAGCACGTGTGATCCAGGAGATCACTGGAAGCACCGGGAGCCTCTGTTTTCCGCCTCCAAACCAGACACGAGAACGTCGGCTGCTCCCGTTACAGTTAGCGACGCGGCTCGAAAGCACTCATCTTTAGAAAGCCGTCGGTTATTTTCTGATGCGGCGGGAAACACAAAAGGCCCGGCAACCGGCGCAGTCCTCTCATTCAGATGTGTTAATTAGTGCTATTCATGAGGAATCGGCCGGCCGGCCGCTCGCACTCCTCGCTGATAACCGTGATCAGCGGATCGGGAATAAATTTACACCTCAAGTCTTTGTTCTCTTGATCGTCTCCATCGAGCTCCTCTGTCCACCTCTCGCGCGATAACCACTGCGCCGCCAATTACGGCGACGTCCAGGTGGGGCCGTTTGATTGCACGATGGTAGAATTCACGCAAACACACATTTCAGAACAACACCTGGTAGTTAGCGCTGACTCCAAACACAGAGAAGTGAGAGTAAATAAAGGCTCCGAGCTCGTCAGAGATAGCAAGAAGGTGATCATGTTCGGAAGTGTTTATCCAAGTATTAGCTTTCAATCAAGATGGAAGCTGCCATGTAATTACAATCAAACGACGGACTGGAAGGCCTGTCGGCGCTCCCTCTCGCACAGCAGAGGAGAGTGCGCCGTAATTTAGGGTTTCTCTTTCCACATTAAGATCAGTGGAACCTGAATGTAGGAGAAGACATCTCGCCCTCGGAGTCGTATCTCTGGCCTCCAGACTTCCTGCTGGAGACATCCTTCAGCGCCGGGGCCATAACCGGCTCTCGTGTGTGATGTGGAATCGGCAGGCGCGGACGGGCCCGCTTGATGAATTATCTGGACCCATTTTCGGATAACAGAGGACTGGGAGCGTCGTCTGTTGTTACAGGCCTTAATGTGCCTCGCATTCGCTGACTGGCATTTATGTTCAGTCGTAAAGAAGCACGCTTTCACCTTTAGATGCATTTTATTGCCGGGAATCTATTTTTTAGATAGTCTACACACATTTTAACGGCGTCTTCTTTCTTTGCTTTTATGATTATTACGGACCTCGCTGAATGTGGAGTGTTGTCATAAAGGCCCCAAACAGCATCAGGGACGTGCGCCCGGGAATGAGCTGATATTATCAACGACGTTCGCGAACGCACCCCGAACGATCAAACAAGCGAGAAAACAAGATAGCATCGTTGGGGCGTGCGCTTGTCTAACACGCTCCTGATCATTCACGCAGATGGTCCCCGTGTGACGGAGTGTTCTCTGGAAGCATCGGCTCTAATTTGCGAGGAGGTTGCAGGAGGGCCGGGGAGGGAAAACAGAGGAGATTCGGAGCGAGGAGACGAACCTTAGATACAGTTTTAGTAAAATCAGTCAGAAAGTTCTGCGAGGGTTGAGGGCGACATTGATTTCTGAGCATCTGACAGGAAGCAGACGGTGGAGGGAATCTTTCATATTTGCTTTTCTAAACGCTCGGCGTCTGGCATGTGTGTCCTGGGAAAAAGCCTGCGGAGCACAGGCAGGAAGTGTTGGTGTTTGTTCTTAATGTTTGTGGCAGCAACAGCAGTTTGGAGGGGAGAAAAAAATAAGGAAAGAAAGAAGAAGAGTGAGAAGTTAGCTCCAGTGGCAGTGTATGTTTTAGACAAACAGATGATAAAAAAAAAAAAAAAAATGCAAATCCATTTAAACTCTAAACTCAATCACAATCACAGACAATTACTGCATGAAATTCGGGATAAACAGGATCCAAACAGCTGATGCTGTCTTTGCTCAAAATTGAGGTTTTTTAAATGAAAGCTGCTCTACAGAGAATTTCAATCTGATTAAATCATTTTTTTTTTTCCTCCAACTGTGGCACAAAAAAAAAAACGTATTTGCGCCGAAACGGCGGTCACAGGCGGGAGGTTTTCATTGACTCAGAGCAGCACCAACCCCCCCCCCCCGGCTGAAACCATCAGTCCAAAGGATGAACAACTGTGTGAGGAAATGATCTGGTTCGACTCCTGGGGGGATTTCTGGCTTCAGACTACCAATCATAGGGCTTTAAATCCTGTTAGGCACCCCGCAAGAGCTAACCAGACACAAGGAAAACAGATTTTACCTTTAGTGAGGGTTCAGTTTAGTTCTGTAGCTTAAAAAAAATGATGGTTTTGATAGCTTGGTTTAATTACAACTCCTCCAATAAGCTTTAAAAAGTCTTAAAATAAATACAGAATGCAGTAAAGAGTGTTGAAAAGGGAAAAGGAAGCAATTGTAAAACTTTTTCTCTTTCTTCTCAACACCTGTGTTTCCTGGAGAAAATGGGTGTTTCGTGACAAAAGCCACAGCCTCGGGCATCTCAGGGACTCCTCTACATTTATTTGGAATCGTGTTACAAGAGTGTGTATCCTCGAGTACTTCTCAGATTAATCAGCCTAGTCTGGTGAACAGAGGCCTCTTGGATTAATGTCCACCAGGATAGATGACCAGGTCCAGTTGATCCGCTTCAATCTGAGATGGAAGAATAATACGTATAGATACGATAACTAAGATTCCGAGCCTCTGGTTGGACTAGGGTTTGAATACCTACCACCTACCTGAACCAGGGTTTGAATTCTTTCCTTTTCTCTCCTTCTGTCGTCTAACTCTAAAGCTTCCGCTGTCTCCTCTGCTTGCTGATGTGGAACTGTTGGGCTTTTCCTCTGTAAAAGTGCCTTGAAAGGACCGTGTTGTATTTAGCACTACTGAATTGAACTGCCAGATTTCAGAGTAGTGGTTTGATTTGTGGCTTCTTTCCTTCAAGATCTTGCTTCTTCACCAGTATAGATGTCTAATGAGACTGCTTCATCTGTGCTTCTCCCTTTCTGAACAACCAAATTCTTTTCCATTGGAAACTTGGACACACAACAGTTACATCTTTAGATCATTTTATAATCATTTAAATGAGAGAACATAAATAAAGACCGATTGTATTTGAGAACACAAATAAAGTCGTGCTTTTACAATTCGGTGTCTCGGTGACTAAACGCCTTGTTCGAGCCGCCCGGAGATTTCGTAATTTAACGCAACATCTGTGACACACTTGTAAGCTCCAGTGAGCGACCTGGCCCCCTCCAGCTCTCATCGCGGCCCACAATGGCAGAGCTCACTCTAATTTATCGCATGGCGAATTGTCACAAAGCCCGGTAACCCGGCGCGCCGATGAACGCTGAGGGATCCGACTGTGTCCCGCAATCGCAGAGCACTTCTTCCTTTTGCCAAACACCTGCGAGAGCTCTCAGCTTAAGACGGCAGCGGGAGCGCAGCTTGTGATCTCAGTTTTATAACGCCCCGACATCGAATTTGGGTCAGGGAGAGACAAGTGATGACTCGGAGTGTTTCGCCGAGACCCGCCGTGGAGAGGGGCGAAAGCAGGGGAGAAGAGAAAATAAATCAGACCCCCACACGCACATCAAAAGGTGGATCTTTTATTCTAAGCATCAAAGCATATTATTCCTCCATGATCAAAGCTGCGGCACGGCGGGTAGCTCCGAGCTTTCGGAGAAATTGAAATGTCGGAGTCCGCCGGCTTGTCTGCGTCCCGCCGCCCTGGCCTGTCTCCTGCCTCCTGTCTCCTCGCCGGCGTGGCGAGGGCCGAGGATATTCATTATTAGAGCGACGTCGCCCCTTGTTGACGTCGCACGGTTTTGTGTTTGTAGATTTGTGTCATCGGGTTTTGCTCTTGCACTAAACCGATTCATCCCGCTGAAGATCAATGGCCGTCATAAAGCTGTGAGCTGTGGGCACACATTTAAATTCCTTTCTCCTCTTCAAAGACATTCCTGGGCAGTCACTCAACATATCTCACACAGGCTTCAATATTTCCTTTTCATGGCCTATTGTTCAGACCTCAGCGAGAGAGGGTGCCACAGAAATCACGACTGAGGTCACTGGTTCATTTTTATACTTCCCTTAACGTCTTCAGGTTGTAGCGTCACGTCTGATGGACATGTCCTGCTCAGGCCCGGGGTCAGTGTCTCTGTGATCCCAGAGTTAATGAGATATGTGTTTATATGTGCCGAGCACATGGTGCTGCAGTGCTTTAAGGCCCGCTGGAGTTAAGCATGGTGTTACAAAAACCGCTCGAATCTCAAAAAAAAAAGCATATTAAAAGTCGCCGTCGGTCACTTTCTGAGCGCCACCCGTTTCCCCCAACAAACCGATCACGGCGAAACACGCCAGAAAAACGTTTCTGGGTCACGTTGAGTGGCAGAGGGCGGACTGGCTGGCAGGATGAATGTTGTGATTGTGGATTTATTACACTAAGCACTGCAGCATCTCTGGTCAGGGCGATTAAAGGAGAGACCCAATGAAGATGGAAAAAGTGGAGCATCATTTATTTACTGGATCTGCCTGTAAAAACAGTGAGCGTGTGTTACCAGCCTCCTGTGGTTGGAAAGTTTTCTTTCACGCAGAGTAATAATCCTCATAAACTGAACTTGTGGTATATTCTTTTTAAAAATGATCAACAGTGTTTGGAGTCTAAAGACAAGTAAGAAAATCTATGTTTTAAGCATATTTTCATGTTACATATTGAGATGGTATTGGAAGATGACTAATTCACACTATTATTGTTGATTGGCTGATGTCAGAAAACTTTAATTTATGTTTTACTAGACTGCTGATTCTTTATCTTTAAGCTTGGGGGTTCTTTCAATCGTCAGCATTAAACCTTTCACCAAGAGGGAACTGATTGTTTGGAGATGGTTGCAGTGTCAGATTTGTTCGATTTCCAGAGAGGACAGAGTAAAGTAGTTTTGGAATCGGTGGTGCATTTGGATCAGGGGAGGACTCAAACTTTATTAAAGCATGAAAAATCTCAAAAAACCCCAAGTTCTCGAGATAGAAGATAATGATTCGGTTACTAGAAGGTATAAACAGACTGAGAATCTTCAGATCAGATGACTGTTCAGTCTCCATTGCTGCATCTTCCTCCACTTCATTCTGAGTGACCCAAAGAATTTGTTGGCAAATGAAGAGCTTGAAATATTCAGACTTGATGCCTTGAATATACTCCGACTCGCTGCTCTCAACTTTATAATTTCATTCTCTCAAACTTGCTTTTGTTTGTTTCTCCCAAGAGAGCAGCCCTCCGCGACTTTAATGGCGGTGTAAACATAGCCATCACTTTTCGTTTGCAGACCACCTCTGACACAAACTCCCAGGATGCTCCAGGGAACGAGCACCGCTTTGAAAAATTACGCAACAAAATCCAATTCATCCATACACAAAACAGACAAAACGCATCTGCAAATAAAGATTGATTGCACAAAGTCTGAATACAAAACATGGTTATATTTCTCCTTGGCTCGATAATCCACTAGATCTGACCGGTCTGCAGCTTCCACTGGGACGGTTCTCCTTAACCATATTTACATAGCTCAGATTTTTTCTTGCGCCACAATGACTTTTCACACTTTCTGCGAGACAAGATGTTCAGATCTCGTCACTGATTGAGGAACTGCCGATCATTTTATTATCAGCTCAGTGTAACCAAGTGACAGTCACGCAAACGTTTGTCAAAAAGCCTCAGAAGTCTTTGCGGTGTTCATCCATTGTTGCAATCATCCAGTCACTGTTTCACAGTCATCGCTCAAAGCTCAGGTCTCCGTTTCTGCTCGAGTCGAGCTTCATATTTCATATTTCCAGTAGGTCACTTTGCTCAGCTGCTGCTTGTCCATGTATCAGTGGTCTCTCATACAGAATGTCAAAGAACATGGCAGTCACCTTTCATTTTTGGCATCATGTTCCATCTTGTTGGACTCTCTGGAGTGAAGATCATTAAAAATCAAAAGGCATGCATGATACTTACCGGTAATGCACACAGATCATAGGAACCACTTAAAAAATACAAAGCCCGTGTGTAATGTTCATGTGCATTTCATATTAGTATAGATGACACAGTATCTGGGTCAGATCTGATCTTTGTATACATATGGCTACGAGCTTCCTGGTGAAGCTACTGAAATCATTGGCACACTTTAACGCTCTTATTCCTGTACCTGGCCAGTGATCGCCCACACTGGAGTCTGGATGGCAAAAGCTCAGGTTGCATAGTCTGGTCATTGCTGCTGTTCGAGGAGTTGAACCCTCAACGAAGATACTACGCAATGTTGTCAAAATATCTGGTTTGGGTGTCCATCTACACGATGACGGTGCTCGCAGCCACTATAAACCCAACTTTCGGAAAACCCTCAGCCGTAACCTCCACAGGGAAGTCATACAGCACCCACATCCACATTGAACGGAGTGATGGGTTCATTCGCCATTACTCAGAAACGTCCACGATGAACCAGCACAGCAGGTTTTCACGGGTCAACAATCAGGAAAGGGCCGTTCTGGTGGAGTCCAGATGAAATCCTCACACAGACTCTTATAAATAGCTCGCTTGCTGCTCATCTGGCCTCACATCGATCTGTCGGACGGGCTGTGGTTCCTAAAGTGTCCGGTCATTGGTACAGCCGGAGGAGCTGCAGCCTCCATTAAGACGCCCCGAGATGAAACTTACACAATAACTGCTGACCACATGAAAACCACACAGAGAAACTGCAAACCGCTGGGTTTGTGAGCACATTTAACAGAGTGACAGCTGCACTAACACTCACTAATGAATGGCCCGAGAGGAGCCTGGGCGGCCGGATCGCGGGATCCTGCCTGGCTGTCAGCCCTGCTGGAGTGGACCACAAACTCACAGGATTTACATCAGGCGGCTTCCTGCTCCGGTATCACAGCGATCCGTCAATTTAACTGTGGTTGCAGGTGACGTTCTGGTCTCAGGATCCACTATAGTGCCTATTTAGACCTTGTTTCTCAAGTGAAAACACATCGTTTTTGTGTTTTTGACGCTAAAATCCGCATTGGCAGCCACCTCAGTGTTTGCGTGGCAGCGTTTCCCCTCTGAACGTCGCACGGGGCTGCACAGGTTATGAATTCTAGTTTACAAGTGTGTCACAGATGTTGCACCAAATTACAGCTGCGATTACTCCAGGAGGCAGACACAGCCGCTCGCCGTTCAGCCCGCAGGGCGCCGGTTTCTCCGAAGCGCCGTCTCAAACGCGCCCCGCCGCGCGCCTCCATCGACGTGCCGGTTGCTTCATTTTTAAGAAGCGCGCGTTGTAAAGGATTCATCACGAGCTGTTTACGCCGGGCTGAGGGTAGCGAGGCGGGCGCCGGAGCCGGGGCCGGGGCCGGGGCCGGAGCGTTTGATGAAGATGTTGCCGGGAAACCGAAGCGGGATCATTAGGCCCATTTGACGGAGGCAGGTGAGGCGAGCGCGCGCTCAAACTGACACAACGTAATTAATAAATGATTTCGCCCAGGAGTTTGGATTAATAGCAGAGAGAGAAAGGAAAAAAAAAAAAGAGAGCCTGTGCTGCTGGAATCAATTATGATGATAAAAGGCCTCCATTTTCAGCGGGGTGACCCCCATCTTGAATATCAACCAGGGGCTGAGGACAGGCGGCGGACGCCGGGGCGTCTGGACGAGCGAGTCACGCAGCGGTGGGGGACGAACCCCGGGTGCTCGATTGGAGCCGGCCTGTCAGATTTAATCTGTTTGCGTCGCTCCCCGTCGCTGTTGTACCTGCTGTACTCCTCGCGGAGTGCGTGTCGACTGTCTTCTTTATCAGCCGGTTCAAATGTCTACAAGCTGGGGGTCAGGAGACCCCGCGACGTGCGCGGTGGAAATCAGACGGCAGCTGTGCGCCGCCGCCCGCGGCGTCTGACCCCGGCGCCCACGCAGCGGAGGCCGGCCTCCATCCGTCCTGTTTGCTGAGAGTGTGTTTCTCCGCCATCTTTGCCGAGTTGCTCCGTCTCCACTCACAGAAACACACACACACACACACACACACACACACACACACACACAGAACGCCGCTGCTCAGAAAACACACCCACCCATGTTTTTCTGCCATATTTGCCCCGACAGCTTGACGATAAACCAATAAACGCGGTTGTCATAGACGAGTTTGAGTCGATGCTTCACCGCTTGCCTTCTTTTTTATGGCGTAATTTAGATTCAGTCCATATGTTATATTGATATTTGCTTCACATTTTTGCATTTAATATGTCTCCTATTGATTTAATATTCTTCCACTATTAATTTCTCAGTACTGTTTGTTACCATTCACCTGAAAAAACTGCATGAACAATAGATTACCAGAATAAGCCTCAGTTAAAGATATTAGCAGTATAATAGTCATGTTTCTTTAGACATATAATTTGATTAATCTGCCTTTAATAATAATCTATATAAACAATGTAAATTCATTACTACAACACCTAAAACCCTAACATGATGCTACGTTATGAAATGAACGTTTTTTTTCTTCTCAGTGTGATCGACTGTATTTATATTTCTGAAGCTACATCTTTCTGCAGGTTTCTTGTTTTTGAAAAAGCCTATTCCAATGATCTCTTCTGAAAATCACTGGCGGTTTGCCAAGTAGAGGGTGCTCGGGCGCCCTTTTCTGAAAATAAAATGCAGAAAACGATGCGTTTTCACTCGGAAGGGTTAAGCTTACGGGGCCGAATACCGCCAATTACGAGACAGCAAGCATGTTCTTCATGAAACTCTGAGATAATTTACAGTCAAAGGACAATAAAAAGTCACCAGCGAAGCTTGGAAAACCACAATTCCAGTGTTGCTTGTTCCATCATTTCAACAGATTTCAGATTTATTTATGCCTGTATATCTGTTTACTGAACTATTTACCCAGAAGACCTTGTGAAACTTTGTGAAAGCAGCAGTCGAAGATCTTTATTGTGTTTTCCACAGCCCGCTAATCCTCTTACGTGTGTGTGTCAAAGTGTGTGTCCTCTGCACAAATGAAGAGGTGTCCTGACTCTATCTCCCGTCTGTCCCCTCAGAACGCCGATGACCTCTTGGTAGCGTCTGCTGAGTGTCCTAGCGATGACGAAGATTTGGAGGAGTGTGAGCCTGGAAATGGTGAGTCCACTCAGGGGGTTCTGTCCTCGTTGAGTTTCAGCAGACTTAGACCGCTGCCAGTGCTAGGTAACACCGTGTGACCCCCGACCCCCCGACCCAGTCCCCTCCGCTGTATGCAGCTCTGATTTTCCTCGTGTGTCGCCTCTCAGATGGTTGGCGTCTTACTTCCATCGAGTTCCCAGCAGGTCAAGCAGAGCCGTGACACCGTGAGAGGAGGCGCCAGCTAAAGGAAGGCCATGTGTGTTTTTTTTTTTTGCTCCCTTCTGGCTCCATTAAGCCGGCCGCGCTTGAAAACTGCCAAGAACCACATGATTCCGATTCCTCCTACCGCCGCACGAGCGAGACATGGGCGCCAGGAGATATGCAAATCCACATTTAATGACATTTTATCCTGAAAGATCCTGACTGACAAGATTTTTTATTGTCAAACGGGGTTTTTACAGATTTACCAGTGGTGGAGGCGGGATGAAATTTATCATCAAAACGGTATCAGTATCAGCTGTTACGCTGCTGCCGCAGAATTAGCCAAAGAAAAAATTATACATTATTATTAACACCTGAGGCTTCGGTAATTATATCAAATTAAGTTCATAAAAACACTGATCTGCATGTTACAGCCCTTATTGACTACTGAAAAACATGACCTTAGACTGGTTTAGTTTCATTTATTTATCGATTTAGTGTGATCAGGTTCAAATTACATGTGACCTTAGTAGGTTAGTTTCATTTGAGGATGAAGCTAAAGTTTCATTATGCTTGGTTAGCTGATAATTAACTGTTAATAGACTGAGGTTTGTGTCTTCACTTCAAGACACAAGATAAGATTTTTATATTCTCTACTGATTCACATGAGAGAAGAAACTATGAGGCTGGGGTTAAATTACGAGCATTCCGCAGGTCTAAGTGATAAATGCTCAGCTGAGAGGCGGTTATGGGATTGTTTTTGAAACTGTGAATCATTAAAAGCTTCTGCAACTCAACTGTGAGGACAAAATGTAATTTCACCATGTAATAAATTCTATTTATAAGTAATTAATGGCTAATATAAGTACTGTTTTACCCAGTCAAGCTGAAATTGCGCTGTATGTGACCCCTGAACTAAAATTTGCCACCCCTGACTCACATACTGTTATTCTTCTCACTCATTTCCTCCTGTCTGCAGAAATGCAAAAGGCAGAAGCTACGTTACACTCGTAAGACTCTCTTTTCTACTCCACATATCTTTAGAAGAGCTGTGAACACTGAAATCAAAAAGTCAAAAAATGTTTAAATATTTTTCATGTCTTTGTAAGAATGCATGGAATTGGGACAAGTCCCACAAGTCCATCCGGCCCTTTGAGTTATGAAATAATAATGAAAATAGTGTGGGAGACTAGAAACTTCTTGGCAGCAAATCTGATCAGAAACGCAATGAAAACAAAGCTGGCATCAGTAAAAAGCTTCACTTTCCTCAGCGACTCTTCTACAAGTTCCTCTGAACGGGAGGATTAGCGGTCTGAATACGCCGGACTGTAAATGGCAGGAGATTACAGCGAGCATCAGTGTGTTTGTGCGAGGAGAAAGTGATGTGAAACCGGTGTGGAGAGACTGGAGTGGAGCATTCTCCTGTGGTTCCTCTCTGTAGGTGGCTGGGACCGAAATAGAGACTCAATTCCCCTCTTATCGAAAAGGAGAAATGAGAGTTTTTCGGTGGATGCTATGCCCAGGCTTAATCTCCCATGAGGAAATGCATCTCTCCCTCTTCCTCACACTCCTGTGTGCCCACACACACACACACACACACACACACACACACACACACACACACTTACATACAGTGGCAGACGTGCTCACCTTTCCAGACAGACACTAGTCTCTCTCACTCAGTGGGTGTAAAGTTGTTTTTTTTTTTTTTTCTCCCTGCAGCCGCCTCTTCTGGGAGACAACAAACATGCTAGCTAGCGCGCGCGCACGCCGCTCCGTATCGCACCTTGCAGATGCCACAAGTGTTCCAGCGAGGCGAGCCGGCGGCGGCTGGATAAGCTGCGAACACTGTGGACAACCCCCACCAATACCACCCCCACCCGCAGCCCCACCTCCCCATCCGCGCTCCGCTAACACGGGCCTGTAGCCGCCGTGTGATAGCAGCCGGCGTTTTCAATTACATGTGAGACGACAGCAGCCTTGAGGAAGGGGGAGGAACGTTAAGCGCAGCTGTTGATTTTCTATTAAACGGGGGCAGATATGACTGCTACCTTCCCCGTGCGCCGCCGCCGCCGCCGCCGCCGCCGGAGCTCCAGCTGCCTTGCAGACGTGGTTCACGGTTCAGCGCGAGTGTCCGATCCCGAGTCGAAACGCAGATTGCACAACAGACAAAACTACTATCGGGAAAGGAAAAAAAAAAAAATGGAAGCGGGGAGGACCGAGCCCGATCGAGATTTGTGTCACGTTCCTTTGCACTCAGAGCAGAACGGAGAGAGACGCTGTCGAAGGAGGAAGAGGATGCAGAGATGGAGAGAGGGAGGCGGGTAACATTCCCTCGAACGATCCCTGCCTGTTCCCCCCACCAGGCTAATTACATGTTGACTGTGAGGGAAGCCTTAATTACATCAGCCAATTAGAGCTTTGACTGCGGCGACGAGCCTGTCGGAGCAAGAACTCCAGAAACACCCCGCTTATGAATCTGTGAAAACAGGATAAACAAATAAAGCAAAAAAAAAAAAAAAAAAAAAATCAAAATCTGATCCCTGCATTGGTGCAATCACCGTCGAGCTTCCTCCCCGCTCATTAAATCTCCTTCATTTTATCTCCATATTCCACTCCACCTCGCCGCGACCTCCCTATCCTCGCCTCCTATCTCACCTCCCAGCTACTTATCAGTGCCAGGATGTTGTACGCACCATATCGGTTCTACTCCGACAAGATCAGAGCTTTGAGGAGCTCCTCAATAATTCATCAGTCGACACGCCGTGGAGACGACCCGCAACGCTCTTTTGAGGTCGAGAGTAAAAGAAAGCGAGATTGGGTGATAGATAGGAGGTGACCCGGGGAGCTGCTGGCCCCCCCACGGCCGCCGTGACTCAGGCGCCGCCGGAGTGATTCGTTATCGATCTCCCTCGGCGAACCGGCGCCCGCGCAAAGTAAACAGCCCGAGGTTTCGGCACCGGGCTCCGCGGGTTGAGCCGAGGCTCGCTCCGACGTCCCCCGGGCCGTCGGGAAAATGGCGCCCCAATCCTCTCCCAGTTCAGGGGAGCGTGTCCTCGTGGTTACAGACAGACGGCTCTGCCGCCGAGGGCTCGGCTCTGCAGGCGTTTCTCTCATTCACCATTTTTCTCAGGAAACAACTCTGGAGTTTAGAGAAGATTGCGCAACTAATAAAGTGACCAGTTGAGTTTGTTGCAGTAATAAATCCCCAGTAGATCTCAGGAATTGATTATTTGTGCAGCAACATTTAGCAGCAAAGTGCTTTTCATAAGACAAGGCATTAAAGAAACGCATGGCAGCAGCAGGGATATTGAATATGCTGATCGTTTCCAACTTCTGGCAGATTACAGATATCCAAGACAACATGAGTGGTGTATTCACAGATAAATAGGCTTTACAAATTATCCCCTCGACAAGTTAGTACAACCATTTCCTGAAAATACCATATTTCGATGCATTTGTGTAGTTTGAAAGTTTTCTTTGAAATAATTACTTTCCCAGAGAAATGCATCCTGTTTTAACTAGAAAGGAAATCACAGAGGATGCAGTACTGAGGGAGATATCAGTAGACATGGTTATAATACCAGGTATGCCTATTAGGAAGGCAAAAATGGGATTAAAAAGATGTAGTCTGAAATACCATCATGTGCATTTGCCCAAATTAAGTTGCTGCCCTTGTTAATGAAAATAACAGTAACTTCGGATCAGCTTAGTTAGTTCAAGCCTTACCTCACTCATACAATAGTTTTGTGCTTTTCAAACAATCATAAACGTATACGAGTGCTTCTCCTCTCCATTCGCTAAGTAGCGGTGCTTTTATGTATTCTTGTCTTGTTTTTCCAGAAGAGGAAGTCAGTAAAACAGGACCTAAACACTAACTCCTGGACCCACTTGCTCAACTCGTCCTTACTTTCCACTGCCCAGTGCTTTTGGCAACAGAACGTTGCTCTGCAGTTTAGGCGTCATTCTTGCCCTCACAGATGATAGAACCAGGCATTAATGTCTCGTTCCTCTACTTCCCTGTGGTGGGAATGCTCTTTTCAGATTCTATAATACATGGGTTTGATGGGAGAGCGTTACCAGGTATAGGACCAAACCCCAACCTCGGAGGGCCAACAGATCACTCCTCTTCTGGTCTGGGTGGTTCTGACAGCAGTACTACACCAATCAGTGCAGCTCTCTGAATCATGGAGACACGCAACCCATCCCACCACGGTAAGGTGGTGATCCCTTCAAGACACTGCCAACCTCAGGAAACCCGAGGACTGCGAGATAAGAGGAATGCCATCTTGGACCCCACAGCACAGGAGAAAAAGCAGTTGCCCAAAACTGAGCTGGAGGCAATCAGTGGAACAGGAACTATTCAGAAACCGGCAGAGGATCGTCAGATTAGCTCAAAATCATTGAGGGTGGCTTATTTTAATGGATGCCCTACGGCCTACGTTCCTTTAGGAGCGACTGGGTTAAGCTAAGAGTATGTCCCATTTCATTTTGAGGAGCGCCAGTGCGTTTTCCACTGCAGTGTGTCACTGAATTCCTGACATTTCATTCCAGAAAGAAGTTAGTGACACATGATCCCTGCATTAACAGAACCCTCTGAAAGCATCAACATCCTTTATTTCCCCCGAAAGGATTTAGAAGAGGCAATTATGGCAACGATCACGTTTCAGCAAGTCAGCATTCAGCAGAGCTTTTAGATATAATTTTAAAGCAAATATTGATCTCTGTACAGTCAGTGCCTTGGTGAAATTAACAAATTGATTGAAACTTCAGCAAAGCAGCAGTTTGGGTGAAACCTGTGTTGAAGCGAACAGACGTGTTTGTACGCTCTAAAATCTGCTTCAGGTTAAAGTTTCCTCATAACTGAGTTAATCAACACAAACAGCTAAATTAGAAAAAGCATGACTCTGGAGAACTGCGATTTTAAAACTCACACAAAAAGGCCAAATTTTTATATGTAAATGTTGAAAGTGTAGCAATGCAGAAAACTACATTTGTGTAAAAACACATCATTCCTTCCACTGCATTGCTATTTTGTGCAGCTAAAACCTTTTATACTTACCTCTGCAGACAACAAAAAAACTTTAACATGATGTAGTATTTTTATTTTGGGACATAAGAAAGAACGACTCTTTAGGGCATTGCCTTTATTTAGGGCTCAGAGATGTGTTCGGATAACAAAAATAGAGATTACAGCCCTCACAGAGATGAAACAAGCCACGGGAATGAGTTATTGCAGAGGCAGATGCTCAGTCAGCTTTCTCCTGTTACATAAACAGACACCTTTGAAAAAAAAAAATGCATTACTCAACGCTGTTTAGCTGCTCCTGTCAAGACTTTGCTTCAGGAGTGGTGATCTCAGTCAAAATCTGAGGTGCAAGAGCAGTGAATGCAGAATGGGCTTCTCTTGATTACACTGTCAACAAATATAGTAGTTAGTTTGGTGGAGTAAAAAAAATTAGTCAAAAACTACTCCTAGGGTTCAATTGGGGGTTAAAGCCCAAAAATCTGTCTGCAGAGGAGTTCAAACCACAACACTTCCTCCCACAAGCTTACTTCTCTTATCTCTGGTGAAAGTAAAACACTGCACCGAAAAGTGTCTGGCGGAAAACATCAGTTCATCAGCTAAAATCACATCATCAGACGCTTTATTGTCTGAATAGTGGTAGTTCTCTGGAAGGAATGAATCCGAACCTCATAACGATACCAATAAATAGCAGCAAAGCAGCTGAAATGCGTCACCACGATGCAATAAGTTCTCAGAAAGTGTATCAGTTGTATTTAGATCTTGCATTTAAGCGGCCTCAACAGACCAGGGTGGGAGCAACTTGGTTTTCACTGTGACAGGACGCCATGGAAGATCCAATCAAGGACCTTGTGTTTGGAAGCAATGAACGGTATACTTCCTCCTCCAAGCAAGAACCGAAGCTAAAGAGTGAAGGTGGATTCAGCAGTTTGCAGAACCTACGTGGAACTGAGCTTTCTGCCAGAACCTGGCCGTGTTCAGTCAGCTTAGCGAATGTACCTAGGGCTGTTTTCTCGTTCGACAAACACGGTGAAGGAGAACAAGTGGAAGGGGTTATGAGAGACAGACGTAGGTGGCTGCAGCAGCTTAATAAAAAAAAAAAAAAAAGGAATAAACAAGACTGGACGGGGGATTGAAAAGCATGTCTTGGTGAGCCTGGGAGGTGGTGTTGTGATATCTCTACATCGCAGACAGGCCAGAAAAAAAGAAATCCCGCCAAGGTTTGCAGGCGGCGAGGCGGGAGGCGCGGCAGGTGTCGCGGCGCTGTGGGGAGGTGACTTTGACTGGAGCTGATATGCGACGTCGGGCAGCGCGTCTTCAAAATAGATCACTTTGCCTCAAAGCGACAGGAGCACGTGCGGCATCCGTAAAGAGTTTACAGAGCTGGTCGTACAAAGGAAGCTGGTATTCCTCTGCCCGCTGTTGTGCAGATTATATATCCGTAATTACACCTATTGAAGCATAATTCAAAAGCAAAGCAAGGGGAAATATAATATGCCGGGACACTGTTGGATTTTTCCATCTGCAGCCTAATAAATGCTGAATTACCACACGCTCCGACTGCAAACAACCTTTTTGCTCTAAATATTTCAAATGGATGTGAGCGGGTGGACGTGATCGGCAGAATAACAGCGTTTGTCAGAAGACCCACACAGAAGCATCGGTATCCGTCTGCGTTGTTCCGAGTAAACAGAGGAGGGGAGGGGATGACTCATGCTGGCAGCGTAGTGAAGTGGCATGCAGGGAAAGATAAAGAAATTTCATCATGCGGACTAAACGTGGCTCGGC